>NW_022170596.1:19451314-19854541 GCF_008802855.1 Photinus pyralis
AGCTGCTCCAGTACTTTCTAAGGGACGCAGCGGTAGGAGACGAAGTATTCGAAACTGCCAGTAAAGGTGGAGCTTAAAAATGATAAAGTATAACGTGCTATCCCTACCCTACACGCGTATAGTACCTACTCCGTTCAGTTCAGTCACTTCATTTCAATGTAACATGAATAGACAATTGAATAAGGAATTTATTTACACATATCACATATGTAGGTACTTACTCGATTTATTATTTTTTATTTCATACTGATCCGTAGATGTTCGATTACTATCAATTTACGTCCGTAAGTGTCGCTAAGCAACACTTACCGGACTGTTATTTATACACTAAATTTGACATCTTCAAACAATTCATTAAAAACTCCAACATAAATTTGACCATAATTATTTATTTGGAACATTAACATTTATTGTAAAAGAACAATTTGTGGTTCCCGCACCACTAACGCCTGTGTTATTACTAGATATCGAGTTAGTAGTTTGATTCCCTCCGAGGCTCTGCTGTAGAACTGCAATAAAATTCTCGTCATGAATTGATTTATTGGAAAGCGTAAACGGGTACGAAAGATCACCTTTGAAACTCGATCAGGGTAAACGCATGTTTTGAGTTCCATAAGATACCACCAAACCCTACCCCCACCTAACCCTTAAAAAAACCCTCAAAGGGTTGAAAATGCCTATTGTTGTTTTTTGGGAATACGTATCTTGAAATCAAAGCTATTTAGGGAAAAATATGAAGATAGAAAAATTTAAGCATATTTTCCTATAAAACCTATACCTATATATTTTCCTGTACCAGTGGCGGAGTTATGATATTAATTTTGGTTATTTTTAAAAAGACTAATGTTTTAATTTCTGATTGAAATAAAGACAAATTTTTCAAAAATATTTAGTTCATTAAGTCACTATGCCAAACAAAATTTATATATGTTGCGGCCAGGAAATTGAAAACCAAATAAAGTCATGGATATTTAAAAATGTCAACATAAATTAGGACCTCTAAAAATGTTATTTTTGCCATGCACGTCATTTCTGAATGCGATACCACATCTGGGCTTTTCAACAAATAGGAAATATTATTTTGTCTATACCTACTGTAGACAAGGAAGAAATATAACAAATGACAGATTACGGACCTTGACGTTCTCTACCAACAATATGTAGTACAGCAAAATTTAAATAAGGATTTTAATTTAGCATAGCTTCCACCGGCTCTAAAGGCAGCTCAGTACCAATTACCATGTGTTTAGGACTTTTTAACAAGTATTTTCTTTGAAAAGATTAATTATGTTATTAAGAAGTTCCTAGCGAGTTCAGAATTTTGGACTTTTTGTCCGTCCGTCCGTCCGTATGTGGACAAGATAACTCCCGAACGGTTTCGAATCGCTTCAATTCATCTGTAGTTTCATTATACCTTCTTTACAAAGGCCTCAAAGCTGGAAAGTAATACTGACCCGGATGATTTCCATTTTTAGTTTCAAACATAGCTGAATAATAACTTACCAGTGCAGAAGTGGATCAAGACATACATGGACCTCGAAAGGGTTCTAAAGAAAATTTTTTCCAACTGTTCGTCAGGCGGTTGCAAAAAAGCTTGCTCGTGGCGAAAAATTGGTCTAAAGTGTACCCTAGCTTGTAGAATTGTAGACAGTTATAGAGTCTGACGAATTAATATATAGAAATATCCTCGGAAATATCTAATTAGGTACCTAATTAAAAACTTATGCTATGTTAAGTATTCATTTGCCTAAACGGGTCGTATTTTAGTTTCACTACCTCATAATAAGTTACCCTACTGCACTGCATAGATACCTACTGACTACAATATATTACAATATATTATCGTTTTAATGCATTAAAAAAGGGATGACATAAAAAAATTAGTACTGCCACTGTTATGATTTTTTATTTCATTAGAATAGGCACGAAATGAATGTTCTTACCTAAATATTTTTGAGAAATTTCTCTAGATTTCACAAAAAAAATAAAAAATTAGATTTATTTTTTAAAATAAAATTAACATTATGACTTCGGCACTGGTACAGCACCAAACCTACGCTTTCATTTGTCTATCTTCACATTCTTTTGTAAATAGCGTTGTTTTCAAGATATTGACAAAAAACTTAAAAAAATCCCTTTCAAAGGTAGTATGGAGGTGACAGACACGGCGGATCACTTATAGGGTTTGGTGGTATTTTAACGACTCCAAAATCAACTTATTTACCAAATTTCAGCTTGTCACTAATTTTTTCACGGTTAGACTGGGTCGACCCTGACGATTTGGTGTAATCGGGGTTGGAAAGTTTCCACAATTTTTAACATAAAAAAAGGGATTGTATGACATAAATTCCCACATCAAATTTAAAGACAATTCATTTCTCTACAAAATGGTATTTTTACCTCGAGCTAAAGTGCAACTATCAGTGTTCGAAGCATTGTGTTGTGAATTTTCAATCGTTTTTAATTAATTTACAATATTAGCAGTCATTTTCGGAGATCCATTTTTTGGTAAGTAGGTATATTAATCAGCAGAATATCTACTTCTACTCAGTTATTTTTTGATTGACAGAAATTTTATATGAAGGTTTCTAGGGGGACAGAATAGATTGACTGGACTAGTATATAATATATCATCAATCGCAGTAATTATATACCTAAAGAATTAAGAAATAACGAAAATATACCAGCGTACGCCTATGACTGCTCACATCCCCAGCATGTATTGCCGAAGTAGGTACCATCTCCATACATTGGATGCTGCACATTTTTAATTTCTCACTTCAAATACCTATATGTTTGGTGGAAAATATTTGTTATCCGCTACGGCGCTACTTCTATGTAAAAATAATTATACTCTTTCGTAGGCCGGGTGGTTTATTACTCCTAGGTCTGGGACATACTATAAATAAATTTGAATGTTGTACGAAATGTAGCAAAAAAATTGCAAACATTCTGACGGAAAGACCAACCTTAATTACATACCTATACCTATGTGCAAATTACGCACATTAATTCTGAAGAACAAAAATATACTGTTTACTTTTAATAAAAACTTGTTAATTTGAGGGTTCAAAATTGTGCTAACCAACAATCAATTTCGAATAATTTCAATGCTACTTTGTTTTGAGGTACAACAATTTTATCTTTGCACGGAATTGTCTCACATTTGTGTCCCATGTAATAATTGCCTTGGACGCAAATGAAGCGAGCGAAAGGTTTCCGACACATAATCACAGTTAAAAGATAAGAAAATTTCCTTGCATTTTTAGCACCTCCCATAAATGCATTTGTCTCACAAGTTTCTCTGTCTATATAAAAGTTCGGTGATTTGCCGTAATGTGACGCTAAGATACAGACTTAAATATTTGCAAAACAGTGCCTCCGTTCTCCCCATAAAATGACAAAAACGGACTGTCTTTTTAATGATCTTTTTGTATATACTAATAAATAAAGAGCTAATGTATGGCCTCTCTAATAGTAAAATTTTCATTTTTTGCTTTTTTAAGAAGAAATTGATCTTTAAAAATCACTAAAATGTCGCAACTTTAACGCCATATATTTTGTTTTTTTCGATTGTTTTTAAAAAAAGTGGCATTAGAGAAGCACGGCGGCATTCTTTCTGAATCGATATCACTCATCACATCAGTAAAATACCTTTGTCATACTTTAAATTTATAGGGACAACGTAGAGATGTTTAGGCATTTAATATGCGGAGTCCAGGTTCCAATTGAGATACGGACTACTATGTCCTCTAGACCGTATCAACACCGTATCATATCCGTGAGTAACGGGTATAGTGACCGGAGCATCCGCGTGTCGTATCCGTACGGTTCCCGTTGGCTCGGTTGTACTTGTAAACAAACGCGTCAGGAAGAGGGTGCGAAACGAAAAGTCGAGGGAGAATACTGGGCATTATGTAGACCTAGTCGATGACGAAAAAAATGTCATATGTACTTCAGTATGTTCATCATTTCTGCACCTGCGCGCACTGGTTTGGGACTCGTTGTTTCAGAATAAGCGCGTCCTAGTAGCATGCGCATGGCAACACTGCTGCGCTTTGACATTCGAGTGAAAACAAAATACAAAGGTTAGGTCAAGTTCGACTTTTAAAGTATTTGCATTTTAAATACCGGGCGATCAAAAATGAGTTGCTGTCGAGTCGCCTTTGGAAGTTCAAGTTAAGTACGATTTCCCATGTAAACAAAAATTCCAAAGGTGGCTCGACAGCAACTCAGTTTTGATCGCATAGTATTTATTTGATAGCTTTAGTTTGAGATCTGTCGAAAAATTCTGATTGATTTTCCTGTGCTTTTTTTTGGAAGCACTAAAAAATATGTCCTGTAGTAAAACGAAATAATGTTTTGTACCTATAACATTACATTGCGCTCAGGGTCTTATGCCCATTTTGTGAATTTTTAATATTTTTCACGTAATTTGCCATGATGTTCCAGATTTCTGCCACCAACACACGTTTATTTGCTTAGCACTAAAGATCGAGTCATACGCGCTAAGCAGTGGAATTCGAAACTACCGTACCGAGAATGATAACACGCGGTCCGAAAGCTATGATACAATAATTTCAACTTATTTTTCCTCTTAGGGCCAATTCTTCCAGCCCGATAAATGTATTCGACAAATAAGTGCCATGACAACGATTATATCAACAATCCTATCTATGTAATTTATTCGGAGAGTAAAGATATTGAGGAATTTTAGTATTAGCAGTAGAATTAAGAAACAGTCCCATAAGAATCTCGTTTTAAACTCAAATTTTAAGCTCCGCGTGACGTCATGCGTGGACTGGACGTGTTTAGAACGGCAATCTAGCATATCTTGTTTTCATTATATAATCAAACAAAACGATTTGTGCTAAGAAGCGCGCGGCGCTATTATTAGATGGCTTTCCGAATTCCGCGGTGTTGCCACATTCGTAATGCCTTTATTTATTCATCGGATCACGTATAATAGCCCAGTCAAATGGTGATTTTTCCAAAACAAAATTGCGGAAGTTTTTTTCTCGACGGTTTTATATGTTTTCGAGGATGCTGAATCTAAATTTATGGTTTGCTGCCTTATAGGAGATCGGCTTCATAGCCAAAAACGCAAAAAATCGGAATTTTTCAGCACTTTTTTTAGTTGTTTGCTTATATCTTAAAAACTACACTTTTTTGAAGATGCGCGTTCTACACAAAATTAAAGCAAACAAAATTTCCTACAAAATGCACTACTATGCACTTTGATTTTGTGTTAAGCGGTCTTCGCCTTAGAGCTCAGTGAAACGAAATGATTGTGCACAGGATCATCATTCCTTTGAGTGACCTGACGTCATAGCCACAGTTAATTTGTACGTTTCCGTTTTGTTTTGCGTCGTCCATTAGAAGGCCCAGGTAAAGGGTCTTGGGCAATCCAAAGTCCATCAAAGAGTCGGGAGCTGTGGAAGGAGTAGGCTGAATACTAATTTGTGACTATTCAATGTTACATTGAAAAGTGTAACACTAGACAAAACTGGGTAAAAATGCATAATAATGATGCAAAATCTTATATAAATTGATACTTTCTGTCTCTTCAGCCGCTTCAGGCGGTAAGACTGGAATTGGCTCATCCAGATCGCCGTCGCATTCTGCATCGTATCTATCGTCGATGTTGGAGCACGACCCTTCACACTGCTGGCACAGTTTTGTGCAAAAATTAAGTTTTTTGTTGATTACTGGTTTATTCCTCGACTTGAAAGAGATGGTAGGTACTGGGCGCTTTTGTAAAAATTCAAAAAATCGTGGTTTTTTTAGCGAACTCTAGCGCGTGTACCGCTTATCGCAAAATAAAAGCTAAATAATGTATTTTGTAGAAAATTTTATTTACTTTAATTTTGTATAGAGGGCCCATCTTCAAAAAAACGTATGTTTTTGAGATATAAGCAAACAACTCAAAAAAGTACTGAAAAATTCCAATTTTTTGCGTATTTCGTATGAAGCCGACTTCCTACAAGGCAGCAAACAATAAATTCGGATGCAGCACATTCGATAACATAAAAAACCGTTGATAAAAACACTTCCGCAATTTTGTTCCGAAAACGGTAGTTTTAAACACGCATTTACTGGACTATAAACACAAGATTTTTTATACCCACGCGCCATCCCCAATGTATAAGTAAGCGGCGCTATTTAAATTGTTTAAAATAATGATTTTTAACAACCAAGATATGAAATTGTTCACAAATTTAAAATTGTAATGAAATAACGCCGTTTACCGATAAATTAGAATTACATTGTCGAAAACCGCATGAGAATCGAATTAAAAATAACGAAGATATAGCAAAAATCGCGTATCATATGGGGTATCCAATCCTCGTGCATATCTCGTGCACATCAGTTTGTCAGGAAAGGTGCCAGTTCACACAGGTTTAAAGGAATATATAATTACGCTCAAGGAATACGTCCCGTGTAGTAAAAAGCTCGTAGTCGTGTCTTAATTCGGTTAAATAAGGACACTGTCTGTATTTATAAACAAAGTGCTCCAAAGGCATCCAATTGAAATCACCTGCTAACTCCACAGAATACTGAGTCAACCGATTACCTGTAAGACTTCCAGGTTTCCACATTAAAGAAGAATCGCCCAGGCGGCCCAGGAGAAGGTTCGTTATAAAATTCTTGTATGATTTTTGTACATTGAAATTGACTGCTTTACGATCCATTACTCAAAAAAGAAATTATTGACCTATTACCATTAATTAAACTATAAATAAAAGATTATAAAGTTGTTGAAAATTATGTAAAATTATTGTTTTGTTTAGTTGTATACTTATCGAAAGAAACCCCTGAATTTGTGACGTCTTTTCAGACTTTTAAGGAATCAAAATCGAATTCCATTTAAATTTCTTTATAAAGAATAAAAAATGTAATCAAGGAGATGCATCCTAAACGTCTTTCATACTTTCCCTGTTTATTATTGATCAATATACAGTTATTTATTATTTCCGTTGGTGTCTTCTTAGATTGAAATCATTTTCGAATTTTAAAGAAAAATGTGCATTGTGCTAACTACCTACCGGTACATATTTTCACTTTGAAGACAAGATGAGGCAACAAAAGAAACACGATACACATTCCATTACACGAGAATCATGCCTACTAAAAATTTTCATTCCTGTGTATAAAACCACTCCTTTCTTAAATATGAGACGTCCTTGCTCCTTTTAAAGTAGGTAGATACGTATGATGTATTTCAAAATAAGATTATAAAGATTTAGTTCTGCGTGTGGAATGACATTAGGTATGCAGTGTTGTCGGTTGTTAATGTCCGTTTAATTTATGGTAACGGCTCCTTTCTAAATTCTGGAAATTAATTTTCCGTGTCAAGAATGGAATGCTTAGACGTAACATACAAACGCCCTTCGCTGCGCATAAACATTTTCAACGAATGTGGCGAAAATGACGCAATTTACATTTTGAGGAAAGAACATATTATTCCAAGCTCTAATAATAAAAAGAAACTTAAGGCCTATGATAGCAAATGGAAGAGATAAGGATTTATCTCCGGAAGGAAGTGAACAGAATGTACAACACTAAATGCCTGAAAAGTTTCGTTTATTAATTAAGGACGTTGATTAATGGAAGTTGCAACCCTTATAGCGACTTCTTATGGTGCATGTTAAATCGCGATTTTATTACGTAAAATTTAGAAGTTAAGAGAGGGATTTCTGGATCACATTTGTAGTTTAGCATTTAGCATTGTACTTTATACGTATACCTAATTACCGATGGACACACTACTTTTACAGCCGATACGATGGTGTATAAATAATGATCGATTTTGGCCAATAAGGTGAAGGATCCCATAATTAATTTTTGCTGGTTGCACATCTGGAACCTATAAGCGTTCATATAGCGAAAACCCGAAGTCGATACGCGGCCTTCCTCTCAGGAAAAACGGTCAGTAACAATTTTGACATTTTTTGCCCAAAAATATGTTATCACAAAAAATATACATAGACCACTTGGGAATTGAGCAATCGGTTTCCCAAGAAAATTGATGCATAAATAACGATTTTGACATCCTTTGAGCAAAAAAAATACTTTGGTCATCAAAAATGCACATGTATCATATCTTGGTCATCGAGTTTGATCTTTTTCTCAACAAAATTGTTGCATAAATAACGATTTGGACCGATTTAGGGCAACAACGTGATGAATGCAAAAGTTAATTTGTGATAGTTGCACACCTGGACCCCATAACCTTTCATATAAGGAAATCCTGAGGTCGATACGAGGTCTAGTGACTGAGCTTGTAACAGCACTTATTTACTTGCTCGAAGGGTTTACCACTTTTTCATTTAGTTTTGTAATGTAGATAGTTGCGGTACACGCTGTATGTAGTTTGTAGTGAGGTTAAGAACGGTGTACGTGAGGCGAGAAGTAGGAGTAGAGCAGAGTCAGGGTGGGGTTGTGTGTGCGCTTACACATATCCTTTTGATTTGGAGGAGCTACCTAATTATTTTTTAATTCTTTGAATCTATCCATATTGTTACAAGAAAGAGAGATTCGAGGATACACAATTATGATATGAATTCGCTTTTTTATCGGATGCAACCAGCTATTAGGCAAGTATAAAAGATAAATCCGATTCGGGAAAATTTTAAAAAAGATTTCAAAACCCACTTGTGAGTGTTACCGCGTAACACAACTGTAAATGCTTAGTAACGGGCAAATATAGAGCATATCAGCTACCAATTAGCAAAAAAGTCTCTAGGTATCCCAGGGACCGAGATCCCAATGGAACACACAGACAGACAGTCAGGCAGACAGACAGACGACGGAAAATCGAGCACGCTAAAAGAATGCTTAGAATCAGTCACATTTGTCTGGAAGGTGAACAATACACATACCTATACAAAATATGGCTTACACAATTCTTTGATCCATTCGGTATATTGCGTGCCAAATTTGAACTAATCCGTTCACTCGTTTACGAAGTCATATCATATTATATGTATAGGTACTACTTTGGCAAGCTTGGGCGCTTTTTGTTGTTTCTCGTGTAGTGCAATACGCCACCCCAGATTAACATAATCTGAGATGCCAACCAACCCCTCCTTACAAAAATTTCTGCGTGTACTGTATTTTAAAAGGTGTTGACCTAGTTGACACGTCAATCTCGCAACATTTAGTGACATACGAAGAATAATATCAAAGTTCATTCCGACACAAAAATCAAAAACGCTTTTGTATTGAAAGCATGCAGCGAATAATGGGATGCATGAGGGAGCGTAAAATTCAGACATTAAATCTCTGGGGTATACGGAACTGACTCGGTTTGGTACCTACTGAATTTAGGCCCCTTGGGATATTTACATTCGACCCAAAAGTATCAGAATAACTAAAAGAAATTCTGTTCACATTCATCGGAATCTTCCTAAGGCACGCCGTATTGAGGTATCGGTGTAGTTTTAGTATTCCAACATGGGGTTGGGTAGAGGGACAGGAAGGCGTAGATATAATCACGTATAACTCTGAAAATACGTGAAAATAAAAAGCGGTGTAATTCACTCAGAAAAGGCTATGCGGGTCATTTCGGAAAATAAAAGATGTGCTTTATTTAACGTCGAAAGATAAATATTTTGTTACACAAGTTTGTACAACTCTTTAGTGAACGTAATTCCATCTTGCTAAGTTTTTTATGTAGGTAGGTACATGCCTACAAATTTCGTTATCATTGGTCATATCAAATAAAGTATTATTACATTTTTTTTTTTTTGCTATTTCGGGATCTATGCCCATTTAGCAACATTTTCAGTAATTTATTCATTTACTCTATGTAATGGGTTGGAGTTTTTTAAAACCAAATTTACACATTCTTTACGTCCTAGAAAGAATTTTTTGATTACAATGTAACTTAGATATAAAGTGCAAAGGACAGATTCTATTTTTAAAGTGCTTTTGTTTCATTTTTATAAGAATGCGATTTATACGGTGCGAGGGGAATTTTTATGCGGAGTAAAAAAGTGCAGGGAGTCGGCGTTCAACCATCGAGTAGTAAAGGTGGTGATTAGTGTCTGGAAATTTGCAGTACGCGGTATACGCAGTTAGCGTACTACGATTTCAATACGCAACAAAATGTCAAAAGTGGTAGTGTGACGTCGCCGAACGTTTTAAAATTGATATAGCGTAAATAAAGTTATCGAGATATTTTACGCCCACATCGTTATCTAAGGATGGAATTTGGGGTCTGCGTGCCAACGTAGTTTGTTTCCCAGCCTGGAAGAGGAGCCTATGCAGCGTTAGTTTTTCCCGCCGGCGTATTGTTTTCCGCCAGCGAGTATTTTTGGGTATTTCCACCTTGAGAAGATTAGATTTGGGAAATTTGGCAGTCCACCACCACCAGTTTGAGTTCCTGTAACGACGGAACCGAACGCCTGGAATGCGAGGTCACCGGCCTGTTCCCAGCGGATGTAAGGCGATTAGATAAGAAGCAACGCCATTACCGAGATGAATTAAGGTAGAATTTGCAGTTTTATATTTGATAAACTTGATTAAATCGTGAAGTTTGCGTATTTTTGATCGATCTGAACAATTTTATATTTGACTTTTGGGGCTTTATGTATTTTAGGGGATTGTATAACAGTTAAATTTGATTAAGGTACCAGTTAAAGGAAATGTCCGTTATTTTTGATTATTAAGCTTTACCGTTCTTTTAAGGGCGGAGATATTTATATGTTTTAAATCCATTGACTTTCAAATAAAGGTATAAAAGATAATTAATGTTAATTCTCTGTAATTTCTCAAGGAGGTCAAGAAGCTTGCGTATAAAGGAAACCCAAATTGTTGCATTTACATACCAATCTCGGAAGCATATGAGAGTAGTAACGTCAAAACAACATTCTTCCAAATTTTGGTTACGTTTCTATGATTAATGAATGTTATACCGTGAGCTAGAATAGAACGAATTATCTTCCTATTTGCACCCATGTTATTATCTGAGCTAGCGGGTTAAAGAGGTACAGAAGGTAAGTCCTAAGTATTTTGAAGAGAGAAAAAGAAGATTTTTCACACCGACACGAACCTGAAAAATTACTGTTATTTTGTAAAGGGAAACATCCACGGCAAAATGGCGTACCTACGTTCAGTTTGTTAGGAAACCTTTACCAAAATAACGATAAATTGCGAGCAAGTTAAGGAAACCGCCGCAAATGGCACCCAATCGGTGGGCTTCGAACCATCAACGCCTGTAAAGAAGAGTTTCATGCAAATTATACCAGCAGAGCAACGAAGAAACTTTTTAAGAAACAAGAAAAAAGAAAATCAAATATTACAATCATTTTATGGAATTACGGTCCGGGTTTAAGAAAGCTGATCGAGCAATACAGAAAAACAAAATGGAGGGCACACAAGCGAGTGAGGACATCGTTTTTAGTCAAGAAAGCCAAGAAATTTTAGAAGCAGCTCCAGTAGCCCATGCACACAAGCGAGTGAGGACATCGTTTTTAGTCAAGAAAGCCAAGAAATTTTAGAAGCAGCTCCAGTAGCCCATATACAAAATATGGATTTGTCAATCTTAATGAAAGCAATACAGGGAATGCAACAAGAAATGAAAACAGGACAAGAAGAAATGAAAGCAGGACAAGCACATCTAGAAAACAAAATGGAAGCAGGACAAGCACATCTAGAAAACAAAATGGAAGCAGGACAAGCACATCTAGAAAACAAAATGGAAGCAGGACAAGAACAGATTATCAAAACTCAAGAAAAGAATATCGAACAGTTACGAAACGAAATAAGAGGTCAAAAACAAGAATGCGAACGAAGATTTACGATTCATGAAAAGAAAATTGAAGGCTTACATCAGCAGCACGTTGGTTTCACACAGCAGGTGGACTACGAGTTCAAGAAAGTAGAACACCAGATAGCAAAACAGGAAAAAATAACTGATCAGAAGATAACTGACCTCGACAACAAAGTGGAAAGAAACACAGAAGAAATTGAAGAGATAAAAGAAAAAATAAAAGAAGAGAAACCGATTAATACACAGAAGGCGAGTACGATCATTTACAAAACTGAGGGATTAACAACATTGAAACCAAAGAAGTTTGATGGAAGCTTCCGAAGTGTGCACCCGGTTAATTTTTTGAAATCCCTAGAGAATTATTGGATGAATATGCATCTCAAAGAACAGAAAATGAATATAATGGAAGATTATTTGGAGGGATGTGCTAAAGCGTGGACCGACCTACATCAAAGCGAATGGAGAAATTTTAAAGAATTCAAGAGAGAATTTTTGGAACAATTTTGGTCAACGGAGAAGCAAAATAAAATCCGGCATCAACTAAATACGCCCAGACTATATAATGCAAGGAATGGAAGTTACACGGACCATGTGTGGTACTGGGTATCGAAAACTGCACACCTGGAACCAAGAATAAAGGAAGATCAGCTAATAGAAGCACTAGTAGATCATTTCCCAAGAGACATCCAGATGGTACTATATGCGGCCCAAGCAAAAACGATCAAGAATTTGACAGAAATTTTAGAAAAAATTCAAGAAACTAATAGAGATTGGAGAAGAGATTCAAACAGGCCAGAAACAAGAGATCAAGATCAAAGACCTTATCAAAACCGAAACCGAGAAAATCAAGACAGAAGAGAAAATAGACAACAGTATGAAAGAAGAGATCAAGACCAAAGAAATTACCAAAACCGAAATAATTATCAACAAGACAATAGAAGAGAGGCCAACCCAGTGAATTATGGAAGGGGACGAGGAAATTATGGAGCATACAGCAGAAGTTATGATGACCGAAGGCAACATGAAGGAGCTGTAGATAATCAGCCAAGAAGAAACGACCAGGGAAACTAGATGCTACTGGACAAGGAGCTCCACTTGGCCAGCAGCAACAACAGCAGGAGCAGCAACAATTAGTTAATTTTATAAAAGTATATTATAACCAATGCAAAGCCAATACAACACCCAAAGAAAATCATTTACCAAATAATCAAGCAATTACGAGTGAAGATGACGATTCAGAAATAGAAGAAGTTATTGATAGAACGGAAGAAGAAAGCACATACAAACCAATGGTCTTAGGAAAGTTGGAGGGGGTGGAGAAGCGACCCGAAGAAAGCAAAATTTGGCAGAAAAGAGTAGAAGACTTAGAAGAAAAATTGGCTAAAGCACATGAAGATCTTTTCAAAGTACAACAGATAAATTTGGAACTCCAGATTGAATTAGCAGAAAGGAATCAACATCGTTCAGAACAAGAAGTGGAAAAGGACAAAGACCAACCTAAGTTGCAAGAAGAAAAAATAGGTGACAGACAAGAGAAGGTAGATGAAAGAAAACCACAAGATGTCGATTTACCTAAAACGGGGGAATTCGAGAGTATGATTGAACACTACCAAGAGTTAGAGGAACAAGTTAAAGAGAAGATTAGAACAGAGTTAAGAAAAGAGTTAGTACCAAGTCGCAGAAGAATTGAAGAGAGCAATGAAGAAGAAATAGTGGAGAAAAATTTCAAGATAGAAGGAATTGAAAAAGAATCAATGAAGAGCATCATGAGAGTAAACCAAAGAGATTGGAAAAAGAGAAAGAAACAGAGGAGTACACAATGTCGTAAATTTAAAGAAGTATAGGGTATCAGAACCACCCAGTAGTACCATAAACTTACCGGTAGCAACCTATACCATACCTAACCAAACCTAATACCTGAGATCCTTTGTTATCAATTTTGAAAATTCTATTTTCACTGTATATATATTTTGTAAATAAGTTTGATTTTTTTATAGGAATGTTTTGCTTTTAACTCTTAGTATGTTGTTTTCGATTCAACAGACCAGTTGTATCAAAAACAAGGAGGGGGTACTGTAATGGGTTGGAGTTTTTTAAAAACCAAATTTACACATTCTTTACGTCCTAGAAAGAATTTTTTGATTACAATGTAACTTAGATATAAAGTGCAAAGGACAGATTCTATTTTTAAAGTGATTTTGTTTCATTTTTATATGAATGCGATTTATACGGTGCGAGGGGAATTTTTATCGTGAGTAAAAAAGTGCAGGGAGTCGGCGTTCAACCATCGAGTAGTAAAGGTGGTAATTAGTGTCTGGAAATTTGCAGTACGCGGTATACGCAGTTAGCGTACTACGATTTCAATACGCAACAAAAAGTCAAAAGTGGTAGTGTGACGTCGACGAACGTTTTAAAATTGATATAGCGTAAATAAAGTTATCGAGATATTTTACGCCCACATCGTTATCTAAGGGTGGAATTTGGGGTCTGCGTGCCAACGTAATTTGTTTCCCAGCCTGAAGAGGAGCCTATGCAGCGTTAGTTTTTCCCGCCGGCGTATTGTTTTCCGCCAGCGAGTATTTTTGGGTATTTCCACCTTGAGAAGATTAGATTTGGGAAATTTGGCAGTCCACCACCACCAGTTTGAGTTCCTGTAACGACAAAACCGAACGCCTGGAATGCGAGGTCACCAACCTGTTCCCAGCGGATGTAAGGCGATTAGATAAGAAGCAACGCCATTACCGAGATGAATTAAAGTAGAATTTGCAGTTTTATATTTGATAAACTTGATTAAATCGTGAAGTTTGCGTATTTTTGATCGATCTGAACAATTTTATATTTGACTTTTGGGGTTTTATGTATTTTAGGGGATTGTATAACAGTTAAATTTGATTAAGGTACCAGTTAAAGGAAATGTCCGTTATTTTTGATTATTAAGCTTTACCGTTCTTTTAAGGGCGGAGATATTTATATGTTTTAAATCCATTGACTTTCAAATAAAGGTATTAAGGATAATTAATGTTAATTCTCTGTAATTTCTCAAGGAGGTCAAGAAGTTTGCTTATAAAGGAAACCCAAATTGTTGCCTTTACATACCAATCTCGGAAGCATATGAGAGTAGTAACGTCAAAACAACATTCTTCCAAATTTTGGTTACGTTTTTATGATTAATGAATGTTATACCGTGAGCTAGAATAGAACGAATTATCTCCCTATTTGCACCCATGTTATTATCTGAGCTAGCGGGTTAAAGAGGTACAGAAGGTAAGTCCTAAGTACTTTGAAGAGAGAAAAAGAAGATTTTTCACACCGACACGAACCTGAAAAATTACTGTTATTTTGTAAAGGGAAACATCCACGGCAAAATGGCGTACCTACGTTCAGTTTGTTAGGAAACCTTTACCAAAATAACGATAAATTGCGAGCAAGTTAAGAAAACCGCCGCAGTGGCTTGGTTTCAGATTTACGTTCTATAGCGTGAAACAAAGGCATATAGAAAAATTCGATATACCGTTCCAATAGGTTAATACCTTGCTTTACACGGGATAACAAGAAGATATGTTAAAAAGACAATTCCTAAATCCACGATCCGATTTAGAGAAGCTTGTAAAGAACAAATGGTTATTTACCTTAAAACCTTCTTTCGGAATGCTAAAATAAGAAGTATGGGCTATTTACATCCAAAGATTTTTATTATTAAGGGATTTAATTGTAACATGTAAAACGGCGGAGACTAGAATTTAAATTGAATCACATTTTAAAAGACCATTAGTCACTGGCTGCAAAACAAATTAAAGGTTGTAGCAATTATTTGGCAAGTGCAATTATTTTTACAGCGCAGAGTTTTGTACAATGCAGTCATTTCGGTCTCTAACAGATTTATAGCACAATAAAAGTAAAGGATTGTTCTGCTGTGTTCACAATGCACTTTTAAAGCAATACAATATAATATTACGTGCTCAATGTAATTAAAGATGGCAAGTTCTTATTAAATTCGATACTGTATGATTTTCCATTTTCAAGAGAAAAATTACCACGACTCGGTGATGTGTAGGATTCGAGGACTATTACCATTAATTAATGCGTGTGATAAGTCTCCCCCAGCTATGGCATATTGCGCCGCTGGTAGCAAAGACTGAGATAGCTTTTTTGTCACCCGCAGCTCAAGTGGACCGTATTAAATTGTGATTCTAATAGCGCCGCCTGTTCTTTCCTTACAGAACAGACATATTACATATTCCTGTTACTGTAGCATCGTCTCTGTTTTAAAACGTATAAAGTAATAAATTCGGAAAATATTTCTGGAATATATCGTATGCTTAAAACTGATTTACGTAACAAGAGGGGTAAATTAATCCCATATTCCACGAGAGTTAGTAGTTTGCATATTCTTCGAATGAAAAAAGACTACTTTACGAGCAAAAAATGTTTCTGCTCCCGTGTGCGAAAGTGGTTCCGCAGGCTGATGTGTACGTAAAATAAAAACCTGCAGTCAAATGCAGTGCTTTTCGTACATTCTGTTACTCTCTATATTTGTATCTTTTGCAAAAATGAAAATATCAGATTGCGACTTTTCAAATCATTGCGTGGTTACCGTATGAAAACAAATAGGGGAACGTGGGGTGGGTTGATACATAGTTGAAATTGCCGCCGTAAAATATATGACATCAGTCATGCGCAAGATAGTGCAACACGGCATCCCAGCTGTCATGTTAATCTAAAAATATTTCGTAAATGGTGGTTTGTGTGTGAGTTACAATCAAATTATTGTTTCCAGGAGATTTATTCTAAATTATGCAAGGTATGGGTAAGAATTTTTCAAAACATTCGTGTATTCAAAGTATTGAAATGTTAGGTTATGTTTTTGGTGTCGGTCAATTGCTCCAAATTTGTAACGAAGGGAGGTTTGATACATTTTAATAATTCGAGAGGGTTGATACATGTATCCACGCTCCCACGTTCCCTCACGAGTTTTGATTCATGTGTGAACAATTCCTAAAGATACGTATTTCTTCACAGAAAATGCCTTTCAAGTGGAAAAGAAAGACTGAAAGAGTTCCCGTGTCACCTGAGCGGATGAAACTGGCAGTAAGGGAGGTTGTCAATGGAAGTAAGCTACGCACAACTGCAAAAACGTACAGAATTGATAAGATGACTCTGAGATGTGGAAAGATTCAGAAGGAATGGGGAATCCGAATCATTCCAGCCAAATTACAACACCTCACAAATTTTCAATAATGAACAGGAAAATTTACTGGGAGAATATCTGCTCAAAGCCGCAAATATGAATTATGGACCAACTACGAAAGAAACCCGGGAACTTGCCTACTCCTTTGCTTTAGCAAATGGAGTCTCACCTGCAACTTGGGCAAATAAGAAAGCTGCCTCGCGTGACTGGTTGCGAGGGTTTATGGGCCGTAATAATTATTTATCATTAAGAACTCCAGAAGCGACAAGTCTAAGCCGGTCCACCGCATTCAACAAACACACAGTAGGAGAGTTTTTCACGTTGCTTCGTGAAGTAATGGTCCGCCACAGCTTCGAACCTTCTGCAATTTACAACTGCGATGAAGCGGGTGTTCAAACATCTCACAAACCATGGAAGATTATCTCGAAGAAGGGGCAGAAACAAGTAGCAAAAGTTACTTCAGCAGAGCGAGGAACTACTGTCACTATTTGTTGTGCTGCCAATGCTACAGGAAATTCGGTGCCACCCGTTTTCATCTTCCCAAGGAAAAATGTTCAATATTATATGACTGCAGCCCCCCCCCCCCCAAGATCTTTAGCTGTAACACATGCCAGTAGTTGGGTGACTGAGGAGAATTTTGAGAAATATCTCACGCATTTTATTAAATTTGTTAAATGTTCCTTGGACAACAAAGTTCTGCTCATTTTAGATAACCATAACAGTCATATGTCTCCGAATGGACTTGACATTTGCAAGAACAATGGAATAATTCTCCTTACTCTACCGCTACACACTAGCCATAAGCTGCAACCGCTCGATGTGTCTGTGTATGGACCCTTCAAGACCTATTTCAATCAGGAGTCTGACTCATTCATGGTTAAATCCTGGAAAGACAATAAATTTGAAAAATATACCAACACTTGCAGGTCGAGCCCATCAAAGGGCTTTCACTCCTTTAAATATTACCAAGGGACTTGAACATACAGGAATTTGTCCCTACAATCCAAACATATTTTCCGATGCTGATTTTGCTTCTGCTTCTGTGACTGACAGGCCCAATACTGGTATAGAAAATCAGCAAATAAGAGTTGAAGCTGTAAACCATGTCCCCAATGAGCCGGGTAACGAAGACGAAGATATTGCTGGACCTTCCACTTCAGATACAAATATAGGAGAAGCAACCCACATTACTCCGCCAAAAAATGCTGTCACATCTTTGAAGACACCAGAGGAAGTGCGTCCGTATCCAAGCGCTCCACGTCGAAAAACACAAGGCAAACGAAAACCTACCAGAACAAAAATTCTTACAGACACGCCAAACATGGAAGAAATAAAAGAAGATTGTTCAAAAAGACGTGAAAAAAAAGATGCAAAATCCGCCAAGAAAAGGGTTTTCTCATCTGTAACAAAGCCGTCAATAAAAAAAAGCATAAATTGTGTTTAACTAATGATTCTGATTCGAAATGTTTCTCAACGGTTTCATCTACAGGCTCTTCCGAATTAACCGATATAGAAACTGAAATCACAGAAGACCCAGATGAAGAAAGTTTTGCCAATGGAATAGTCGCAAAAGATGATTTCATTCTGGTGAAATTTCTCACAAAGAAATCCCGTAAATATTACGTTGGGCAGGTCCGGGACATTGAACCGAATGGGGACTACCTTGTTAACTTCATGAGGCGTTCGCAACCCGGTTACCATTTCGTTTTCCCAGCCGTTGAAGATGTTTCGATGGTACCTGCTGATGATGCTGTAAAATTGCCTCATCCGTGCAGTGTAGGAGGTACTGCAAGAGTTAACCGCAAGTTAAGTTTTCCCATAAACTTTACAAATTAAATAACAAAAATGGCAACAAAACTGTATTTTCAGAATGTTGTATCAATCCTCCCTTATGCCCGTATCATACCTCCCATGTATAGGGAGCTTTGATACAAAGATAAAAATCAAAGAAATACAGATTTGACAGGTTTTATATTGAATATATGCTTTGATATTCATATAGAATGATTTCGAAGTATTATTCTATGTTTATGCCAAATTTCATAATTTTTAATGCATTATTTTCATATGAAAAATGTGTTTCAGAAAACGGGTATCAACCCTCCCCACGTTCCCCTACCTATACCTACATAAATTCAAAATTGTTAAAAGCTTTCACCCACTACATAAATATTGCAATAATTTTTCTGGCTTATGCCGGTATAGCTGAATGACAGTGGTAGAGTAGAGATGGGGCAAAAGTCTCAAATTTAAATGTTTCAAGTTCCCGGGAAAAATTTTTCAACGTCGCTTGAATGCGTGTTTGAAATTTTGTTCGCTCTGTGGGGCAAAACTCATTTTTTCACGGGGCAAGCGGACTTTTGCCCCACTCACTAAATTTCGATTTCTTTTTTCTACAGAAACTACAAACGGAAAACTGCGCACAAATTGTGCACCGAAGAAATGCTCAATACGGCACGAGTCTATATAGCTGATGGACTTTCCATTCGAAGTACTGCCAGGCAAGTGGGCATCCACAAATCAACTCTACGGAAGAGATTAAGCTCTGGCCATGGTGTAAGCTCATTTGGACGGTTCAGGCCAGTTTTCACTACGAAAATGGAACATTTGCTGGTCTAACATTATATGGATATGGATGACAGGTTTTATGGGCTTACTTTAAAATCCCTCAGGATGATTGCATTCGAATATGCACAGTTAAATGCGAGCCACCCCTTTGACATGAAAAAGAAATTAGCTGGGAAGGATTGGGCTCGCTCCTTTGTAAAAAAACATCACTTATCACTGAGAACTCCGAACCCAACCGGTTTAGCCTGAATAATGGGATTCAATAGAGTTCAAATAGATCGTTTTGTTATAAACCTACATGAAATTTACCAAAAATATAACACCAAGTCGAATCTACAATATGGAATCTCGATTTTTCTATTTTTCAAGGTAACTTGATGTCCCCAAAATTCTTACGATTGCGTGTGCGCGGTTTAATATAGGAAAGTAAAGCATTACAGGTCGGTATTAAGGAAAATTAAGGATTTTTCCAGGGACGTAACATACCGCCCACCAAAATTCACGAAAAGAATTTTAATAATACAAAAAAATCATTACGAATCTATGAAACAAAAAAAAACCATAAATTATAATTAACAAGAACAAAAACAAAATTATTGATGCGGTAAAGCGCAAAGCTTAACCAACAGGCGTTTTAAAACACCTTGCGTAGTGCGAACAGACGCAACCCGCGCGACTCCATCCGATCCAGGAAAGAGCTGTTCGATTCGACCAAGTTTCCATCTAAGTGGAGACGTGGTTTCATCTTTTATAATCACCATCGTTCCGATATCGGGGGGAGAATAATTTTTTAATGACGACCACTTGCTTTTCTGATGAAGATTATGCAGATATTCAGTGTTGCTTTAACTTTACAAGAATATTTAAAGGTATCAGCATCTCTAAGAGGCAATGTCTTAGATCTTTTTATAACTATTAAAAAAACCACATCGTAAAGCATCAACTCAGACTCGAGATGGATAAAATTAGTTTTACATTCTGCGGGTATAGACACTTCTAATTTTTCTAGCCATAGTACAAGACATGCTTCCACTTCAGCTGTCTTTTTTGGTGGTATTGATATTGAAACCATTAGAAGTTTTATTGTATATCAATGTGTAATACAGATTCTTATGGAAAGAGACTGTCTCTTTAACCTTTTTGTTTTACGTTGAAATCTAGTTTATAATTATATGTTATGTGGAAATGTAATAAGGAATTTGAGTATATATTATGATTCCCTGCATATTATCTTAGTAACTAGTAACATTTAAAAATGTTAAGTTTTGTATTAATGTTTTCTTGTAATGTTTATTAATTAAAATAAAATGTTTGTAATCAATATTATATCTCTCTTGTTATTTGTATATTTTCTTTAATTGTGCAAAAGGGAAATTTTTTAATTAATAGTTTAAATAGCTACAGAGTGTTCTGTATAAGGACGCCCTCCCTATTTACTACTGCAAATTTTTGAACCAATTTCAGAAAAAAATCAGAAACATCCCTGAAGGATTTGGTTCAATTCGTTGTATTTTTGTAACATTGTAGAGGTAATTATTTAATTGAGAAAAATGAATTAGATACCGAACATTTCCAAGCCGAATTAAAGTTATAGATTCGAGATTTTGCCGTGTCACTTATTTCTTGTTCTTTGGATCTGGCAAAATCGCGTATACGTGTGGACGAAACATCTAAAAACTTTAGAATTAAATCTTACCGAGATGTTTTTGCGAACATCCAAAACAAAAGGGTAGTATGTAATAAATATGGTTTATTTGACTCCGAATTCCGCTACATTTATTAACTTCCACTGCCGCCTATTTTTACGTATCCCTTCGCCAGAGCATATCTCGCAGGGAATGTATTACCTGCAACTGCAGTTAATTAAACTGAACACTACATTTTAATGAACCCACGGATTTTTATTCCATATGTTGGAGAAAAGTCGTGTTTGAAAATTAAAAACAAACATACCAATACAATTTTAGCACGAACATTAAATTTCAAATAAAATGTTGATATTTAAATAAAAATTTCGCACAACCGCCATACATTCATGTTCCCAATATACTAGCACACCCAAGAGATTTGCATTTATTTCTACAGTATTTCTATAAAAAAAACTAAGCTCCACTATACGCCCTATATCAGAATTCATATTACCCGCTGAGCAGGTGTATAGGTAATCCAACTATTTTTCAATCTCTTAAAGCTGAAAACATGGCGACATTTCCATTTCAGAAAACAGCATGGAAATGTACTTCCAAATTGTGGTGCCATAACAATATCAATTTCACTTCAATTTGTACTTCTTAGTCAACTTACATTTAAAATAACGACTATACTTCACAAGTTCTTGTACTTTTTACACTGTTCTCTGCTATCATTGCACATCTAAATTGAACTTGTTTTACTTTTCACATTCAAAAAATATCATTTAAGTTTATTCACTCCTTATCACTATATCTAGTAAGTCTTGTTTCGTTCATTATGTAAAAAAATTGTGCGAGTTGCCGCTTAAATCTTATTTGAGATATTTTTTACGACACCGGAGATGAAGTGGAAAATTGAAACATAACTTGCAAATACTCTCACATGTTACTTTCTTATTAAGTGGTAGAAAACGCATGGTCGTCATCAATATTGTTCATTTACGTGCGCAATTTCGATAATCGAATCAGATATTTTTGGGGCTTATTTCTAAAGCATTATAATTCTAGGAAATTGAAAAATGTCTAAATCGTAGAGAGAAATCGATCTACTAAGCTCTCGCACATTTTAGATTTCTATGGATTTAAGAATGCAATATAGCCTATAGCATATAGCCTCTGTTATTGCTAAACCATTAAAACTTGCTACGTTTACGAACCATCAAAAATGACTACACAAAGGAAATTTTGACCGTGCAAAAGATTCAATATAATATTAATTTAGTTTGTTTAAACATGCTTATACTGTAATCTAAAAATATATGAAGTAAAAATGTTAATATGGAATATATTTGTCTTTTTAATATAAGAAGACCTTAAAAAGTGTGCCGTTTTTGCTGGGAATATTGATCCCTTTATTCAAACGACGACGGCGATGGAATAAAGGATTTATTCAAATTAGAACATATTAGTCCAGGCAACGAAGGAAAAATAACGGAAATAATTCATGTAGAAGCCAATTTTTGCACACTTGTAGAAGAAGGTGTTCTTAACAACATACTAAAAGTCCTGGGGGGTGAGGGTGTAGCTAAGGGTGCAGGGGGTGTCTAAAGGTCCTATTTTTCAGTTTTTTGTCAATAACTCGTAAAATAATGCCTCTAGCAAAAAAATGTTGGTATACTAAATTAATCTACATAAAATTCTCTATAAAAAAGGATCTATACACTTTTTTGCTAGGATCAATGCTCAAGGAGATATGGAGGTGGGAGGGGGTGTAAAATTTTAGAATGTTTTTTTTTTTAAAGAAATGTTTTAAGTTAAAAATAACATGTTTATTGTTAAAAATGAAGTGATTAGTGAATTAATTATGTATCTTGACAATTAAATAATTAATTTTTCAACAATAACAAAACGACAATAATAATATCATTCAAATTTTTTTTGTTAGTTGCAAAATAGTGTACATGTTTAAATCAATGCTCGTGTGTTGACAGGTGTGCCTATTGTTGTGTGCGTCGTTAGAGCCTGAGACGGAAGGGGTGACTGACCAACTCTCCGTACCACCCCTCCCTAAATCAGTGACAGGTAGTTTTTACGATGACCATTGCTCATTGCTCGCCCTTAGTCAGTTTAACATTAACCGTCTTGCGGTTCGTGAGTTTTAAAAATACGTACCTAGTTTGATTACATGAACATTTCCACGCGTTAAGACTATGGCTGAGAAGTGTTTAATTTGTGAAAGTGAAGTTGAAAGTGATTTGTGTAACATCGGTAAAAAAGGGATAATTGGTTTAGTGAAGGCAAGTGTGTTAAGGAAGGATGGAAAAGAGGCAGGTTTCAGGGATAAGACAAATGGTGTTGTTCATAGTTCTTGCAGAAAAGAATACACCAGAAGTGACTCAATAAAGAAGTTTCTGAGAGACACTCTTTCAGATCAACCTTCAACATCACGTGACGTCTCGTGCTTGCGTTCAGGTCAAGAGAAAGTTGATTTTAAAACAAAGTGTTTTTTATGCACAGAATCGTATGACGAAGAAAAGGAGAGAAAGAAACCTTATGCTAGGCGTCGAACAGTTTTTCGTGTTCGTACCAGTGCGTTTCACAATTCCATTATCGATCAGGGGCAGAAAAGAAGGGATGAGTGGGGAAACGACGTAGTAAGACGTATCTGCACTGTTTTTGATCTACACGCAGCAGATGCAATATATCATGAGGACTGTTACAAAAGATTCTTGTTGACCTCCGTACCTTCCAAAAGAAAATCTGGACGTTCTCAAGATGAAGGGATTACAAATGCAATGGAAGAAATCTTCGATTATATTGAAGGTACTGATAGTTGCCAATATTCTATGGACGAGTTGTTGGAACAAGTTATTACAGGAGAACCACCACATGTGAAGACCATTAAGGAGAGATTGAAGGAAAAATATGGGGACCAAATTTTTTTTAGTACAATTCGCACCAGACAAACTGTCGTCTCCTTTCGTAGTTTTAGTGATAAAATCTTGAGCGACTCGTGGTACACCTCAAGATGTAAAGATGAACAAAGGGAACGATGTCGATGCATGACTGGGTGTGGGGTGCGCTGCGGTTGCCGAAAGGCAGGGATTACCTGCTCCGGTGCCTGTGGATCGGCTCATGTACGAACGGAGCCCCCGTCGAAGAAAGCATCGATGAAGATTTAGATTTTGACGAAATTTAATTGTCAAGATATATATAATAATAATTCATTCACGAATTACTTCATTTTCAGCAATAAACATATTATTTTTAACTTAAAACAGTTCATTTAAAAAAAAAACGTTTTTTTTTAAATTTTACACCCCCTCCCACCTCCATATCTCCTTGAGCATTCATCCTAGCAAAAAGTGTATAGATCCTTTTTTATAGAGAATTTTATGTAGATTAATTTAGTATACCAACATTTTTTTTGCTAGAGGCATTATTTTACGAGTTATTGACAAAAAACTGAAAAATAGGACTTTAGACACCCCCTGCACCCTTAGCTCCAGCCTCACCCCCCAGGACTTTTAGTATGTTGTTAAGAACACCTTCCTCTATAAGTGTGCAAAAATTGGCTTCTACATGAATTATTTCCGCTATTTGATATTTTTTGGTCTTCGTTGCTTGGACTATATTGCTGCAACTGGTTTACATTAGTTTTCAGAAAATATTCTGTGTGACAACCTTTGATGCCTCTTCAATGACTGGGTTAAATATCTGATGGATTAGTCATATAACTCCCGACGAATTATTTTTTTAAAATTTTATTAAATAGGTGAACACGTCCATCGACTTTATAATCGATTTTATTCATTAAATCCTTGCGTGCAGACAATAATGTGCATATTCGTAAGGAATGTACGGGTACGGGTTTGTTGTTGCCGTGCTTATCTCCAGGTAGATGTTACACACTCCCCCTCTGACTTCTTCACGCGTTCTGATGATGGAGACAGAATTACCTCTGTTTCTCGTGCGTCCTCGTTTTCGCACGACAGCACTCCTTGGCTCATCGTCTCGTTCAGTCCACCACCTACGTACCCCATCAATAAATAGGTTTCATATTACGAAATAGATAAAACATATGTTTAATTAAATTAACACATATGGCATAACCTTAAACGAAACGTGTTAACAGAGGAATTCTTTGAAAATATCACTACCTAAAGAGGATTACAGCCCCTCCCCATTCGCGTAAACACGCTTAGATAATTAGTTTAAAACAATTTTGGCGTAATCATTCTGGAATTTTCCAATTCAAATCGACATTCTTCGCAGATAGACCTGTCATTACCACGACAAAAGCAAGTGAAAGTCATGTCAATGCCAATGGTACCAACTACTCCCAACACACTAAAAGCGCATCCAGTCAGTTACCCTAACCAGAGTACATTCAACGGAACGTTACAAGCTACAAAATAACAATTGGTGTAGGAGTAGTTACAGCCTTGGATAGACGGATACAAAACGTGGCTACAAAACCGCACCCCAACGTTGTTAGAAAATAAGTTAAAGGGAACACAAAAACTTTCATGTTTTCGAGTCTCGTCCTAGTACTATTAAACGAATGTTAAAGGTGGGGGATTACGGAATCGAGATGAGAATCTGAAAAAATGCGGGGATAGCGAAGAACGTGTTATTAACATAATATAATTTCACGCGAATGGAGTGACGAGAAAAAGGAGCTCTGCACTTTGTGCAAATGAGTGGTTTTAATTAGTTAGTCAATTAAATAAATCAATTAACTGAAAAGTAAGTGCCGATTGATTACCCGTTGGAAGTCTGAATTATTCAATTCTACATAGGATTTGTTTGATCATCACATTTCATTGTATTTATTTAACAGAAGACGTTAATTGACGCTAAGTGGCAGATTTAACAAAGATTAGTACAGTTAATGAAATTGTGTAACGAAAGACTAATTAAGCTTCTGATAAGAAAATAGAAAGGAAATTAGAAATAAGAAAATTAACAGATGCCCAAGATTAATTATCTACAAAGACAATGCCATAAATTTATTTCTGCGATTTATGGTAGTTTTTTAGAAACTGGAAAAAATGACAATCCTCTTTCCTAACTTTCAGCAAGAATTCAACCACATCTTACGAAATTTATCGTTTTATGTAACCCCTTCACAACCTAGTGGTTTCTAAAATTGGTACTTACGTTTAATTGATAATGCGGCCCTCATTCAGCTTATTAAGATATTCGCTCGTAGCAAGTACAGAAGTTTTCTTATCTAACGAAATTAAATTCAATATTTATTGCTAACAAATGGCGCGTTTTCATTAATTTATTAATTATCAGGCTTCCGCTTCGAGTTTGAATTTCAGAAAAAATGTGACATCGTTTCACATTCTGTTTCTTAATAATCGTAAAGTGTACGGTGAGATCAGTACAGAGCTTCCGTGATAATACATTTGCCTCCTATTAATTCGGCAACGTTTCCTACCATTACCAAAGTGATGGTTAGACGTTGTTTATCTCTGGCATTATTCAAATAAATCCGAGCTTTTAGGCTTTGTAAAATTCTATCTACATTACCTGATGATTACTACACGACTCAGATAGAAATAGATTACGTGTGTAAGCCACCGAAATTATTTCGCTTGTACACGTCTTAATAAATGACGTGATATCTAATTTATCTTAATAAAAGTGGAACAAAATACCGAGTCACGCGCTGTCGAGAATCGTAGTAATTTTTAACAGTAGATGGATATTCTTGATTCGCTCGTCTTTAATTTTCTTTGAATTAGACCAACCCGTCTATTACAGTTGCACGTAAGCATGAGATATTCTAAAATTACTTAATTTCGTAAGTTATTGTTCTTGTTTCCGTATTTTCGCAAGTAAGGCTCAGTTCACACTAAACAGACGCATGGCGGAGACGTGGCAAAGACGTTTTTGCTCTTTAACCACAAAGGGTGAACGCAAAATCTTTTTCCTTTTGGGAATTGTTAAGATTTGCGATGATGACAATGGCCAATAACTCTTCGTCACTAGAATAGTTGATTGTGTACTCACTCAATGATGGCCTCAGTCTAACTCTAAAAATTTATCTTTTAACTACACAGAAAAGGCGATAAATCACATCCACCTGTCAATTAAATTAAGCATTTACAATTGATAACAGATAAAGACCAATACAAAATTCTCAGAAATTTCTACGTTAAATAAAATAAAAAGGTAAACAAAAGAACCTTGATCGCTTTCTCGTATGACAATAATAACTTCCATGTCGTTACATACACCAACGACAAATAACAAAATTTAATTATGAAAGTTAATTACATAAAAAAGAGGCCGCCCTTGTCCATCTTAATTAAGGTTTCCAAAATTGCCGGACGAAATAAACACAGCAACATATTTGATCAGTTAAGGAACAAAATTGTCGAACAGTTTTTTAAAATCACTTTCCAAACGAAAGTTAAACTCATTTGAAGATTGGTCCTTCGGGTCAGTACTACTAGGGAGTCATCTAATTTCGCATGTAGTTAGTTGAAAATGTTCATGTATTTCTGCTAAATTATATTTTTATCTTTCTCTGATGTGCAATTATTAAAAACTGATCGAGAATTTAATTTTTACAACGGTCATAACGTTGTTCCTTTGGGGTACAAAATAATGTAAATTATAAAAATAAGATGGAATTATTAGATATGTTAGTTATGGAAAACGGCGGACCTCGTCTTGTCGGGAGAAATTTTTAAAATTTATTCAACATTGGATTTGCTGAATTAAATTATATAAATATAGAGAATCCTAAGTTACGAAAAGTAATTCATGAATGAGAAATTAACTCAATTCAAACAGGCCTTAGATTCTATTAAAGTAAAAGATGTAACCGTAATCCTTACAATGGAAGCGACTTGAAACCTGTGTCATAATTTTGTGCTGATTTGACAAGCCTTCCGTTTTAGAGAAAATCAAAATCTTCAGTTGGGGGTTCCACCTTAACATTACACACCGTCATGCTCATATCGACATGACACAAACACCATAGTTTTGTGCCGATTTGTGCGCCAATACTCAGGTATTAGTAATCTACGGTTCACGTTCGCGTTTTTATCACCTATCCGATGAATATGAATAGCGCTTCAAAACATTGGTCCTTTGAGCCGAATCAAATTTCTTTTCACGTTTTCGCTAGTAACGCACCGCGATAAAAAATTACCTAACGATGAGTCAATAAAAACAGGCGTGTAAAACGCTGCTCAGTATTATTGAAATCATCCATAAAATCTCGGAATGAAGATCAAACTAAGGAGTTCCTAACCATCCAGCAGCATCACTCTATATTTACGTACCTATTTACTTTCCGTCGGCGTTGAATAAACTGTATACTGATGTCTGTATCAGTAAGACTTATATCATTAAACAAACTGGCCGTAGATTAATTTTATTGTCACAAAATTCATGCTCAAGTGACGAACATCATAACTTGTACAGTTTGCGACATATTTTTTCAGAAATAAACAGAAAATATACGTAAACGTACTCATAAAAATATAGGTTACAAAGCGTAACAAACGCGATTTATAAGTATACGCGAACAATGAGATTTTTTATTATTTCTCATTAAGCGTTTAACGAGGAGTAAATTCATGATCACCTCCCTATTCACGGAAACTCAAATACGTGATTAATGTTCGTAATGACAAAGGACAAATCGCTTTTAAATAATAGGCCGTTCATTATTCAAAGTATTCAACCTAACAAAAAATGACAGCCCACAATTTATTTATATACCTCACTAAACGTAGACGTAGTACTACGCGTTTAATTCAATCTCGTACCTACCTCACGATTCCTATTTAATACGATAAAGTTGTATTTCAACGTGGAAAGCTTATTTTCTGCCATTCTCCCCATTTTTATTTATTATCTGCGTAATAATCCCGGTATCTTGCTCCAATGAAACAAAAAGCTCTCAATTCGACGTTTGGTACATTTTCGTTTCGGATATCAATTCGCTGAATCAAACATCTTTATAAATGAACTGCCATTAATGTTGAAACCATTCTAAGAAACAGCCATCTTTGTCGTTATTTGATTTCTGCATACCCTTTCCAAAATTTTCCAAGAGAAGTGCTTTATTTCTCAAATTTGACATGCGTATTTTAGAACCGACAAAACAATTCGTATGCGCTCATGTTACATTTTCATGTTGTGAATTTATTGCATGTTTAGTATTGTAACGTTTTAGGGTAAACCTACTAGTTGTTGGCACCTCTTCAGTTATTAGCACTTCCATATATTTTGCCCTACATCTAAGCTAAATTTACGTCCTTAATTTAAATTATCCGCTTAAAATATATTATATGCTTATTATGACGCAAACCCTTCCCCTGGCCCGTTCTGTATTGTTCCCGCAAAAAAGGGCGTGTTCGAAAATGCATTTTCTTAAGATGAAGTGATTTTTTATTTGCATATTTTGTAAACGACATGTTTTCGAAGCCGTTTCGAAGATGCAGGGTGTTCTTTACGGAACCTTTGAATACCCCCCACCACTTCATTTTTAGAGATACAGCAATAATTGTCAAACAGAAAAGGGTCACATTATCGGCGACTTCAAAGACCGGGCATTTTTTTGTTAGGTTAATATAGCGGAATTCACAGAAACATCACTTTTTTAGATTCCATATTGCATTTACGCCCCCTAGCGGCCATTTCAGGCACTTAAAAATATGGCCACCCTGTACATATATAATAAATTCCTCCACAAAAGTTTGTATACACTTAATTTTATTACTTGATAATTTTTTTTCAATTTAGTTTTAGAAAAAATGTTTCTGCTGTTTAATATGTCAAAGCAGTCATTGAATAGTTTTAGAAATCTAGCAGTGGGATCTGCATTTTTAAAATTCGAACAATTTTCAGAACAAAACAGAAGTGCATAACTGACACTCTTCCTAAGGGTTTGCGCTGCGAGACAGACATTCATTTTCTCATTTTCCCACTTAATAGGGCGTTTTGTTAGCTTGTTCTTCACCTTGTTTTAGAAATCTGTTCTAGAAAACGCCATTCAATAAGATCAGTTCCTGAATTTAGAAATTTCTTTGTCCCCAAAGTATTTCTGACTAGTTTTAACATATGACAAGCGTCCCAAAATACAAACACCCGCTCATGCGTTATAGGATGTTCAAACCATCGCCTAAACGTAGTGGAATTAAAATCAAAATTACATTTCAGTTTGGTGCACATTGCGACGTTCACTGCTGCTCCATCAAATGTAATCGAATGATACTTTACCTCACGTTCATGAATTAAACATAAACGATTTTTTAATATATGCGCCCTTTCTTCACCATTCAGGCCCTTGACTGGAACATATCCAAAACCATGAAATCTTTTCTCATCCCAATGAACGTTTTCTCGAATCGACATTTCATCCAATACTAGATTAACTATAACAGGAGTGTCACTGTTCTCCATTTTACTTTGAAGAACTTGAAAAGCTTCTTCCGTAAATCCAGGTTTTCCATTCAAACTTGAGTTACCACTTGCGCAATGTACTTGGATGTGGTAAATGTTTCTCAAATACAGATCGAACATAATTATAGGCCTTTGGAGAATAGAAATTTAAGATTAATGCAAAACCTTAGTTCAGGGTTAAACTTACAGTAAATACAGAAAGGTTGATCAAGAACATCGTATTTTCCAGGAAAAATGGACCGAAATAGTTATTTGAATACCAAGGCTGCGAAATTATTGTTTGGTGTCTCGGTACACCCAACACATTTCGCAGCCGCGGTGTACACAACATTTTTTGTGCAAGCGCAATATTTATAAATAAAAATAGACAATGTTTCAAATTTTCAATTTTAATTTCTAACTTCCTTCTATCAATTGTGGCCAGCCATGGGAAAGTGTACATAATAGTGTTGCAATGGCTTTCCATTAATAAATTTTACACAAAATGGTCAAATTTTATTTATACGTTATAGCTATAGGACTAGCGGCCGCGAAGTACCTATACGTACGTAAAGTAACTAAAGTAACAAAGATAAACTAAAATAAAAAGAAGTGAGCAACAAGAATATGGTCATTAAAAAATGTGTTTGTCCCGAAAGTATTTCAGGAAAACTGCAAATACCTGCACCACTCTTCATCCTTGCTTTTGTATTTGTGTGGTAACGGTGTGGAAACAGAAAGGGTCTAAAACTCTTCAACACGCATATTCGAGCCCATTCAATTTTAGTTTGCTCGCTCATCAATACTGTACTGTCTTGAAAAAAGGGAAATACTAGGTTGCTTTCGTTTCTCATTTCAAAGACAAAATCGTTCTGCCGTCCTTATTGAATACGTCATATCTGCATTTTTTCACTTCGTAAGGCTATTACAGATACAGTACAACATGATTCCTATGTATACTGCCCAGTTAGAATGTCCTAAATACTCTCATTCCTGTGTTAAAATTAATTTAAAGGTGTCGCCCCATGTGTAAATTCGGTACTTCTCCTAATTTCAAACATGATATGTTTCATTTGGTAAATTAACCTGCCCTAGCATGCTTTGGATGACTTTATTTTAGTAGATGAATGTATTGAAATATTCAACGGCCATAAATCCTCTATAATTAACTAGTGATAGTGCTTACACGTGTGTGAAGCTTTAGTCATTAATGCAGTGAGAAACGAGAATAAAGGAATTCGTCAAAGTGCCAGAGATTTTGGTAAAAAAAGATTTATTGGTGTAAATAGGATTTTGAGCTAATTGCAATTATTATTTTGTGACTTGTATTTGAATATGCCGAAACATAGCGTTTAACCTTACCAATAGGAAAACCACATACTATGACAACCATACAAGTGCTTACGAAATAAGAGAAATAAGAACTATTATAAAGATAAACGATTTGCCGAATATATAAAAGACAAAGTATGTGAACAAAACTTCAAGATAGGCAACCTTCTCAATTTAGAAGGAATAGTTCAGATTGAGAAGGAAATATTTATATTCACTTGTCCATCTCATGGTAAAGTATTAGGGCCCACATCTTTATTTTTAGGTGTCCTTGATATCATGCAAACTCGCTTCTCACTTTATTTATACTGGACACTTTGTGATATTTTTTCGTTGTGATACTTGATGAAGGTTAAACTTGTTTTGGTTAGATTTAATTTAGGTACACTCAGAGAAATTATTGATATTATTAACAGAAGGCTTTTTGTAAGCTCTTTACAGTAACAATTGATTAAATTGTTTAAGAAAAACTAAAGTGTTGATTAAATTAAGCCATAGTATTTACCTTCTCCTATTCTAACAACATTTCAATCCTTATAGTTGCAACGCAAGGTTTTATCTGCTGCAAAAGGTTTTTAAATTGCATGGACCAAATATTAACATAAACGTGACAATTAGAGTTGCGTCATGTTAACTGAGAACTTAAATAATAATACCAACAAAGAGCTATTGTTGATATAAATGTTACAGTTTGTACTGTAATAATATAATAGTGACCATACAATACTGGGGAGCGAATCAAAAAAATTAATTGTAAAGAGTACAGAATATTATATCATGCCTACAGCATACAACATTACGTTGAAGGTATTTAGTCAAAGCAAGCGCATTTTATTTTATATATGAATAAAAGATATGGTGACTTGCACTTTTGGTTTCTTCATTTGACTTTCGAACGTAATGAAGCAATGGTGAAGCTGCAGGGCTGTGTTAAAAAAAAGAAAGTTAAAAGCGAAACATTTAAATTAAAAAGTTTATTTCAACAGTGGAAAATTTGCTGCGTTGATTTGTTGGTAAAAAAGTGTAGAGGTAAGTAAAACGGTATTTTAAGATCATATCAGAACATCGTTTCTTATTTTAGAATACAATCTCAGTGTTGAGTCATTGCGCAATTTACGATTAGGACAAATTAACAATTTTTGCCAACAAGATCCGGCACTTCCATTCGGGGACCAAATTATACTCGAGCACATTATTCATGTGCTAAGGATTTCCAACGACATTAACCGGTAAAAGTAAAATTGTAACAGTATGATTTGTTTTGCCTGTAAAAAAACATTTCAAGATTTTCATCACTTGTCAAGACACTTTAAATTTTTTCATAGGTTTAATTCACAAAATGCAAACTATAAATGCTGCGAAGGCAAATGCTTACAAGTATTTCAAAATTTAAGTAGTTTTAAGAGACATGTGCAGAAAAAACATTTTAATGTAGTACCTGCTCAAGCTCAATTGAGTCCAGCCAGTAGTCAAAGCTTAGTTAAAAAAATGGGAACGAAGATTTTAGTTCAACCACGTTTATCAATTACGATAATCAAAATGCTACCAACCGTACAGAAGAAATCCCTAAATATTCTACCAATTTTGATAATGACTTTGATTCAAGTATAGACTTCAACGATTCTTTAAATACGCTATTAAAGTCGGCAATAAATTTTACAATAGGGCTTCACTGCAAAAACCACTTTAATTTTAAAGATGTTTTGAGTATACAAAATTATGTAAAAGATTGTATTTCTCAGTCTTTTGTGGACCTTATTAGAATGGCGTTATGCAAAAAAATTAAAAATTTTAAAAGTCTGCATTCTGATATTGATGTACTCTTAACTTATTGTAGTAACCCATTTATAATGTGTGACAGTGAATACACATTAATAAAATGGCTTGAAGAGCATGACTACATGCGTGATTCTTCAGAATTTACAATCAATAAAGACATGGTACCGGTATATCGTAATGGGCAATTAAATTATGAGGAAAAGGTAAGAGGAGGTAAGGAGTAATGTTACCATTAAAGTTTCAGTTTAAAAAGGTATTTGAGAACAATCCCGATACATTAGAAAGTTACTTAAATTTAAGTCGGGAGATGAGTAGCAGTTCAGAAATAGAACATTTTATTCAGGGTGAGCTGTGGGAAACTAAGATAAAAAAGTTTGGGGCGGACGACTACGTTATTCCATATTTTTTATATATGGATGATTTCGAAATCAATAATCCTTTAGGAAGCCATTCCTTAGGTATATCAGGAATTTACTATTCTTTTCCTATGATTTTCAACAATTCCAGATTAGATAAAATCTATTGTGCCGTTTTTTTGGAAGCTTCTGATTACCATAAATACGGTAATATTTGTCTGAAAAATTTGGTGGATGAAATAGCAGTTTTAGAAGCTGAAAAATCGTTCGTCTGCCGCCTCAGGTCATACGACTTAAGGCGCTGCGGGTACTTCTTGCGGTACCAATTCTGAAAGGTTGTTTTTCGAAAAAATAAGTTATACACCAAATGAAAACGTTGATAATAGCTCTTAAAAAAATATTTAAAAAAATCGCGCACATTTGATAACTCCGTAAAAAAATAATTCTTAGTCGGTTTTTCACGAACTTTCTACGGATATAACTAGGTTACCGTTGGAAGAATGAAGCTGATTTTTTTACAGACTAATGATAGGTACAGCCAATGACTATGAGAGTGTTTCTTTTTTAAATTTTTTCTCTAATTATAAGATATCTCATAATGTTAAGATAATAAGATAATCTTGTAATTAGAGAAAAAATTTAAAAACGAAACACCGTTAAGTCATTAATAGTACCTATCATTAGTCTGTAAAAAAAATCAGCTTCATTCTTCCAATGGTAACCTAGTTATATCCGTAGAAAGTTCGTGAAAAACCGACTAAGAATTGTTTTTTTACGGAGTTATCAAATGCGCGCGATTTTTTTAAATATTTTTTTAAGAGCTATTATCAACGTTTTCATTTGGTGTATAACTTATTTTCTCGAAAAACAACCTTTCAGAATTGGTACCACAAGAAGTACCCGCAGCGCCTTAAGTCATATGACCTGAGGCGGCAGACGATCGATTTTAGCATACTCTGATAGGGCAAAATGGAACTCCATCGGTTAAAATTTTGATCATTCTCGTTCAGTGGATTTCGTGCTAGCTCCCCTACTACTACTGTTACATTATCCTACTATCATAAAAAAATCAGGACCCCACGACATTTTTGGAGTTTTAGATTCGAGGCCAAACATAAAGAAATGAAAAGTTACGCGCGGTCTACGAATTCTCGAATCAATATTTGTTAACTCATTAGCAAAAAAGTCGCAAATTAAATTTGCTTTTTACCTTATAAACACTAGCCATGAAAAAGATTTCCTCGTTAACGAGAATAAAAGAGTCAATAGTCTCCATGAGGATTTTATATCGCATTTTTTAGAAATTCTACGGAACGAGTGTTTGTTATTCGGAGATTCATTTTAAAGGCAAGTTATATAAGAAGGGCTTCCTCCTTTCTTTATTTTCAAGTCGTATGTACTTTTACAAAATATTAGAAGTCATAATCGTAGTAGATACAAATAAAATCTATACTATGGTTCAAGCAATTGATACGGATTGTTAATGATTTTGGATCGATGAAATTTTGAAAACATGTGAATTTTTTTAAATTATTATTATTAAATAATAATAATTATTATTAGACATTTGGTAGAATTATAACAAAAAATGATAATCACTTTATTTTATTCTGTGTGAATAATTTAAATTATATTGATTCTTAACTAGTACCTCTTTGTATTCTTGATTCATTAAGTTTGCAAATTTTAAAGTTGTTTTTCATACGTATAATCACCTTATGCGCAAATTGGAATATTGGTACTAAAAACTTAACTTATACATTTATGGCCGTTTGCACCGCCAAATTTAAGCCGAGCTTAGCTTAAGCGTAACTTAAAATCCATGACAATGGGTATTGAGACAATGGTTGCCATGGATTTTAAGCTACGCGTACGCTAAGCTAGTCGTAAATTTGTCTGTGCAAACGGTCCTTACTATTCTGTCGCAAACTTTCTGCACGGTTTCTTAATTCTTAACTGTCCCGACTTGTAACGTGCTATTATAGTAAAGTAACAAATCTGGTTCCTGTTTCACTCGCAGACTAAACCGGAGAGTTCAAAACATTCGAATTTAACTTAACAATGTTACCATCATATATTTTACGCGACGTAATGCTGGGAAATCAGGGAGATATCTTCGAAGAACTCATTTCAAATCAAAACACAATACAAGATGATGGACAAATGCAAACTCTGAATGAAAATAGTTATTTAACTTCTCCAAGATATCCTTTAACTGGTGAACAACGAGACGAATTATTAGCACTTTTAAGCGAGTGGGGCCTCCCCGATCTACATGAGTTCCTAGTTGGCATGAGATTTTCTGTGAAAACTTTAAGGTATACATGCAGTCGCCATTTACAGCCAATTTGGCCTGATATCAACGATTTAGCGACAAGAATTCATTTTGAAAAAAAACTCTGACTGGCAAAAGTCATTCAACAACATAGGTCTATCACAGAAGCAGGACACTGACATTACTATTCTACCAGCATCAACGAATGATAATGGAGACGAGACACCAGTAATAATGATTGAATTACGAAAAATTTTAAATGGATCAAGAGAAGGAAAATTGATCCTTAGTATGGCCGATAGGAAAGAAAACATTAACGACAACCAAAGACAAATTTTGGTTTACAAAGTTGTAGACCATTTTATTCAAAATGAGAGACCGTTAAATGTGGCAGCTGGCGATAACATGAGCAAACAAATAATTTCCTTGTTTCCAAATGAAGTCCAAGTAGTGGCGGCTCGTAAGCTGCGTAGAAGGTAGTGCCAAATTGTGTCCCCCTCCCCATTATTTTAATAGTTACAAATTTTTGTTTTCATATTATTCCAGTTATTTAGATTTTGAGTATAATTCGAATATTTATAATGCAAGTGACGGAAACAAATCTAGCCCCTTTAATTTCTTTGGAGACTTGTTTCAAGTATACTTCAAGTATGCATTCCAGTAATTCATTTTGTGTTGTTTTAGATGAGAATTAGCGGATTTTTTTTGACAAAAAATCGTATGGAAAGTGTTACTTTTTTCACGATTTGTACTATCCGTTTCCATGGCGTTTAGTCCGATCTATAAACAATAGCAACATTTTATTTGCAGTTTTATTAATGAGGCCGAAGTATCATTTTCAACAATAGTTGTACAAATAACTATTCAAATCTTTATCTAAACAAGTACCGAAATTTATTAATTCTCTGAATACCTACTCCTTTATTTTCGGATTTATCGCTATTGTCTTGTCCTCTTAAAGAAGATTCAGACACATTTCGTTTTTTAACAATATTTAAGTCCGGTAACGGCCTGCTTAATTGCTTTATTTAAAGTCTATCTTCCAGAGAATGCATGGAAAAAGATTTATTTAAATGATTTTTTAATTTGTGTATTTTACGTAACAATTAATCCGGGAAGTGTAATCTTACACAGAAGTAAAAAAAAATTGTTTGACTTATCACGACTGAAACAAGGAAAACGGCGCAAAGCATAGTAATACACGTACACATTATTCAATTGTGCTTATGAGCCAAACTTCTGATGGCTCAAGTTGTACGTATAAAACGCTACTTCGGTTTCGCTCCTCCCACCCCTCTACTCCCCGCGGAAGTCCACACTTGTAGGAAAATACGAGCCAGTTTCAGTTTGGCACGGCTCGACCGTATTTGAAGTCCACGGATAAGCACAAATGAATTTTTCTTGGTACCTAATTTATCAAATCATTTACTTTTTTTGTTTTAAGGTTTTAAAACACAATTATGTACTCTAGTGAGCACAATTAATAATAGTTAATTATATTTTAAGAATTGATAATTAGCAGGTTCCTTGAGGTGGTGCCATGGCTCCTTGGCTCTTTATAGAGAGCCGCCCCTGTGTTGGGCACCAAAAATGCATGGTGCAATATGTTTATGGATCACTTCTGGCCATCAAGGAATAGAGTTAGTCATTTTTTCCAACAAAATTGATGCATAAGAGACACTAAGATACTACGCATGTGTGATCCCAATTTGGAAATATGCTCTCAGTTTTCCTTTCTTTAAAAAGAAAACATTCATTACAAATCAGACAACTGATTTGCGCATGTACGCCATTTGCTTCTATAAGTCAGAAATAATCAGTGTAAGTCACTGTGAATTTTCTTGCACTTTCAAACTGCACACTGCAGTTAGGTTTGCGGTCTGCGCATGCGCAATCCATTTTTTTTAACGTGTTCACATAAATATCGGTTGCCAACAAAGCTAATTTTCTTTGTCTCTTCCTTTTAACGGTTTCCTCAAACAAATTGGGATCAAGATGAAGACATTGGGTCTCTCTGGTCCAAAATAGCAGTTAGAACTAAGCTAACTTCATGTTTTGAGTTTTGGCTCAATAAAAATCAAAATGCAACAAGCACAATCAATGACAAAATTTTGAGAAGTGAGAAATGATTTTTTGCCAAGTTGTGTATGTACTTACCGTGAATTTTTTCTCTCATACTTCTCATTCGGACTCTGACGTTTTCTCGGCTCGATCTGATAACTATCCTGTATCAGCAAGGGACTAACTTGTGACCGGGCCAATGCGAGCTTCTCTAGCAGCAAAGATCCAACATTGTAACGAGAGCTATCAATCAAATCCACCAGCGCCCGGTTGGAGTGCATTTCGATGACTCTCATCGAGAATTCCTTCTCCAAAATAAGCTCTTCCAAAATGGTGTCTCTTTCAACGTCGTCCGACATGTTCTGGTAACCGTTGAGGCAACACTCCAAAGCCTGGGGTCTGAGAACGGTGACCATATCTCCCGACGGTATCCTCAGGTTGATGATGTTAACTAGTTCTTCGTTACCGTAATCGACGTAACGTACTTTGACTATGTCACCTTCTAAGCTTATAATTTCGCCCCGGTACCATTGACCGTCTGTGTCGAAGAGTGCAAAACACGGCAGGCCAGTTTTTGCCTCCGAGAGTTTCATTGGGTGCGCTTGAGGGCCGATGGCTTGTAATTCCTCCATCAGTCTTCTTAGATCTTCCTCTTTCGATTTTAGCTGCACATAGAAATGGCTGCAGCTGTAGACGTAGCTGACAATGACTTCCTGGCAGAATCCGCGAGTGAGAGTGGTCGATTCGGGGTAGGCCAGTAAGGCTACTTTTCTCATGACATCTAAGGCATTGTTTTGCTTCTCATCCCAAAGATGACAGAGGGGTAAGCCGAACTTGGCTGGGGGAGGAAGACTGTGCATTCTCAACAGTTTGTCACTAACAAATTCCTTAAAGGCACATTTCATTTCCAAGGTAACGGTAGTGTTTTCTAAGCCCGCCAAGGCGTAGCGTGTCGACATCACTTTCATAATCACAAATTTTAAGGGTATTTGGAATAGTCGTTCGTTTGCCACTACTTCAGTATTGCCGAAATCCACGTAGAAAACTTTGGCTTCATTATTCGACATACTTGTAATGACGGCTCGGCAAATATTGTTGTCTTCTACACATTTGGCTAAACAGACCGTGCCCGGTAGGGGGTGCTCTTCCAGAGGTTGCAGCTCCATTCGATTCAGCTCGCGCATTAGCTTCGCCAGGTTTTCTTCTAGCCTCTGCAGTTGCACGGAAAAGTGGCAGGGTCCGTCCGAAACATAGGAGACGTATACTTGGTGGTCCGTTCCGGGGGTAATTGTATGTCCTTTGAATGTTAGGAGTGTAGTTGTGTTTTGCACAGGTAAGGTCGGTTGGGAGGGTGCTGCGACCGGAACGGCCACCTGAGGCATTTGTGTTGGTATCCCTGGAGGTATTTGAGGTGGTGGTAAAGCTACACGTGTTTGGTTAACCGTAGGTGGCGGAGTCGAGTTTATACTTTGCAAAATCATAGTCTGAGAAACATTAGCCATGCACAAAACGTACCCTCGATTAAACAAAGAAAGAGCGTAGTCTTCCCCATTTTTAAACAGCTTAATCAACGTGAGATAGGGGTTAATCTGTTGGACAGGTATAAACTGTAAGTTCATATACCGAATCTCGTCACTGATCAGCGCGATTGTACGTGCCTCCCACGCGTGACCGACATGCGTGACATTGGCCAAAACGAACTCGTGGGCCTGTGGAGGAACCGTCACCAGTATATTTGACAACTCTGCACCGCTTCGTAAAACCGAGGTCGGCACAATGTCCTTGTTCCCATAGTCGACAAAGTGGACTTCCACAAAGTTCTGGTATAACGAACTGACGTTAGTTACTCTGGCTCGATAATACATTTCATCTTTGTATTTCGCGCAGCACATCAGGCCAATTTGAATGCTAGCAGGTGATGCCAGTGCGTAGTGCCCTTCGTCAAACTGTGGCTTTAATTCTCCTAAGCAATTCTCAATCGAAATAGGATAGTGTTTGTCCACCTGACCCCATACCTTTACGAAAGCTCCATGCTTTTCAACATAGGTCACATACATTGTATTATTACTGCTTGCCTCCATTGTGAATATAAGAGAAAATCGTCAATCTTTAAATCGAATAATATGCTTCGCTAATTCATGATAACGGTTAGAAGTAAAATGGTGACCTTCACCTTAACATAAAAAAAAAGAATTACACCGATTATCCACAGTAGTCAGTCAATGAAAATGAGTACAACGTTAATTAGCTTATGGAACTTACCTAAATAAAGCTTTCTCAATTTAAATTCGTTGGTTTTACTCTCAGGAGAAGCTCAAAATATTGCCGCTTCAAGCAATGCAAAAGACTGCATCGAGATCAAGATTCAAGAGGTGAGAAACAGAACAGCCAACTTTACGCAGTGCAAAATTTGAGCGGGAAATTTAAAAATAGTGTAATCAAATAAATTATTTCGACAGAAAAATCACATACAAAATTATACAGTCTCCAATAAAAAATCTCGTTGCTTGCTTGGAGTTCTTCTTGGTCCATTCGAACGGCATTAACAATAAAGCAAGACCCAAATATCGTAAAAAATGGACAGGAAATAACTATGCCTACTTGTTTTCCCGCCAAAGCTCAACCGATTGTTATTTCATCCTGGAGATTAGGCGACACATCATACGTATCACTAAAGGAATGAATTAAAAATTCTATTCCAGGCCATAATGGCTCTAAACTGATTTAGGTTGTGCCATATCTTTGCTTTGTCCTTCCAATTCTTCTTTTCTTTTATATCTGCATTCGTCTTGATCGGATTTTTGGTCTAGTCTTCTTCAGGTTTTGTGGTTGTTTTCACTGTCCTAATGTCCAGTGCAATCTTTTCTGTTTTATAACATAATATTGAATAAGTAATTACTTATTCAATGCCTATGTATAATCAGAGCTGTACGTACACATAATCATTATACAGAAAGGCGGCCGGGTAGACAATTTTATTGCAAATAGACCACCAACAATACATAATACACATTCCAGATTTGTATATTTTCTGCTTTATTTCTGATACATACAGTGATTGAAAACATATAATAAGCCGATTTTGAATAAATGCTTATCTTTTCAAAGATTAATTATGCATTTAGCAAAGTTGTCCAAAAGCCACCAGAATACATAATATAAGTAGATGTGTAAATGCATAGTAGGACCAGAGAATAAATTTGAATTTAAATCAACAAGCATCAGCACCATCATAATTTTGCGGTGTCTGTCGGTCTGTTCGATAGCGAAAACGAATGGACCCATTGCGATAAAATTTTGCAGGTGGATTCTTTATCAATTTTTGCAGATGGGATTTCGAAAATTGGTAGTGTAGGTTAAAAAATAAGGGGGGGGGGCCTTTTGACATCTTGTTATGAATTAAAAATGAACATAGCTTGAGCCATATAATTAATACGCATTTTCAAGCCATAGCCATATACCTAAAAACTCCTTTGCCATATTTGTTTAATTTTAAAAATTATTAACTCGATAAGGTCTAATGCTGCTGAAAATGATAAAGTCGTTAAAATAACCAACAAAAACACAAAACCTTCCAAACCATAATGGACAAGACGTAAAAGCGACTAGTTTCGACCAACGGTCATCTTCTGGCTATAACATCGGTTACAGATATATGAAATTTACAGAGTTAAAAAGTACACATACCTTGAGGAGATTAAAAATTAAAATTGATACATTCTAGAAGTTTTACCTAGATACCCATAAAGATATTTGAAACAGCATGCTGAAGAGCTCAGATACAGAGTTCTTGTACTTACAAAAAACGATGACAATTTTAATTATAACATTATAAATATGGTAAATATTTCTAGTCCAGGAAATAGAGACTGAAAATGGACCATTTCCTGCAAAACGAGAAGTATATAGTTCCAATTTTTTTTGCATGTCATGAAAGAATATCGGATGGTGGTTAAGAATCCAAGTTTTCGACCTCCCACCCCTTGTGCTTCCCCCGTACCACCCTTAAAACCAAAGAAATTTGGTTGGTTTTTTAGTTTTTCAATCATATCTTTTTATAGGTTCATTTTACAAAAAAATATTGTTATCAGAAATTGTAGACTATAAAATTCTACACAACTTTGATATACACTACTTTTTTGTGAAATGTTTATTAAAAACGATATAGAGCTTCAGAGTTGCTTATATTTTTAAGAATTCTAAAATTTGTATGTAGATGTTTTAACCAAATTTTATACTTTATCTCTATAATTAAGAGTTTTATGAGAAAATATCTTCAACTTATCGTGGTATAAATCCCCCTACGCTGCACCCTTACCAAAGGGGATGCATAATAATTCAACTTTCAACCCTTGCTAGTGGGGATATTTGAATCACTGTGAGATTGTAGGGTTTTCTAATATACGTTTGAAACAAAAAAATTATCTCACTTCAGTTCAGCTTCATCCTTCAAATCCTTCATCCCCCCGCCCCTCCCCCCAACCGCGGTAGGAATAGATATTTAAAGAGGAATAGAAAACATATATAATAAGCGTTGTACTCTCTGACTAACTTCACAATCGCCACAAGAGCGTTTAAATATCTATTCCTACCGCGCGAGGGGAGGGGGTGAAACTGAACTGAAGTGAGATAATTTTTTAATTTCAAAAGTATATTAGAAAGCGCTACAATCTCACAGTGATTCAAATATCCTCACTAGCAAGGGTTGCAAGTTTCATTATTATGCATCCCCTTTGGTAAGGGTGCAGGGTAGAGGGATTTATACCACGATAAATTCAAGATATTTTCTCATAAACTCTTAATTATTGAGATAAAATATACAATTTGGTTAAAACATCTACATACAAATTTCAGAATTGTTAAAAATATAAGCAACTCTGATGCTCTATATCGTTTTTAATAAACATTTCACAAAAAAGTAGTGTATATCAAAGTTGTGTAGAATTTTATGGTGTATAATTTCTGATGACAATATTTTTTTCTAAAGTAAACCATTAAAAAGATATTGTTGAGTCATATTTTGATGGATATTTATATTTATGTTTAATGTTAAAAAGGCAAGCACGAATATTTGTAATAGCTAGTAGGCTTGTAATGTTATGTCAGTTTGAAATTAAAATAAAATACTCAAAAACGCTTGAGTTCAACAGATATGATTGAAAAACCAAGAAACCAACCAAATTTCAGGGGTTTTGGGGGTGGTACGGGGGAAGCACAAGGGGTGGGAGGTTGAAATCTTAGATTCTTAACCTCCAGATGACTGTCTATGACATGCAAAAGAAATTGGAACAACTAAATTTTGCAAGTTAAAACCCTCTATTCCCTGAACTATTTTGTCTTTGAAATAATCTTGTGTCACATTTTGTAAAATTATGAAAACTACGGCGAAAAGATGTTTGATGTTTTTGTTGGTTGTTTTAACGACTTTATTCTACACATCGGACATCTCCATTTTGAATTTCATCACACCATGCGGATACCTCCGAAATTGATAAAGTAGGTATCATTACAAATGAATATTACCAGGTGTAGTTCACATAATCAATGTGTCTATTATAATTATTAACGAGCTCCTAGCGAGTCTGTCTGTCCGTTAGCACGATATCTCAAAAACGAATGGACCGATTACGACGAAATTTTGCAGTTCATTAGATGTTTATTAGCAGTACCACAGATAAAAATTATCCACGAATTTAATACGAATTTTATTTTAATTTGCTTTAATATTAGTCACGTTCAACTTGTTATTCGTTTTAAAAAGGACCGACCCATTTATACCTGCTGGGCGACACAAAAGACGGCTACATGTACAGTACATTTCTCCGTAGTACGTACCTAGGTACCTATTTAGTTTTATTATGATAGTTCTCAAAACCTTAGTCATTTCGGATACCTCTGTCATCGCTTAACGTCATATAACGATTGTTATTTTAACTTACGCCCTTCAAAGTTTACTCAAATCCTCCTTTTGTGTAAGTTTGCTAATGTCAAAATAGCACTATACCGTATATAGTCCAGGCTAAATAGCTCTAAAATGATTTATTTTCAAAAAAAATTAGTTACCGGGCGAAACCGGGTTTTTCAGGCAGGTGAAATGAATAGAAATTGGGAAAAAATAATTAAAACAGCTGAATTTTTCCGCGGGTGAAATCACGGGGGTTGAAAGTGGTATTTTGCAAATTGTGGCAAAACTATTGATTTTAGACGAAAATGTTAAATGTAAAAGTTATAGAGATTAAAAAAATAAGCAACTTTTGTATCTGCACTATTTTCACATAACCTCCAATTTTCATAGAAAAACCGGTAAACTGTTTTTTTGTTTATTTTTGCGAAAAAAATGTCGTAGGGGTTTGAAATTTGGAGGTAACATAACCTGTTTTATGATAGAACAGAAGATAATTGTTTGGGCCCATAAAGTTGAACCGTTTCCAAGATCTCACGATTTCTGTAAAAATCACCTCTTTTTCAAGAGAATGAAAAATCTATTTTTTTTCATCGTACAGAGGTGCGCAGAGTAGCAAAATTTTCGTAACAACTTACATTTTAATAATCAAAAATAAAAAAATATTATTCCAATAGAAAAATTTCAAGAAAAGCGGCAAAAACGGGGGGAACATTTAACATTTTCGTCTAAAATCAATAGTTTTACCACAATTTGCAAAATACCACTTTCCACCCCTTTCAACTCCCGTACGTGACTTCACTCGCGGAAAAATTCAGCTGTTTTAATTATTTTTTCCCAAATTCTATTCATTCACCTGCCTGTAAACCCAGTTTCGCCCGGCAACTAATTTTTTTCGTACAAAAATATTATATAGCCTGGACTAATAGTGCTATATTGACTTTGGGTCCGACCAGGACGTCGATAAGGCATATTGCGTTATCGAGATATTCACAACAAAATACTTATCATTTTTTACCACAAAACACAAATACAGAGGGCGTTTACAAATGAGGCAAACTGCGCAATTGCCTTTTGAAATAGTTACGAATATTGGCTGGCACTCAAGTGCCAGCAATTGTTTGTGGTTCTCTGATGATGGCCGCTTTGATGTTGAAACGTAGTTTGTTGGCGTTTTTGTTTCGCTTTTTGTACCTTGTGATTGGTTTATGTTTTAACTTTGGAGATGGACTGGATTCAGAGGTGGGTGAATGCAACCCCAGTATGATGTAAGGGCATTGTTTAAATAAAGTATTTAAACAATGGTAAGAGACAAATGATAAAAAAGGAAAAGGGAAGTACTGACGATAGAAACTACTTAATATAGGTTTAATATTTACTAAACTTTTATAAAATTTGAACACAGGTGGCAAATTTACAATCGATTAATACGACAGAATATAAAACCAAAATAAAATTTTTATTCGTAAGCGCTTTACTGACAAAAAGAAATTCTTTACATATATACAAATCGTAATGAACTATTTAAAAAAAAATGGTTGATGGACGAAATAAACCTAAACTATTGTAGTTGATGAATACAGTCTTACATAAACATATTAAGTAAGTGTTAACTGTTTTAGCTATTTACAGTATTTACATATTGGCAATGGCAGTTAATTGTATGTATCGTTTCATCTGTAAGAAAAATCGAAATTTCACTTCCGCAGTATAACTGTTTCTTGGTTAAATCACAGGCACAAAAATAAATATTTTAAGAACTCTCAACTTCCGAGATAATTCACCGTCATAAGTATCAATCGCGATTACTGTTTTGGTTGCTCCTTGTCTATTCGCATATCGTCAATTTTTGCGACTATTTTCAAGGCAGGGCCAAGTTTCATTGCCATTGCGGTCATCAGATGGTCTTCTTTGAGAAGCATCAATGCTTGTCCATCGATCTCCTGTATTAGGAAATCCTCCGCGTAATCAGAGCAGCCAGGTAAATTTCGAATAAAGTCGCATACTTCTTGAACCTAAACGAAATCCTAGATTTTGGCACATAATGGGCTGAAATACTTACACTCCATTTTAGGGGATTCACTTTATCGTCGGCTGCTTCGGTACCAGAAGTGGGATCGCTCGAGCTGAGGCTACTTTCGGCGCCAGATCCGACAAGATCGCCGTCAACGTCTTTCCATTTGCCGCGCTTCTCGTCTCCTTTTCCTTTTTGACTGCAATTGGTAGTTATTGGGATTGTTAGTGTAGTTCAAAGAGATACAGGGGGACCATAAAAATTAGAAGGCGCGCATAGAGTAAACAAACCGACAGTAATGTTGAAGAAACTAACAATAAATGATAAACTTACGTTTTGGAACAGTTGATACTGCAAAACCGTTTATTCTTCTTAAACTTGGCCCTAAGATCAACAATACCGCATCCGTCACATTTAGCCAGTTCTCCTTTTGGCGAAGTACCAATCACATTACTAAGAGGGGAGGTCGCGCGACGTTTTCCTAAATGTGAAAAGGTTAGTGATAGTTTTCTTTCAACAGTTCGGCACATACGACTTGTTTCATCGACTTTGTCAGTAGAAGATTGGGTCGGTTTCAAATCGCTGAGCAAGCTACTTCTTGCAACCGGAAATGGTTCGGAAGATTCCTGTATTACAAAGTCCTCAATCACGTGCGTTAAAACCTGCGGTTTGACCATCGCCTTCGGAGGACCCTTTTCTTTGATCTCTTCAGCAGTTGCAGCAACAGGCAAACCATTTTCAGGTAAAATACTTGCTGGTTGTGTCGGTACAGTGCCTGGTAGTGGAGTTAGCGGGGTGGCAGTAGAAGACGGTATAAGTGAGGGATCGTTTCCGTTGCTAAGGGGTTTTATGTCTTCCATTTCTGTGTCTTTCATCCCTACTTGTGCTGTAAATGAAACGCAATGATCTATTTCGTCCGCAAGATAAGCTTAAATCTAATCAAAAATGTTTGAGTCTTGTTTTGCGTAAATACAAATCTCTTAGATGTACATCTGAGATGACGAAATTGAAGATTAATATTGATTATTTCATAAGTAGTTGCTCACAGTGTTAGTGTTATTATCTGATACTAAGGTGTGTAACAAATAAAATAACGTTAAATACACAAAATACATTAAAAAATAGGTTTCATTTTTGAGTTTGATCATAAAAGAAAATGAAAATAATGGCACTATTCTGTCACATGAAAATTCGAGAGCTTCCAATTAAACACGGTGTCAGGAAAATGTCTTTCACACAATATGGAGCAAAATAATATAAGCCAAAGTAAAGATGAGGTGAGGATGGACGACATCTCACGCGGGAGGTCAATTTACAAGGTGAAGAAAAGTGCAAGTCAAATTTCCGACACCAACCATAGATGGGTATCCACGCGCAAATAATAATTGTCTACATTTGCGCACCAATCCGTCTTCTTCAATGTGGATATTGGCAATGTACTAAAACTAAATGTGTGTAAATTGATTCGAGCAAAAATTGATACTGTAATGATCGATGATTCAGACTTATCATTTGCTGATATGGAAGATTTAATGAAGGTCAAGAAATCGAGAAATCGAAAGAAGCGGAAAAATCTTAAGCACTCCCAAGAACTGGAAGAGAACCGGAGGAACTGGAAGAAACTAAAAATAATCATTAAAATCATAAAAATCCAAAGCATACCAAAACTCCAATGCAAGGGGTTCGCAGAATTTAGAAAAATGGAAAAATTTAAAGAACACGCGATCTCTCAGAAGAATCCGAAGAATGCAAAGAAACCAGACTCTAAAGAAATAAAAAAAAATGACAGAATTTGATCAAACCGAAGGGTTCAAAAACCAAAGAATAAGACAAATTCGAAAAATCTTCAGCATATAAAGCATTTTCTTGACATCAAGATAAAGTCTTCCCAATAAAATCGGTGCAAAAATAATGATTTTGACGCTTAAGAATCTGCAGCTTGAAGAATAGGAAAAAATTCAAAGACTAGATTTTTACAAGGGAGAATAATTCGAGAAAAAAAGTACCGGAAAAATTCAAGCCATGCAAAGAAATTGAAGATTACAAGTGATCTGCAGCATTTAGAAAGAGAAAAAACCATCCATAAGCATCTGAAACATTGGAAACATTCAAAAAAGCTGAAACATCGAAAAATATAAAATGCATTGAAGTATGTACCCAAAGAATAAGAAACTGAAGAGTGTAAAAAATCCTATGGATTCAAAAAGTTGAAGAATCAGAAGAATTAGAATACATAGAAGTGTGCGAAGAAGCAAAAAAATACTAGTGTCTCAAAAGGCGGAAGAATGCGAGAAGGGATCAGATCTTTAATTATGCAATTAAGTTTGTTTGAATTATGAACGACTAAAAATTTATCAGTAAGAAACAGAACGGCAATCTACCTTCCATTCCTTCCTTCATAATATCTTCTTCACTCTGAGTGGACGTTGCCGTCGTAGTTGTGGTCTCAGCGATACTTCCGTTTAGGTTAATTTCCTCCTTAATAGTCGTAATTGTAGGCGGTAGCGGGACTTGTTGAGGTACAGACAGGGTAAGCGTCTGTGGCGTACCCTGCTGTATTTGTTGCAGTTGCGTTACCTGCGAAATCGTCGTAGGGGTGCCCGGTGCCGTCTGTAGTTGGCCAATGATTGTACCGTTCGGAGCAATTTGCGTTAACTGTTCAAAGAACTCAATAAAGAGTGACTGGCAGAGAAGGTCGACTTACCGGATGGATTTGTTGCATGCCCATCGACATGGGTTGTTGCGTGACGGCCAAATTCGGTTGCAGGGGGATGCCTTGAGGAACGGTACCGGGAATTGTTTGCTGTAACGTTTGCTGCATTTGCTGGGTGCCTTGAACGGACATCGACACGACCGGCATTATCTGGCGCTCGCCGCTGCCTTGAATCTGTTGTTGCTGCAGGCTTTGGATTGTCTGCATTGCTATAAAACAGTTTTGTTAATAGATCTCGGTCGGTTCAGCAAACCACTTACTCATAACTGGTTTCGGTTGAATGTGCTGGGGCTGTTGAGTGTGTTGAAATTGAATCTGTTGCAAGGCTTGCTGTTGCTGCAATGCTTGTTGCTGCATCAAAACAGTTTGCTGGGGCTGGACTTGCTGCTGCTGAGGTTGTGGTTTGTTCTGATTTACCATTTGCTGATTCTTGTCAATTGTCATTGGTGCCGTTACGTTAATTCTAAATTAGAAATTGTTAGTCACCCGCAAAGTTAGATCGTCAAAAACTGTTTGGAGGGGAACGACGTATGAAATTTCAACTTCAAATTTATACACAGAGATCTCCAATGATAATCTGGGAAGTTGTAGATATATCGTGTATACAAATGGCATGCACGATTATCTAATTTCCGGCGCAATTAGTACCCACTTACTTATTCGTAGCAACCAGGTGATGTGGCTGCAAGGTTGTGTACGGCTTAATCTGAGTTTGATTGGCGGCATCAGCTTTAGGTGCAGGCGACGTTCGGATACCAGGCGCTTTCGCCCGAACCTTCGTTCCCGTTTTGGCTCCCATGCCCGCCTAAATACAAGAAAGACAATTAACGCGGGTTTTCACATATAAGATAAAGTAATTGAGAAATTAATTTGACGGACAACATACAAGTATATGTACTTGTGCTTGAGTTCCAATGGATTGAGTCGAAATCGAGTTAGCCGGTCGAATATTGGCGGTGTTCGATGGTAGTATATTCAGCGGCCGAGTCGTTTGCTGTTTGGGTTGTATATTTTCATTGGCCGGTCTCGGTTTTCCAATCTGTTGCATCGCCCCTTGGTTGGCTATAGCAGCTGCAAAGGGGACGAGTTGATGCAATGATACATAATTTGAATCTTCACTTACGATTTTGTTGAGTTTGGATAGCAGTGGCTTGTGGACTTTGGTGAATAAACATACCGGGTCCAGGAGTGCCATCTGGTTGCATTCCTCTGATCAGAATAGGGTTGGGTGCGAGTAACGCCTGTGATTGTAAACCGTTAGTGGTCCAAACTTGTGGAATGCCATTGGTGAACTGCCACGGGGTGGCAAACTGCATTGGTTGTCCTCCAGGCTAAATTCGACGATTACGTAACCTTCGTTAGTAGAAATTCAAACCCTTACCTGTAGTGGACTAATTATCTGCGCAGTCGGTTGCGAACCTATCATCGCTTGAGAAACTTGCACACACTGCCCTTGCTGTTGAGGAGTTCCAGACACAGATGCATTACTACCCGTGACCTTTTGCATCACCTTCTGAGCACCCATTACCTAAATAAAGTCACTGTAGGCACTGAAAGCACCCGAAATGTTTACCTTATGTATTTCAGGCGGTTTTTGTTGTGGTATAGTCGTGGCACCAGACGCCGAATGGGTTGGCAGTATATTCGGTTGCGAACTTATGACGCCTAGTTGACTGAAAACCAGCGTCTGCTGATTTTGGGTTGTCGGAATTGTAGGTATTGTCGTATATCCGGGAAATGAAGCTGTTAAAAAATGTGTCAGGGTACGACGAAAATCAGTGTGGGAGATACTTACTGGCTTGACCTGCTTGTAGTACTTGCTTCCCTTGTGCAGTTGTCAACATGTGAGGGGCCAGTTGATTTCCTTGAAAAGGTTTGGTGATCACCTATAATTGTCTTAGTTAACTTGAATCATAATTAGAGTAGGTTACGGACCTGAATTTGCTGTGGGTTGATGCTAGGATGAAGCGCAATATTCCCAGGCATTAGTAACTGACCGGATGTGTTATATAATTGTTGTAAGTATGTAGGATTTTGTAGTGGTTGCTGTATTACTTGCACCTGCAAGATGTAGCGTTACAAAATGTTACAGGATATATCTGCTAGAGACTTACAGCTCGTCCGTGTCCCCAATCGGCCGTACTTATTTGTTGTGGATGGGGTTGGCCTTGTTGTAAGGGAGACATTGTAGTAATGGTTGTGTTTCCTGACTGTGTTGGTGCCAGTACTTGTCCACCTTGAGTTTGAAGAACTTGTCCGCCTTGTCCAACTTGTTGATGAACTGAATGTTGAGGTTGCGCTTGCACACATTGTGCACCTGTATAATATAAAATATCTTTTGTTGTAGTGTAACGTGAAGGGCCTGAAAATAGACAATGCTACATTTTGAGTTATCAACGGTCTTGAGCGCTTTCAAACGGTTCCACCAATAGTAATGAATTTTGAAGGGTATATGTCTTCCATTACGTAGGCGCCCACAAAGAAGGGTTGTGATACTTTACCCTCACCCCTGACTTTTTAGCATTTTTTAAGCTCAATCTACAGATTTGGACCAAGGTGGACGATTTTTTATTGTCGCCGCCATGCCTAAGGAGGCTAGTAAAGGTGAGCGCGTCGATCAAGGTTAAAAATGATATCGCATCCCTGGGAGAGGTGAGAGGGGGCTACCGTTAGAAATGTAAACAAGAGAAAAAACGCATTTTCGACCTACAGCTCCTCAACTGTGGTTCAGAATCCGTATTCGTTAAGGGTGAGCACTTCTAGATTTTTTTTGGTCTGGCGCGACCGCTTCGCGAAGCAGGAATTTTTCGAAAAAAAAAGAGCTAGCTCTTCAGTAGTGCAGGAGTAGCGGAATAAGGCGCTTCAAACGCGCCCAGTGCATAGAGCAAACCCCCACGGCGCAGGAGTGAAGTTCGAAAGCCGTAAATGAGCAATGGCGCTATCGAGTTGCGGTTTTTTGGTCGAAGTTTGATCGGTGAGCGGTGGGGTACGTAAAGGAAAAGCGAGTTATTTTTTTGGGGTATCTCAAGGGGCACCAGGGGACACGGCTGCCGTCATGTTTTTGGAAAAGTTGAAAAACTCCTTCAATAGTGAGGGGTTGTAACGTGGTGGTTGAAATTCTTGAAGGAAGTGCGCGGACAGGTAGACCATCAGTTCCACAACAGCACCCGGTCGCTCTGGCGGAGAGGGTGGAATTTTCAACCCTCGCCATTCTTGACAATTTAATGTGAAGTCGAGAGGCGACGAAATTTGGCAAGTGAGTTGCTTTCGACGCGAAATGCTCCCTCTGATCTCTTTCATACTCGAGGTATCGCTGACGCAAGGTTTCGGAAACAAATCGTACGAGCCCGTTGTTTAAGTTAAAGATCAGCGGTCGCGGATAGAGTTATATTTCTTATCCAAAATCGACTGTTACCAAAAGAATTCGTTTGTAGTCTCGGAGACACCTTTTCGAGGTGGAGGGGCTCAGTAGCTACACTATTTTCAGCGTTGAAGCTAAGTATCCGAGACCACTTACTTGCCAAATTCCATGGCTTTTACCTATATACGCTTGATGCGTGAGCTACTCAATTCCAGTACCTAAATCTGGTTTATCGGATGCCGTACGATTCAAGTACTTCTCGGAGGAAAGTATTAACGAACGTATACTCGACGGTTACTCATCGAACGTGATAAAAGGAGATTTATCAACATGAGCGACGGGAGTGCTTTATTGAATTCTCCCGTACGTTTGACTCCCGAGGCGTACGTGGTCGACATTTAGTTAATTTCTCATCCTAAGCTTTTCTGGTGAACGGTCGATTGCCATTTGCCAATACACGAGTAGAGTATCGAGAAATCGAACTCGACTCGTTAAAGGTAATAAACTTGTAGCAAATATAGCAAACGAGGACTGGGTGAAAATGTAGTCAGTTCTTCATTCCTGTATACATGATAACTCGCTAACGGTTCTGTTTTCAATATTATGTTTATCATCGCCCAAGGAAGAACCCGAAGAACTGATTAAATTTTCAATGACCCCAAAGCTCGTCTGCTATATTTGTTACAGATTAACGGACGGACGGACAGAAGCTCCTGGGTCACAATCAGTTCTTCTTTGGACGATATGATAAACATAATACTGGAAACAGAATTGACAAATTTAAAACAGTACGCGAGGTATCATGTTCACAGACGGACGGACATAAATCATGCGTAGGAGCTCGTTAATAAAGGAAACTTTATCGACACGAGTAGTGTGAGCCCCAGGGGCTCACCACCCCTGACCACTAAATTTGTGTCAGACTCGGACTCTGAGGGGTTATATGTGGGTTGAAGTAGGAAGAGAATCAATTCTGCTGAATATTCTCACTAGGAAAAACATTTGAGGTGGCAATTTTTTGCCTCCTCACACGGAATACGCAAGAAGGTACGTGTACTTTACGGTTTAGAGTTTTCGTTCTAGGTGTGATTTACCGTCAAAAATGTCCAAAGTTGAAAATGAGCGGCTACGAGTTACAGAAATTAAAAAAAAAACCTACTTTATTTAGGAGATATTCCCAAAAAAACAAAGCTTTTTTTTAAAAATCGAAAAACTGCCTATGCTAAGGCTTACTATGGCCATCACGTGACCGCCGAATCCGGTGTATGTTGTCTGAGCGAGGCAAGGCGACGTACTATGTCTGGCCAAAATCAAAAATCTCATAAAAAATCAAAATACGAGTTGCGCAGAATAGTATAACGTAATGTCAGTTGGAGTGATGATGCAATCAAAATTTTTTTTGGAATACCCTGTATTATTAAGCAATTTTCGAGATATTCTACAAAATTTAGTAACTTGCTATGCGACATGTTTAGGAACATCCTGCATATTGCTAAATACTTTTGAAAAGTAACCACTTTCCTGCTGAATATTTCCTTTTTCTAATCTAGAGTTAATTTAGCACCGAAACAAAAATATCCCGATGCATACCCTGCGTACATTGCTGTGTTGGGCTTTCCTAGCGTCGTGTTAAAACAGAGGGTGTTCCACAAAAATGTGGCACATTTTAATGAATATCTCGAAAACTACTAGAAGCAAGCCCTTATATCAGTCCATACAAGGATTCAATTTTGCATAAAATAGTGAACAATAGAGAATGCGATTTGAAGAGAAGTATCATCGAATGTTCGTTAATGTTGCCAAGCTATTATTTGACTTTTGATTCGTGGACGGCACTTTTTCATTTTACCAAAAAAAAATTATATCCTTCAAACTACTGATTGGATGGCAGCATTTACTCATCGTCAAGTTACCTGAAGATGCAACGGCAACCTGCTGCAAATGCGGACTTTGAGCAGGAACGAGGGCCTGTTGGTCTTGAGGCTGCAAATTGACCTGCTGCATTGTGGCCTGCTGTTGAACGGCCTGCGCTTGAACTTGCACTTGAGTTTGGGCCTGTACCTGCGCTTGGGCTTGGGCTTGAGCCTGCGCCTGTGCATTAGCATCTACCATCTGCAACATACATAACTGACCACTGATGAAATTATTGTTACACAATACAATTAATGTTAGTTAGAGAAAGTTCCGTTTGTTAGCGCAATGTACATAATAATCACTATACCTGCTGTTGCTGTTGTGGTTGCTGCTGCTGCTGCTGTTGATTTTTGATGTCGGCCATATTGTTGCTGATATACTCCGTCTTGATTAAATTATCCTGCCCTCTGTCTAGATTGAGTAGCGTATTTGCGATGTCATATTTGCAATCATCCGCTGTAATATCGTGAATTCCGGCTTTTTGCGCCAACGTCTCAAGGCACTGCAAGGATCTACTCCCTTGCTGATTATTATTATTCGAATTCGAGCTCTCGGTTTGGGTCGATTCCGGCTCTTGATTATCCTGATGCTCCTCTTCGTTATTATTAACTTTCTCGGCCTTTATGGCCGCAGGATTATTCTCTTTCAATAATTGCTTCAGTTGTTGTTGCTGTTGATTATCGTAATGCTGAGATCTAAACAAAAACAAAACGAATTAGTTACGTGGCAAAATATTATTAAAATTAATATATACGCAGACATTGTGCCTGTGGGATTGTAGGGGTGCAATTTTTAAACTTTCCTAGGGACGCATTACCGACAGACCCTCGTTTTCCTAATTCAAAATTAGTGTTATTAGATTTGTGAAGTGGGTGCATCTAGATTGCTTGCTTATAAAAGTAGAGGGAATAAGACTTTGTCATTCAAAATTTCTAGTACAAGATTTCTCATCTTGTGCACTAATTGTTAAGAGTCGTGGTCATTTATTAAAGTCTACGTAAACAACTAGGGATGACTTGGAACATTTTCAAGTTTCGAATTGTCAGTCAGTGATGGAGAGGTCTTCTGTTTGTCCAGTCCGGACCTAGCCCTTTATACCTGAAGTTGTCAGGACAGCATAATTCAGCGAGGTAGTCGTGATGAATGAGGCCATAAATTATGATTTTTCATTTGCTTATAGTTAAAAGTCATCGATCCAAGCGATTCTAGAATTTCAACACCTCCAAATCAACGTTTCATTAAAATTCTCAAGCTCGCTGCACATCTCGCAGTTTATTTCACGAAGTAACATTATTTTGTCGACGTTCCTATTAAGTTTGTAAATTATTGAAATTAAAGTTTAGCTTCTAATTTTAGGGATTTAAGAGATATCTTCGTAGGTCGGATGTTATCTACAATCTCATTTAACTGCTGCTACTCATTTTGGTGGAAGAAACTGCACCAAACTTTATGCCTTAACATCGTTCAAAATGTACCTGCACTTTTCAGATAGTAAATATAAATACTTAGTCGAATTCTGTATAATTATCGGTAACTGCCATATAATGAAAATGATGAAAATAAATGAAACACTTCCAAGCTTTATTTGTGATGTGTGATTTGAATAACTTTTTTAGAATCAGCACAAAGCGAACAATGTGATGTTGTATGAGCTTTTTCGTAATTAATCCGGCACATGTTTTCCAAGCCGCACAGAAATACGTGAACCGTCATTTTAAAAAGCTTTAATTTAACATGTTTGCGAAAAGGTAGGTACGCATATACTAAATAAATTAACGAACATTAGCCCTAAAACTCTAAAAGGGAAAAAGTGGCTATAGAACGTTTTTATCTCAAAGGTTGTTTAATTTCCGCAACGGGCTGGGTCGAAGCGAAAATTGAAAATCTTTCTAGATATTTGAAAAATAATTTACGTTATAGGTACTATTACCTGTGTGTTTGGTAATAAATGAATCAGGCTAAAAGGCCCTTTGGCATATCCTAACAATACCGATAATAAAATTCAAACATGCTTTTTTTCACATTGGGCCAAATGAAATGGGGCAAGGTATACAAATTTGGTAAAAATGCGATGATTTACGAGCTGGACCTGATGGCGGTCTGAACAGATCGAAACCTGGTTCAAATTGCCTTTCTAGAACGTAAGTTGGCCAGCACAATCAGAACATCTCACAAAAATGCGAAAAATTTACTCTTTCATAATTCTTTGTGATTCTATAGGTTTTTTTTGCCCTTTTGGAAATGTGCCCATTTTGCATCAAATACATACGTCATTAAAAAAAACGTTGAAGATAAACCTGAATATTCAACTTCAAGGAAAAAAAATTTTTGACCAGTGCCACCAGATGTAAACCAATTCTGTTCCTATATGAGACACATGATTCACGCCAAAGAAATGGCAACGTTGTTTATCGTGATAATAAATATACAATTCGCCGGAATTTTCCTACTGATTTCTCTCTACGGTTTCCACTGTAGCGAAATCCCAAGCACCATCGAGGCGCCATGAAAAATGAGTATTGTTGTAAAATTCCCGCAATTTACTTATTGTTGCGAATATTCAAGACTATCTTTTACAAAATATATGCATAATTATCCTTTATCCTAATTACAATACACCCAAACACCGAATGAATATAAACCTCTCGCCAGGAAAGATTGCCGGTCACAGAACACCTGATCCTGGTCTACAATCTATGTTTTTCTAAAGATGTGAGCGACTTCCGGGATAGGTAGTATCATGTCAATGTTGAACAAAAAGATTTTTCATTCAACATTGGCACAATCCTATTCCTGAAATTGCTCACATCTTTAGAAAAACATTGATTGTAAATAGACACAAGGTGTGCTGTGACTGGCAATTATATGGTATAAACTGTTAAATCGCAGCACCTTTAAAACAAAACCCGTACAAATTAAAGGAAACTTACTAAAGAATTCGAAAATAACAATATTCAAAAATTTCACAACAGTTCATTGGTGCGGGTCTCTTAAAATTGGATATCTGAGTATTGAAGAACTTTCCCGAGAAGAAACTACTGCACGCGTATGCTCGTTAACATTCGCGTAAGCTCGTGAAATCGGTGGTTGGCTGGTTAATAGATGCGAAGAATTGCGTACGATTTTCAGTAAGGGAATTTTTTGACAATCAGCTCGCATTCGGAAACACGACCTCTAATCCGGCTCATATTCAATAGCACTGATACTTGAAATCGATTGGCGAAGGTTTGATATTGCTGTTCCTCTTCATTCTCGGGTTAGACGAGGAACATACGGACGGACAAAACCATCACATAAGGGGAATTTCTTTCGAAAAATTCCCCTAAATCCTAGTATAGACTAAAAATTTCGGAAAAAATGTTTTTTGTAAAGTTCTCGAGAACTTATGGGAAATATTCGCTTAAATTTTCGGTGTGCGATTATAATTGGAAGAAAGGAAGGACATCGAATATTCTAAAAAATATGAGGGATCTAGCACACGTGCAGAATTTTTTTTTTATTTATTTATTTTGCCTTTTATTTTTGAGTAGGCGGGGTTTCAGCCAAGGCTGGTCTACCAACCCAACCCACTATACATTTACAAATATCCATGCCCGAACCCGGATTCGAACCAGGGACCCTATTAGCGCCACAGTTCAGCTTTAACTGAACTGCGCCACACGGGCCCCGCAGAATCTGAATAATGAATCTTGGCTATTAAGCCAATTTAAAATATTTCTAACTACCTCGTTTGGTTTGGTTTTCTTTCTAGGACGGATCAATTCATCTTGTAAATACTGCATTCTCATTCATGCTCATATCGAAAATTATTGTTAATGTTGTTCATTTATCTTTTGTTTTCACAGCATCGCGTCATTTCTTAAGTCAATCACTATACAGTGAAGGTTACATGGAAGAGCAGGGTTATGGGGCGACCCATTGCATCTGAACTTCGTCCTTTTGGGTCAACCAACATTTATATACCTACTTAGTAGGTAATTGTTTATTTTTATTTTTATATACATATTATTATTATTATTATTATATTATTATTAAATTTCGTTCAAAATCTAAATTTAACAATTCGAAGAAGAAAATTCAACTTAGTACTCTGCATATGTCGTAATTCAAACTTGCACCCCCTGGACAATAGTTCCGTGGGCACCAAATTTGGGGAAATCTATATCGACCTCCTCCGCTGGCAGTTAGGTACACACAAATCGTGCTTCCTTTTAATGTATTGATTTTCTTTTTAAAAATCAATGAAAGAATTTTCCAAATTTCGATACCTGGAGATCCAGTGTTTCTAATTCATTAGAGCTCATATTTCGTCCCCCAAGCGATGGTTGTATGCCTGCCACTTTCAATTTCCGACACGCTACACTGATAATAACGAAAAATTCCCATCTAATTCATTCAGTGCATAACAAAAATGTCGAATTATTTTAGACAATGGCAAAATATCAATTTTCTCGAACGCTAAACCGCAATTGACGATAGTTTTGGATTAAAACTGGGTAATAATAATTACGAGTATATACGATGGCCCCAGGCAGTTTTCGAAATCTTACCAAAATGCAGAGACGTCCCATTAGAGCGATAATAAATTTGGCCGACGAACTTGAGCGCCTTACAAGATTTAGAAAGTGAATTTTACATTTTACGATGGTACATAGCTTACCTAAAACCCTATTTTATAACAGGAAAAATTGAACCCCCCAAAAGTTTGGAAACACACATTAAGAAAAAAACCATAAAACTTTTACAATTCTTAGTAGGGCTAATAAATCTAAATTCTAATTGCTTTTTTACTCCTGCCGTTCATCGAGATTACCCTTTGTAATATTTATGTGGTGAGACACTCTCAGTTTTCGGCATGCGTGGAGACGAAATTAAAAACTCGATCTACTTGAAAACCACGGCACGTTTAGCGGTGGCATATAATAAAATATTTTACCGAATCCTCATTAGGGATGCACTTCCAATTTTCGATACAATTCCCAGAAATCCCGCATTTCTTTTTAATATTCATGATGAGATATATACGGGATTTGATTTCCTGTTCAATTTACATATAGCAACACAAAATGTTCGTTTTCCTATTACTAACCTTCAAGCCCCACTCCTACATCGTAAAGGGGAGGTTTATATGCAATACTTTCGTGGTCAGCTCGGATACGGCTATGCTTAAATTGAAGAAAACCACAAACGATCGGAGGATCATCCATTTTCGATGTGAAGTTTCATTGTTCCAACTTATAAGCATCCATAAAAATACGCCACCCCGCCATCTAGTTGTCAACACGAAATGTTTTGTTTTATAGCAGTAATAATTGATCTAAAGATATAGTTTTATTTTTATTGCAAGATTTTATTTTTAACTTCACTATTATTTCAGGATCATTCGTTGCAAAATGTTCTCGAAAATGTTATTGATTTAGAGAACGTAACAATCATTTCAGGTTAACATGCTGGGAACGGTAAGGTTATAAAGGAATATTTATTAAGAAGTAGACGTAGGGATTTGTGTATATTGTTTTTCCCTATGTCTACTTTTAAATGACAAAATCTCTTCTGAAGGGCGCCTAATTTTATGCATCCAATTCAAAAATAACTTCTTAAATCAAATAAAGATCTATCTGTCATATTAATTAATTTGAATGTTGTTGAAATTGATATTGAAATATATTGAAAATATAAGTACATAAATATTTACATATGAGTGAAATACATCATGCCCAAGATGCGTAAGCAAACGCTTGTCTGCACCTTGAAATTAAGAAATTAAAGTTGCTGTTGCTATGGCTTCGCAGAAAATAATCTATTACGTTCCTTAAACTGTAACCGGCACTATACCAATTGACTATATCAACTTTTTCTTCAGTCGAATGCATCGCACACGAACGAAAATTAGAATACCGAAGTAAAAGCAACAATACTCAAATTAATTAATATGACAGCCAAATCTTTATTTGTTTTAATAAGATATTTTGGTTGCATACAATTAGGCGCTCTTCAGAACAGATTTTGTCATTTAAAAGTAGATTTAGAGTAATACACGGTTATAAATATCACTGTAGAAGGTACGACAAATTTTCTATTTTTTTTTTGTTAAATTAGTAATAATAATAATCTTTATTTCCGTGGACTTGTTTGAAAATTAATGATACCTAAAAAAACTTCCCGGGCGCCATATTCGATTTTTACGGAATGAGGTAGAGAACACAAAGAAATTCATTTGAATGCATCACCATCATAGCCATGTTGATTCAGCTACCGTGGATGTAAAACATTTAAGATTTAAAATTTTTTCTTGTAAAAGTACAGAGAGTGTGACACGTCACTATTTTTCTTTTTTCGTCTTCCATCTCATTCGGTAAAAACCCAAATGGCGCCCATAAGAAATAAGAATATGCTATGGAAATTCGGATAACAGATTGAGATTCTCCAAAAAAAATTGCCCCTAGAAGAACCATCCATTTCCGATCGTTTAAGCTAGAGAAAATGAAATTTTATATTTTCAGTTTTTCGGCGATATCTCAGATATTTTCAAAGATTTTTCAAAACTAACCTGCACTGTAGCTTTCATCGTTACGTAGATCCTAATGGTGTGTCACGGTCAAGATGAGACGAAAGCCAGCCAACAGACCATGGAAGCTAAATTCGAGGCTGAACAACAAACCATGGAAGTTAAAATAGAAACAGTAGTAGAAGTAAGAAGTATGATACAATGAGATACGGAGTGTTCAAGAGAAGATTCATATACTAGAAAATTAAATGAAAGCCAAATACGAGGAACTACGAAGAGAATTTATGTCTGAAGAACGTAAAAAATACAATGTGTTATTAGTGCAATGGGCGTAATGTGCTCCTTTTGGATCAAACTTAAAATGGTAAAATCAAAATTTGAAAATATTCACTCGCTTGAGAGATACGGGACAAAATAAAAAATTGGTAATTTCAGAATGACCCTATGTTTTCCCAGTTAAAAAATATTTTATCACAAAAATGTCTTTATAATAACTGTTGAATAATCGGCCGTTTTCGAAATAAGTATACGGGGCCAGGTAAAAAGTGTATGGAACACCTTGTATATTTTAATCTAAAAAGATAACATACTAAATTCTCTTTCCAAAAATGTAACATACCAAGGATGATGTTCAAAAAAGTATTAAAGGATTCAAAAATATAAAAATTTCAAAACATTAAAAACAATTAGAAACAATTTTTGAATTTCTAAAATTTTTTTAAAATCTTTTTTCAATCTTTCTAAATCAACATTGATTTTTTTTAATTTGTATAGTGTTATATTTTGCAAGACAGAATTTAATATGCTATCTTTTTAGATTAAAATGTACAAAGTGTTGGTTTAAAAATGAGCTTACGTCCCATTTTACCTTCCCCGTATACTTATTTTGAAAACGGCAGATTATTCAACGATCATTACAAAGAAACTTTTGTAATCAACAATTTATGTATCTCTTTTAACAAAGAAAATGTGCATTCTGAAATTAACGATTTTTTAAATTTCCCCCTTACCTCTTAAGTGGGCGAATATTATCAAAATTATCGTTTTAAAAAAGAGCACGACATTTTTGATCGCAATGCTTTTTCTGTGAACCTTGTTCAATGTTCTACAGATTTTGTGCTCTTTGTTGTAAATTAAACATATTTTCTTATCCCAATTTTGTGCTTATTTGTGCCATTTTATACGTCTCTAGACATTTTCTAAAACACATTTAATGATCTGAAGAATATTGAAGTTGATAAATGGACTGACTCTTCTCTCAGGATATTAAATTCTCTTCTCTTCACACCAGGGTTGATATTTAAAAAAAGATTCAACAGATTCCAAAAAGTTCAAAAGATTAAAAAATGATTTAAAAAAGGTAGGTACAAATGATTCAACAAAATTTCAAATTAATTTTTCTAAAATTTATATGGTCTTTCTGAAATTGACATTTTTTTTGTTTTCTCGCGCATCATATGTGATTATATTATATTTTAAGTTTTACTCCAAAACGAGCATCGAAAATCAAAGATACCCTATACTATAAGTGTCCAAAATGGCACACACTGTACATAATCATTTGTACCAGTCAACTATAATAGCGAATAGGTTATCTGGTATACGAATAAAGCAGCAGTTCAGCGCCAGCTAACTCCCACCAGTTATAGCGGCGAGTAATCAACCCTTAAATTTAACAATGGTATGCGTCAGGTAGGGTAGGACACAAATTTACAACGAAATTTGTATAGGTGAAGAGTAAGACGGCATGAGAAAATACATTGACGGTGATTTTGTAGTCTTTTAGAGATTCGCGTAATTTAAAATTGATGCAAAAAACGCAATGGGAAACGCTATAAATCCCTGAGAAACTTCCTCATTTAGAAGGTGCATTGCTAAAGCAGCAACATATGCACGTCTGGAATTTCCTGTTTGACTGGTATTTTTTATGACTACGTTATACATTAAAAAAGAGTTGGTCCATAAGTAGGTAAGCGAAAAAATCGGAAACAAAGTAAAACTAGCGGAAAGCAATGGGTACATCCAACTTTAAAAATCTACATCGCACAAGTTTAGGGCCAACTTAGGGGTTTGCAGAGCAAATCTCCGAAATTGCCTTCTTTTAAGACGGTCGCAAAGTATACAAGAAAGTGGAGATGAATTCGCAGATTTGCGAAGTCGGGGACCGGCAGGTCAGCGGATTTGCCAGCGGGGAACTTGAAAGTGTTGCCCCGGGGGGGCGGAGCGCCATTAAGACATTGAAATATGCAAACGTTTTTCTATGGTAATCGAACAAGTTTCGGACGGAGAACGTCTCGCCGATTACCTTATAACGGTACTTAGACGAACCCTTTTATTACTTACCGTAGGTTATTTTGCGAGAGGAACCGTCCGTCACTTACAAAACTGGCAGGTAGAATTAATTAAACATCAATCAAAAATTAATTATTGAAAAATGCAAGCTGCGCGGGTGAAATTTTAATAATCAGTCTGGCGCAAAATCTAATCAAAGTAAAATTTCATAAAAATGCAAATAAGGGGCATGTCGATATACACGTATAAAATATTCAAAATAGAATCTCCGGAAAGGTGAGAGATGTTATATGATTACCAAAATGAAATGTTCCCTTCGACAGATGATTTTTGATGCTGTGGGTAGAGGAGAGATATCCACCATCCACCCTTCGACGTATATACCCCTCCGAAAACCACGTGGGGTTACAGGCACCGGGTGCGACCGACAGGAAAATAACGAGGGTTGGTCGATAAGGGGAAAGGCTAAAGGCACATGTCCTTACACCAAAACGTAACACAAACGAAATAAAATGCTTTGTACGTAGAGCGTGGGCGGTGTTTTAGAACTACTCGTACTTTTTATCAACGAAAATTGAATGATTTCGAATTTTAAACAAAAAGTAGAAACGGTGACCGAAGTGCAGTGATATGGTAATTAAGCGATTATTACACTCGTAGTGTTTCCCATCCCTCACATGGAAAATAAATGCAAGCTCAAGATAGAGCCGAACATCAGTGAAACGGTAAGAGTGTACGTGTTCATATTGTTTTACTGCCTCCAATTAAGAGAAAAAAATTGTTGTAACAACCTTTATATAAAAAATATGCTCAGTGGTGCTGAAAATTGTATACCTACTCTATATACTTCTTACACGCCATCCTGTATATAATAAATCTTAATTATTTATTTTGCTCTACCTCGTACAAAATAAATGTCGTCAGCGGTAAGATGGTGGTGGAGGACATTGTGATAAATAATCTAAGGGTACATGGCCCTAAAAGTTCCAAAATTTGCGTTTCTATTTATACAGTTATTTTTAAAAACATTGCCTCTACCACCTTTTTTTTAAATACTGATATGCGCACTTTGTACTCTGGTCTACCCCCGCCCCCCTCCTACCATCGCCCAACCCGGGTCTATTACGATTTTTTATCCACCTCGAGTAAACGAAATAGTACCAAACGTCCTTTGGGTACCTTATGCATTCAGATTAATAATCATTTTAAGAACAATAGCCTTGCACAGAAGTATTTTGACCACTCCAAAACAGGAAATTGGATTGATAAGATACTTTTGTGTCACTTTCCGTCGATTTAAAATCCTGCTAAAATATTAATTATGCATTTGTTTATACTTACCAAGCTAGTAGATAAAATGGTTAAACCGACATAATCATCAGATGTAGAATCACAAAGCAATCCGGATGTTGATTTAACACTGAGATTATATAGGTAAATGATGTAGGTATACATACTTATTGTATAAATAAATGCCGCATTGTATATAATTTTCTTTGTTATTTTAGATAATTTTAAGTTGCCACCAATATATCAAAATATTGTTTGACGTAAGATTATCAACAAATAATAGGTAATTAACGATACAAATAAACTGAAAGATAACTATCTATAGAGATTAAACCAGCGAATTAACTTCGAAACCAATGGAAATCAAAGATAATCAAACTGGAACAAAGATTTCCGAATGCATTGTCATTGTAATAATTGCAAATTGATGTGTATCGTAAAATAGGGTCAAAACACAAATTGTTTATTAAATGTTAAATTAACAGCGAATGGCTTTCGAATTTGAAAATTCGTCGTCGCATTTCGAGAACATTTCAGAATGAATCAAGTGAAATGTTACTGGATCATTAGGCACCATTCAAAACAAAAACGAATACGACCATATTTCCAAGTTAGATAAATTTTGACATAGGTAATATCCGAGTGGCAAGGTGGGAATTATCAAATGTTGCAAGTTATCCATAGGTATAAGTTTTATTGAAATAAATATATAAATAAATGAAAGTTATCTGACAAAACGTTCCACCAATGACTTTGAAGCTGCACAAATTCAACAAAAGAATATGATTAGGAATGGCGAAACATACCAAACACGGCGTGTTTATCTAAAAAGGAACAATTATAAATTGTGCACAACTCTTTTGCAGATAAAGAGCAATTTTTTAAATCGAAATAGCTCAGCAGGTACAAAGTTGGTACTTTTCAATGCAACACCCTATATATCTTAAAGTCAATTTTTTGCATTCTTAGTTTCCACTGTAAAACTGTAAAAAATAAGGTTTTTATTGTTGGTTCATGGCTAAAATTTACACAAGATATAGGTTGAGATACATCAATGTAATCAGGAGAAAGAATACAAAAAAATGAAGTTAAGATATACAGTGTGTTGCATTTAAAAATTACCTACCAACTTTGGGTCAAATCTCAGAAAAGGTGGTCCAAACATGTTTTTACTACGCCACTGGATTCTACATAAAAATATCTAAAATAGGCAATGGATTCATGAAGATTTTGTGTTGTTTATTGGATTGTTCTTCCAGTTGCCACAGAAAAACTACTGCGAAGCCAACCCGTTGAAACCAAATTTCGGATAGCCCAATTCGGCTGTTGATATTGGATGATTTGCATCGATGTCGATCGGTAAATAAAAAAGTTCATCATTTTAACCACTCGCACATTAGTAAGGGACGAGGTAAGAGAGGTACCTATTGCATTGGAGTAAAAAAAGACCCCTCACTTTCTTGACGGAAATACACTTTTTGAAACACCAGGAATCCGAATCAAACAAAATCTCGACGATGTCGGTCTGTCGTCCCATCTGTACTCTCATTTCCGGATAAACGGCTGAACCGATTGGAACCAAATTTGATCTTAGACATAAAAGGGGAGAATCGCACCTGCGCAGGTGTGCGGGTGGTATGTGAAAGCCACATCAATTTTTTTTCATTTGCCACGGAAAGTCTAATGTGGACACAAATCATCAAAACGCCGTATGATTTATATAATTTGTTACAAATTTTTGTGTACCTAATTTGGAAGACATTTTCAAAATCTTTACGTACCTATTTGATGCACTACACATTGTTGAAATACATATTTCTAAAATTTCAGTTCCCCCATATTTCCACCACTACTAAAATATTTTTTAATTTTTCTAAACATTCCACATATTGCATTTTAAAATTTTCTAGGCGTTTCTAAAACATACCCTTGCCACCAGGCTTGCCATGAAAAATGTAATTTGGACACAAGCCATTGAAACACTGTTTGAAACATTTCTATAATTTCTTACAATTGTTTTTGCGTAATTTTGAAGGCATCTCCAAAATCTCTACAAATATTTGATACATTTTCGAAATTTCAAATTTTTGAAATATTTGTAAAATTTCCTACATACTTAGGTACCTAGGTTGTACACCCACGACTTCTGCAATATTTCTGAATCTTCCCAAACATTCCAAAATATTGTTTTTAACACTTTCTACACATTTCTTTGTCACGGAAAATCTAATTTGGAAACAAGTCATTGAAACACTGTAAGTAAGTATATGAAATATTTCCAAAATCTCTACAAATATTTGATACATTTGCAAAGTAACAAATTTTTGAATTATTTCTAAAATTTCATATATCTACACTCGCACACTTGACACACATTTATAAAACATTTCCCCCATATTTCCATCACCTAAAATATTTCGTAATTTTTTCGAGATGTTTCTATACATACCTACACATCATCATTTTTTCTACACATTTTTCCGGAAAAAAGTTGGTAACATTTTTTTTTTATTAATCGATATCCTCATGTCGATGCAAATTCAATCCAATATAACAACCGAAATGGGATATCCGAACGTGTTTGAATCGCCCATATGTCCACGTTATTTTTTTCGAAGTTCAGCGCTAATTCTTTTTGCCGGGCTCGATTTGGTTATACGCATAGCATACCGGTACTGACGTCACGTTGCTGGAAAGGCTAACTTTATGGCCCTGCATAATAAACTTGCTTCGTGCCTAGCATACCTACGTTGCAAGAATTGTCTCAAGTGTAGCACATAATTAGGTAATATATCAGATCTGGGAGTTTTGAGCTTCTTTTCAAAATGAGGAAAGTCCCTAAGATTGAAATAAAATTGAACTACCTAAATCACGGAGGAAGGACATTGCTTCTGACCACAACTGTGCCTATACCCTTATAGCAAAAAAATTGAAATCTACCTATCTCGGTACCTATATGCATTTATTAGTTCATAAATGCTTCAAATTTCCTTAAAATCGATTGGGTAGTATCGATTTTTTAGCTTTTACAATCAGCAAACTATAATAGGTATACACAGGGTGCCCATTATGTATGGAAATTAGTCATCTCGGTAAATATCCAATATATTCCTATACAACATTTTTCTATATGAAAGTTTAACATTTTTTCCCATAATAAGACACCATTCAGTTGTTTTTATTTCAGAAAACAAATGAGTAACAAAAAACAATTGAGATTTTTTAAATGGCATCAGAGCAACTTTTCATTAGGCTCATTTGATAGAGCTTTTTTTCTCTTTTCGATGATGTAACATGTTAGTACTTACCATGATACAAGAAAATTTTAAAAAAAAAACTTATTACCTAAAATCAGAAATAAAAGACCAGCAGGTTGGGTGAAATTCAACACTTTATTTTCTCTTTATCGCAATCGATTTCGGCCAATTTAGGCCATCATCAGGCGTAGCTAAAAATATTTGTGAATGTACGCCTGATGATGGCCTAAATTGGCCGAAATCGATTGCGATAAAGAGAAAATAAAGTGTTGAATTTCACCCAACCTGCTGGTCTTTTATTTCAAATAATGAAATTCAAATTAGAAGAGTTTATCAACAAAATTATTATAATCACATGAATAACATTACTCTAGATATCCTACATCAAAATAAACCAAATGAACGTGTAATAGGTACGTTTCTTATTAAACCTTGAAGACAAAATGAAATTTACCATAAAATGGTAACAAACGTACACGTTCATTTGTTTTATTTAGATGTAGGATATCTAGATTAATGTTATTGGATGCGATTAGAAGTTTTTTTGTCTTAGAGTAGGTACTAACATGTTACATCATCGAAAAGAGAGAAAATCCTAATGAAAATGTGCACTGCCATGTAAAAAAAATCAATTGTTTTTCGTTATTCATTTGTTTTCTGAAATAAAAACCACTAGGTAAATGCTGCCTTAGTATGGGAAATCAAATCTAAACCAACTTTCAGAAATTTCCATCGTAGGAAATAGATCTACTTCGAAATAAGTATAATTAAGTATATAGGAACAAATTTTCACCAAGAGTTCATACGGTAGGCAACATAGGCCATATTGAAAACGGTTACCAAAATCGCTGGTTATAATGACGCTTTATGCGCATATAACTAGAAAAATGTGATGGCAACGTTAATTACGAACTTCATCGACTGCACCTGCAGTACAATCAGCCACATAATAAAAAAATGGAAAGGATTCCCTTGAAAACCAGTTTCTATTTTAAAGGTTTTGTCGTGATGAGTAGGCTCCTTTTCTTTGTAGTTGCCTCGGTAGTATAGCCTTGCGAACAGCGAAAACCAGAAAAACAATTGAAACAAAATTGAAAATAAACCCTTCATCTGGAAGAACTTATTGGTAAAAAAATGGAAAGAGAGTTGGTTACCGTCGGACTTGAAACTAAGTTTTACTGGAGCAACAATGAGAGAAAAGCCACTTGTTTTTTTTTGCATAGATACCTATCGTAAATATGAAACGTGATGGAAACGACGCCATGTCTATAAGTAAATAATGTGCGTTTAGTTGGAAGTTACGTAAACGAATGACTGACGGCTGGCTCAGTTCGCGAGACAAACGGGGGCGAGTTGAATTAAAGTAAAACTTAAAGGGGAACTACCGAGATCGGCATCTGAAAGTTTGCTCATTCCTGGCGCGTTCCAACTTTGTTCGACTCCAGTGCAGTCTGTTTTATACCACGCGCATGGCGAATAGCTAAAAAAAGGCCCCCCGCTCATTTCGACCGTCACAAGCAAATGTACCGACCAGCGTCGCGTTATTAATGTTCAGCTCGCCGGATTACTTACAACTTTAAAGAATGTGCCATAATTTTTCTCTTTAATTAGATTCAAGTACAACTAACCTAATAAAAAAAAATGTAGAATTCAGCATGCCGACAACACTTGATGAGAATTGCATTTCATAAGCCATGGCTCGATTTAGATTAAATTAAACGATAAAGCGGTAATTTACGTTTAACAAACACCTGCAACCAACCATTACACACAGACAAAGACGCACATACCGATTGGTAAGCCAGCAAACAAGGACACAAAATGAAAACACAAGATAAATAATAACCGCCATTTTGAACTTAAACAACATGAAGAACACGAAACGTACCATAATTTTAATTGGTATCATCAGTTTCTTCACAAAAAATCGCACCGGGCTTACTAGTAAAGAGAAAAAAAAACTTTAGTTCGCTCCGCAGTTACACACTTGATGAAAATAAATTTAAATTAAACAAAAAGAAATTAAAACTAACCTCTTTGTATAAAAACCGTAACCCCGTCGCTGTTCCATTGTTTATAAGTAAACATAAATAAATTGATAAAAATCCCAAACGTAAGAAAAATTGAATGCAAGTAACAAACACAAAACTGTATTTTCCACGATAACTTTCCACACTACATGTCTTCCCTATAACGTTAAAAGCGCGACTGCGCATACAAAAATCTCTTAAAACTGGTCGTCCTTCGTTCCTCCAATGAATGTCGCGGTCTCCCTACCCCCAGCCCTATTGGCTAACAGGAAAACATTTGAAAATGACGCTGCCTGAGTGAGACAGCTGCGAACTTGGGATTGATAAGTTTTTGAGTTGGGGAGATTGACTTCCGACCATTCCAAGGATTTACGCTATCTGCTTTGATGATGGCGAAGATCGCCGACATTTCGCATTTGCATTCGTGATGGCCTCCCGATTGGTTTTAAAAACACATGTCCCCTATCTTCCTTATCAGGTTGCGTAAATAGCTGGCACAGATGCAGTAACTTTAGCTCGTTGCAATTTGACCCGCTGTAAGTAATTATCAGGGAGCTGCGTCGACACCATAAGCTCATATATAAGATAAACAAGCACTTCTTGTGTACTGAAATTAACACGTTTTATTACGTACTTTATGAATCACCGGCCAGCTGAACGACTCTTAAAGCGCCCACTTTGACGTAATTAACAAGAAACATAAATGTCGAAGGTAGGGTTCAGCTTCAGATGAAGGATTACGTGTTGAGGTAACAGAAATTCATAAGAACAAAGAGCTAAATCGCGAATTTCGTCCAGATTCTTTCGATCTCCGATCAAATTTCATGAGAGCTATCAGCATATAATAAGTGATAAATTCTTCCTATACACAACGGTTGTCACACATGCATTAAGTATTTAGGTACACTTAGATGGTAGGTAATCTGCATATTATTATTTTTTTTATTATACCTGAATCACAACCTCCGTTTTAAACACTCAAATGGGTGCGAAAAAAGGCCTTTAAAACACACGTGCTTTAAAGTTGCTAAGCAATGATACTTCAAGTATGACTTTTGAAACTGTCATCTGTTCCACTTTTTAATTGCATCATTGTTTGAAGTTTTGAATGAATGCACCAAAAGATAGAAGATTTAAATACCTTTGCCATTTCCTTCATATATGCCAGAATTATCGATGCATTTAAGTGCTTGTTTACAATGAACGTATACGTAAGAAATACATAAAACTAAAAAATTTCGCCAAGTTGAACTGTTTAGAAACATACGAAGGTGTTTACAATTAACGTAATTTTTTCGTACGTAGGTATACGTAAAGCGGTATATGGAAGTCTTGCGCATAGTCGCAAAAGTTGAAAATGTTTCAAAGTTATCTACGTACGGTCAATGATCATAACTACTATAAGTATGATCTTTGGTTTATTGTAAACAGCGAAGTAAATTTACGGAAAAGATACGGATATGTACGAGTTACGGTTTATGAAATATTTACGTATATACGTTCATTGTAAACAAACACTAAGACTTTATTCGTAATTCACTTCCTATTCATCCATGGAAACAACTTTTCATATTCTTTATAATAGGCTACACTGGATTTGGATTTTACACCTACCAACGTTTGTTTACATTTTACAATAAGCGATTTAATGAACGGTGTATTATCTTTTTCAACGGAAATCGTTTTATTCACAAAGACGATGATTTTTATAAGCAAACGTCAATTGACATTTCCATGGCAATCCTGAAATTACGAACACCCAGCCCACTTAATTAGACATGTATTCGAGTATAACGTCAATATGATTTCAATGTATTTTCTATTTTTAAATTATACTGCAGGTATAATAAAAAATACTATAAGATACACGTGTATAATTGGTCTTTAAAGCACTTCAACGTTAAAGGCACTCCGCTTCGTGTCGTGCCATTAAACTCGTTACGCGTGCTTTAAAGACTTGATTACCTACACACTTGTATCTTTGTATATCCTTCTTGCACAAATCCGATGGTTTTGATCAGATTGCGTTAATTTCTCTTGCTCTGGTTTCCGAAAAAAATGGAATTTATCTACCTTACTTCCTTATACCTAAGTCATTATATAGTCAACCGCATCCATGCAGGAATGTTTTGTTTAATTGCAAGTTTAAAATCCATACCTAAGTAGGTAGGTACCTATAGGTAAGTACCTATATACCAAATTTAAGCACCTACAAGTATGATAGTTGGAATAGGCACCTATTCCTCCACCCCCAAACCAAAATAGGGTAAATGCTCCGGTTGTAGCCACTGTAAAACATTTCACAAGTTTGTAGGTATTTTATGGTCAAACTAGGTATACTTACCTACATCACAGAAAGCTAGATACATAGATAACCTATCGTTTGTTCCTTTGATAAATTTCAGAATGTACATGTACCACTATAGGTAGGATAGGTTCGATTCAAATGCACTATCATACCTATATAGTTAAAATATTGAATTAAAACTTTACACCAGTTGATGGTTGTCTTCTCACTAGTTTCGGCCATGGAGTGAATCAGATACTGCAATTCCATGTATCTGTACATCAGGGTGTTGGGTCAAATCCGTGGTCATGGGGATCTCCGCAACGGTGAGAAATACAGTCTGGATTAAATGGGGACAAAGTTGCCCCTTTTTATGACTACAAAAAGGCTTTTGAGATTTTTCAAAATTTTTTTGAAAATAACTGAGATATCACCGAAAATGTTTGGAAATGTCAAATTTTGTTTTCTTAAACGGTGTCTGTTGTTGCCCCTTTTTGTGACTAAACAGACATATTTAAAATTTCTGAAAAAATTTTGAAAATAATTGAGATATCACCGAAAAACGGAGAAAGTCAAATTTCCTTTTCACATCCCTAGCTTAAACTGTCAGAAATGGATGGTTCACGTTAGCATCTTCTATATATGGGCACTTTTTTTCGGAGAATCTGAATCTGTTGTCACGCTATACCTAGATCTAGAAGCTACAGGCTACAGTTTCTTAGTTCTTATGGGCGCCATATTGGATTTTTATGGAATGAGATGTAGGACAAAAAAAGAAACATATTGACTGGTGACATATTTTTACATAAATTTACAAGAAAAATTTCAAAATCAAAAGTTTCTCAGCGAAAGATCCACGTGGGACTAGATTTTACTGAATTGACATGGCTATTCATATATGCACTCTAATGAATTTCTTTTGATGTCCTCTATCTCACTTCGTAAAAATTCAAAGTGGACGCCATAAGAACGAAGAACTAGCAAACTGTAGCGTCTACATCTAGCGTGCTACGACAAGTTTGATAACAGATTCACATTGTCCGAAAAAAAGTGCCCATAGAAGGTGCTAATATAAACCATCCATTTCCGACCATTTAAGCTATAGGGAAAATGAAAACAAAATTGAACATTTTCAGTTTTTCGGTGATACCTAACCTTTTTCAAAAATTTCATAAGCGTTTGCGATTACCATTTTTTGGACATGTTAATATTTCATCAAATGCCGACGTTTTAGATCACCTTAGGCAACCTACGTGCGTACGTCCGTATGTTGGCTCTGACAGGACCTGTATAAGCCCTTGGAAAGTGCTTAGATAACTTAAACACATCTAGCGCACAAAAAAGAATCCACTAGTAACAAACATGTTTTCGGCCCAGAAAGTAACTGAAGAACGACAAATGCCCCAATGCCCACACAGTTTTGAAAACCACCTCCTATATGTATATAGGGTGAGTTTGTTCTTTCATTTTCACTATGGGGATCTCGTAAGAGACATTCGCTTAAATGGAGAAAGCTTTGCAGAATTTTATGCTGATTAATTTCCCATTCATAGTTTTTCATAGCTCCAGAAATAGCGACTTATGACCAAATACCGAAAAATGTAATTTTCGAAAATAAGGCAGCGTTGATTTATTTTCAAAGACAATCAGAAGATCACTTGGGGGGTTTCGAGTAAATCACATAAACTTTCTTATTTCTTATGGACACCATATTGGATTTTTGCGTCACTTGGTAGAGAAAAAATTACAACCATAGGTACCAACCACTTAATTCGAGGTATAATTCATTTAAAATCAATCTTATGGCAATAATTACTTGGCTGATTGTGATTGAAACCAAATTCCTTCGTTTATTGTCTCGCAGAGAAATATAGGTACATTGTCAACTTCAAGGTAAAAATGCAAGGTTGATTCCTAAATGAAATGGGTATGGCGTCCATAGAAATGAGAAAATTAATGTGATTTACTCTAAACCCACAAATAATAAAATTATTATATTAACTCCAGAAAGCTGAGAAAAATTATCTATACTAAGGGTTTGTTAAAATTATTTTTTGATATCTTTGAAAATAAATGAACGCTAGAACATTTTATAGAAAATCACATTTTTCGGTTTGGGAGTAGTCAGTTTGGCGTAACGGTTTATGACTCGGACTCTAATCTCACGGGTAATGAGTTCGAATCCCACAACTTGCTAGTTTTTATGGTACCCAACATCTCCAGACGACCATGCTTCGGAGGGCATGTTAAGCTGGCGGTCCCGGCACCACGACTGTCGTTAGGTCACGCAGACGACTGTTGATGCGATCTGATAACGTCTGTAACTCGTGAGTGCCAGACAAACGATAGATATAAAAAAGTGTTGAAACGGAAAATTAATCTGCATAATTTTGCCCATTTAAGCGATTTTCTGTCTCTAATTGTTTACGACATACCCATAGCGAAAATGAAAAAAAAATTCACTCTGTAGTACCTATAAGAAAAAACATTACAAACTGCAGGATACCTCACTTTCCCTAATATTAGGTACCTATACCTACTCGTTCATAGTGAAATTTATCTATTAACCATAAGGAACTGATACCATAATTTGGAAGCATTACTCTTTTACCATATATCATTGAAATGAAACTTTTAGGTAGTAGGTACAGTTTTAGTTACCAGATTTTTGGTTTTTCTGCAATCAAGAAATGATTATAATCTTACTCTATAAATGTCTTTCACTTTCAATTAATTTTATCTTTATCTGTATCTTCTAATCTAATATATGAAGATCTAGTGTTTGTGGTCGCACTTCTCCGAAACGTTTAGAACGATTTTTATGAATTTTTTTTGTATATTTGCTAGGTATGAGAAACAGGTCGTGAAGTATATTTCATACCGTGAGATGATTATGTAGTTCGCCTGGTGTGCGAAGTGAGACGAGAAACCTGTTCACTCATTAGTCGACATTCGCCTAATAAACAACCTGCTATTATAAAAAAACTAAAGATTCTTAGAATTTAAACTTTTTACTAAATCTTTATTCTTTTTTTTTTAAACTGATGATTCATCGTTCCTCTAAATGGGGTTGAGTGATATCAAAGATTAAGAAAATCGGAAGGCTTTGAGATCCCATTTTCTTAATCTTGGAAATCTTTATTCTTTATTTATCTTTATTTAGTGCTTTTGGTTTAACAGCTTTTGCTTTTTTACTACTGACTGCCCTTAGGAGCGATTGTTCATGACATTTTTGAAAAGTCCTCAAAGAGAGAGAAAGTTTACTATATAATCAAATCGAATTGCATTTTAGGATAGTTTCAATTTCGACGCCGAAGTAATAAATAGTTCGTGTTGTTATAAATTGTGTATAGGTCTATGAGTGATAAATAATATTTTTACTGTTACACATTAATTGATTTTCAGACTGTAGTAAATTTATTGGCAATTAAATGTAAATAAATAAACCAGGTAATTTAATTTTCGCTACAATACAGCATCAGAAGCACTTAAAAATACATACGAAGCTCTGCTGTGACAGGGGACTCTAAAAACAACCCAGAAGAGAAGCTAAGACAATACAGCATCAGAAGCACTTAAAAATACATACGAAGCTCTGCTGTGACAGGGGACTCTAAAAACAACCCAGAAGAGAAGCTAAGAAAGCTCTGCCTACAAAGGGCCCCAAAAGCTGTAAGGTAGAAGAGATAAACAAAATCTCAAATTACCGCTTAGTGTGTTCCCAAAAGCTCCTAAGTGTTCCCAAAGTCTCTAAAAAGCACCAAAAGAACTTTTTTCCACTGCCTTTTAAATGTTTCCAACTTCTTCCAAATACGTGTTTAGAACTTCCTAGTGCTTTATAGGCCTGAAATTTTGGAAAGACGCTTTGTTAAACACTCGATTTCCTCTTAGACGGCTTTTCTAAGGATTCCAGATATCTCCTAGAACTTTCTAACGTTTAAAAATGTCGTCAAAGGCCAATTCTCCTTATGAGATTTTGAGGTGAGATTTCTCAGTGCACGAACAAGGTTGGCAAATTGAAGTTAGGTATGTATAGCATGTAGGTATAAGAAGCAATAATAACACCCTTTTATAATTTTCCTACATTTCCAAACATTAAAAGTGCCTTAGTTTTTCTCAATATTGAAGCATTTTGTTTAGTTAAATATGTTTCAATGAAAAGGCATAAATAGGTAGGTACCTATAGGTACTTTTTGTTAGGTATACCTGGCAATGAGGTAGGTACCTAATAAATAAATTTGGAATGTTTGCTCATTTATTTCTAGTGGCATTGTTAGTTTGCGTTGTTGTCTAAAGGTGTCCAATTTTTTTTTATGAACAGATTTTGTTGGCACAAAGACGAAACTTGATTGATCGATGCTGAACACATGACTCCTGTAATTACTTTCTTAGTGCTCATTATCGAACACGTGCTGCCTACGTCTATTCAGTATACAGGCTGATGTTTGACGCAAACCGTTAAGTATCTAAAAGTCTTCAGGCTCTCATTGATAATTTAAATCCGAAAATTTGCATACCAACATAGTTTTTCATATAATCTATCGAAAGAAAATATTATCATGATCGTTTCATCTTTCAGTTTTACCGGAGCAACTTTCTTATTTTAAATAGAGCACCCTGTATTTTATTGCATTTTCGAAATCTACATGAAAACCTACGACGTTAGATATCACATTTCGCTATACCCAACATCAAAGGTTTTCAAGGGTTTTTCCAACTTTTTGACGTTTGACTGCTTTTCTTTTGGGCCTTTCACATATCCGTTGATTTGAATTCCAAAATCAAAAATACTGACTTGATGCTACATGAGAATGATTTAAATTTTGAGCTCTCTTTTACAGGGTGTTTTAAAACTAATGATCAATTTTAAGAACTTCGAACCTTATAAAATTCTGCATCAATTCAATTATCTACTACATTCCCTATACCTAGCTGTTATGTTTTCCGTTTTATTTTAGATTTTCTAAAATTGTGATCGTTATGCATAATGTTCTTAGGAGGCCTTGAAAATCAATGCGTTAGCAAACCTGTATTGGTCTTGATCCGAAGTCCGCATTTTTCGTATTGTATCGCTCAGTTCTGTGGAGGGGAGTGCAATGGTTACCGTGCATGTACTGACTTGTTTGTAAACTAACACTGTCGCCCTGTAGAGACGGTCACGACATCTAAGGCTGTGATTAATCTCAAATCTCAACTGTAGGTTTGGATATCTCGAACGAGGGACAAGTTACAAGTCCCCATGGCGGGAACCCTGCTAAAAAAACTCTTTGCTTTAGAATCTCTGTGCTATAATGAGTAGCGATTCACTAGAGTTTCCACATATTTTGTTGTTAAAGTTGAATTTGACCACCAAGGCTTTCTACGCAGTTTTTCACAATGGATTCTATTTGCACCAAGGACCCTTTCCCAGGATTTTTGTCACCTGACCCGTTGTTTCCAAAGGGTTTTCTCAGCCGTACCTTTTTTTCCTTGGCTTTGATTTTTACATCGACATTTCAGATTATTTTGTTTTTCTTCCATACGGTACAACACAGTATGGGTAAAAAGCTACCGAATGATTCCAGAAAGCAAGGGACTGACAAGTTCTGCTGAGTGATCAAGTTCTTCATATTTTACTGGTATATTATATCTGTATCTAGTGATTCTATAACAACACTGCGTTGTATTCTTCTAAAAGACTTTCGCTTCTACTTTGACTCTTCCTCTTAAAGTTCCGACGTGGCGCCACGCTCATTTGATACTGGAAACCTCGTTAGAGGGGTTGCCTCCACAAATGTTGATTGCTAATGACTGGATCATTTTTTTCTACTCTACGCTAAGCTCCATGCTTGTGAAAACACATTTGTAATATTTGGGATGGACCGCTAGGGCACAGGTAAGCCCGTATGAGTAGTTGTTGCCTAACCATTCAGGCGCAAACTAGCCGATTTCTATACTAGCAGCTACGTCATTTACCTAGCCTTTCGGCATGCGCAAAACCACCAAATTATGGTTAACTGCTAATTAGGAATAAAATAGGGGTGATTAACCCCGGGAGCTATTAATTATTTGAAGTTTCCATCTAAAAATGTACAACAGATCATCGAAAGCCGTCGATGTCAACGAAATGAGAAGACTATAAAGAAGAGAACCGCGAAATATGCATGCATCAGTGCCCCTCCAACTAGTGACGTTCTTCGAGTTGCCTATAGGTTACCTGTTCTCAATCCTAGATCTTACTATACCTTAAAAGTTTATGCCAGAACAAAGAAATTTTGGTACTGAATTTTGGGTGAAAATTCCGACTCTTTATCAATCCGAGTAGGGTTGGACACCAGGACAAGGCAAACCTCAAATGAAATCCGGGCGCCCAAATAGACCGAAAAACGTCCATGGAGCTTAATAGTTGAAAAAAATGGTCCATTCATATTAGCAATCACAATCAACATTTGTCTCTAGACCTCGCCCTAACGAGGGTTCCAGGGGCAGATGAGCGAGGCGCCACGTAGAAGCTTTAAGAGGAAGGGTCAAAGAGCGTATGTGCCAATTTTAATAGCTTTACTCAAAAGTGTGAACTTTTTCCCTAATCTCCCAGATTATTAGGAAATCTGAGCTTTTCTAGAACAGCTTATGAAAATGGTATCTGTGAAGTCAATACGTCAATGCCTCCCGCTGAACCATTACTGGAAATTATAAAATGGAGAGTGATCTCTTCCTCCTACATGAGTTGGAGAATGGGCGAAAAATAATAAGGTCAATTTCTTTATATCACTTAGGTATAGTTTAAGAGACGACCAAATTTGGTCACCCTGTACACCCTAAAGGACAAAATAGTGAACATCAATTTCGAAAAATTTAATCTAATCGCAATAAATGGTGCGTGGCAGCAACCTAGAGGCATAAATAGAATGTTTTTCTCCAAACACAACTTTTTCATGTATTACGTGCTACCTACAACAAGGTGGTAATTTATGGGTTACCGGTACACCCTGCCATTGTTCAATTGTAAACAATGACCATGCATACTTGCATCGTTTCGCTAACTGATCTAAAGAAACCTAAATCTTCATCTAAAACTGTAAGAAATTCTAAAATAAAAGGGATTAAGTGTACCTAACCGCAGAAGTAAAACGCGTCAAAATCCTCACTTGCTCATAACGATACCGTACACGTAATCTACAGACATCAGACACGTCATATAACGATCACAATATGATTTACTTTCCACCCCTCGCCAGAGCTCAGCATCATTAGTAGAAGCATCAATCACGCCCTTCCGCGCCTTTTCGGGAATTTACTTTATTCTGGTCGAACATTACTTTAACAAGAATGAAATGAGAAGAATGATCATTAACCAGTAACGATTTTATCATGCTAATGTTACTAACATGCTTCATTAATTTCCAGTTGTCTTTGTATTATATACCCGGGATTAGTGCCCAGTTATAAAATTTTTGTCCTTTTTTTGCGCGTATGCTACAAAGGCAAAGCATAATTTGTTGGAAGTTTGTGGATAGTAGACGTACCTATGTACTTCACTGCTTTTTAAAAGTAGAAAGTCCATTTGATGAGAACTAAGCATTATTATACCGCATAAAAAAATGCATTTAGGTTTCCTATATGAAAAATTTAATCAGTATAAAGGTGTAAATGGGTAACGATAGACGCCTCGCCAACATTAGAACTTTTCCATTTTAATAGTAGATATAAGAAATTGCCACTATGGTATAGAGACGGAGATCTTGACTGACACTGATCATTGTAAACTAAACCCCTCATTGACAGAAGTTTGCTATTCCAATTCTAATATATTATGGACCCTCCATAAAGTTCTACATACATTTCGGGAACTGTTCCGACAATTAAATAACTCAAAAGAAGCAGAACCGCTCTCCATTATATTGTGTAAAATGTTACCTTGTTTTTTTGGGAAAGTTCATAAATGGTTCTGAAGTTTTTGGTATCATTAAATTTCGCTAAAAATTATTGCAAAAGATGTCTTCCAATGTTCTGAACATGTGGGGGTTGATTATATGTAACGAAATATACATTACCGAGTAAAATCCTATATTAAATAGTTCCATCGCTTGTGCAGTGCAATCCGGAATTCTGTTATAGAGTTCCATTACAAGGTTAAATACAAAAAATTCATAGGCCCAGTTGTACAATGTTAGTTTAAACTTCAGTTTATACCTAGTTAAATTGTGGGTAGAAGGATTTGATTCACAAATTGACCAATCGTATTTCTGAAATCTGTCATCAGTTACGCTAAACTGAAGTTTAAACTGATGTCATAGATTTACTACTTTTGAAGAAGTTTATACATTTAACATTTGAACAGAACTCGCCAAAAAACTCGCCTGAGAGAACACCATTTTAAAAAATTTGCTGTCGCTAGCACAGATACCACCTGCGTATACTCGATTCTGCCCTTTTATGTCTAAGAATATGTGTACCACATTTGGTTCCATTCGGTTCAGTCGTTTGGCCGGAAATGAGAGTACAGATAAACAGACAGACCGATCGACATCATCGAGATTTTGTTTGATTCGGATTCCTGGTGCTTCAAAACGTGTATTTTCATAAAAAAAGTGGGGGGTCATTCTTCACCCCAGTGCACTTACTAACGTGCGGGTGGTAAAAAAGTTCTATAATAGAGATTTGCTGAAACCATGTACCTATCCAATAAGAATAAGGATATATCATACACACATTTTTGAGATTTAATCAGAGAGCACATTTTGGGACACTGGAAATGTGGAAGGTTGACTACAGTTCTGTAATGTATCACGTGATGTTTTCTTTATAAGCTGACGATCAAGTAATTTTCCAAAGGGTTATGCAATCCAAATTCTACCTAGATCGGTATTTCACAGAAGGATGTCAATGATGTAGACAGCAACATTCAGGTAGATCACAACAAAATAACAGGAAGAAAAGAGAATGAAACCGTATTGATTGGAGTAAGCCAACCACCACACCAGAAAGAGACAAAAAAAAATACCCAATACAAATCCCTTTTCAGGTAGACATAAGTCAAGTACTAAGCGTATTAAAATTTTACAAATGAACACCACGGGACCAAAATCTTCTCACGTGAAAGATTAAGGAACGATCAAAAGCGAGGGAAAAAATACAGGAAGGTACATTCGAGTGACCTCTAGTAATAGAAAAGGAAAAACTAAGAAGTGAAAACTTTACCAACAAAACCAACTAAGTACAACGAACTTGCACGAGAAATATACAAACGGCGTAACGGGGAGTATAAATTGAAAACTGAAAAAAAGACTATGAATCACTTTCATATTGGTCCAAGGGTGGAAGTCAGGCTTTTGGAAACTCTTTAAGATCATTGGCCCGCTTTCTAAACTTCTAAACTCCTAACGCCTCTTGAACAGTAAAGACTATAAACTATTTATAAGGCGCTTGAGGCATTTCAGGATTATAAGTGACCCTTAAAAATTCTTAGAGCCTCTTAGTGACTGATAAAAGCTCCTTAACGGTCTTCAAGGTTTGGGTTCCAAACATTCTTAAAAGACCAAGAGGACAAACGTCTATTAAAGGTTTTACTTAAGAAACTTTTGAGGAAAAATTAATAGTTCAATGTTTTTGAGGAAAACCCGTGCAATTTCACAATTGTGATATTAAAAAAATTCACCTTTAAAAATTCTAAATGGTATTTTTGTGTCAACAACGTCTTATATATATGACAAGTAAGTAGAGAGTGAGAGTAATTCTTGGGGGAGAGGATATTTACGAATATCCATAAAATTAATTTATCTCATTTGAATTTGTATTTCTGTAGTGTTATTTTTCCTTTTAGAACTGTTTGTAATTGCATATTGTTTATTTAGATTTATTTATTTAATTGTACACCGTGAAATTGTGTGTTAAAATTTGGGCAAATCTGGTCCTTTGCGATAAGAGTTTTTGTTATTCGACGAGATTTAATTAGCACACGTGTTTTTTATCGCTGTTAGAAGAGATACCAGGAGATGCAGACGTCGAAACTGGCGTTATAATAGGCGTTTTGCTTGTAAACAGCGGAAGGAGATTTATTTTATTATGAAAGTGGTGTTTCGTTAAAAACTGCAAGCAGGAGGCTGCAAGCTGGTTCGCGACGATTGGCAAGCGGACTTCTTTACATTATTTCCATTCGGGCGTTTATCGCTATTTGATTGATTGATGACGCAGTTCGTCATTTTCATAATATTTTTGTACAGAAGAAACTTAACTGAAATTGTTACAAAGTTGTGAGAAGTTCAAAGCGTTATTATGTGTATGCAGAAAAAGTTGGTCAGGTGGAAGAAAAGGAAGCAATTTTAGTGCACCGCGAGGCCTTCTGTCAAGGTTCTCATATTGTCCAAGTATCAAACTTTGTACCGTCTGAATAGCCACCGGCAATTCGTCATTTCAAGAGTTGTGTAAAAGTAGTTGTATAGCGCCAATACTAGACCAAAGAGTTACTAGAAAACAGACACTAGAAAAGTCACTAGAAAAGTCACCGGAACTGTTTGAAATTATGGATTCTACAGGCCACATTCTATAAGAAAATTTTTTCCGGGTCGATCTGAGACAATTTTTTTTTCGGGTCTCAAAAAAGGCAGTGTATAAACCTTCCTTTTTTACCAAAAATCGACTGCACCAAAATTTCTCTTATTAATTTTGGTGCGTAGAATCCAAAACAATTCGTACTTTTTCGATCATACTTCTCAATCAAAAGTTACAGACTAGAAACCAATTTCGAAAGAAAATTCAAAGGGCTGTAACTTTTGAACTAGTAGCCCAATCTTGGAACTGTTTGAAATGATGGCTTCTACAGGCCACATTCTATAAGAAATTTTTTTTCCGGGTCGATCTGAGACAATTTTTTTTTCGGGTCTCAAAAAAAGGCAGTTTGTACCGTCTGCATAGCCACCGGCAATTCGTCATTTCAAGAGTTGTGTGAAAGTAGTTATATAGCGCCGATACTAGACCAAAGAGTCACTAGAAAACAGACACTAGAAAAAACACTAGAAAAGTCACTAGAAAAGTCACTGGAAAAGTCACTAGGAGAGTCACTAGGTTTGCTGCTGTTTTAACTGGAGGGAAACTCCGCATGGTTTGAACTTTATTGGGTGGTGCGGCTGGTTTGAAACTCTGTGGGGTTTGAATCTTTGCTAAGGGGGCGGTTTGAAACTCGCGATTTGGGACCGTTTATGGAAATAAATAGCAGGCAACTTTGGTTCCGGCAATCATTCCATCCTGTTTCAGCAATCGATACCATCGATACAAAATACGGTGAACATATTAATATATTATAATTGAAACTAACCAATTTACGTGCATATTCCCGCATGATTATATGAGGATTTTAAGAAAGAATATCGTATTATCATGTATGTCCTTCTTCCCATAACCATTTTCTTCCTACTGATTCCCCAACTGTTTCATCGCGAACGCAGGAGTTTCAAACCCCACGCAGCAAAGATTCAAACGAGCCGCACCATGCAGCAAAGAATCAAACCACGTAGAGTTTCCCTCCAGCTAGCACACCGGCAAGTTTTGTTTAACGTTCTTTTCATCTGGTTATTCAAATCCTTTGTACGACTCGGATAGAGTTTTGATATTACATTTTTTTCTCGTGTCCAATAATTGTGGCAGGTGTTACTTAAAATTTGTGTAGTTCATTCTTTGGATTGTGTGGAAGTTGATCGAGGCCACTGGATCTCCCAAATTATTAATTTAAGTCAATATTGGGATTTTTTTGTGGCAGTTGCCGGAAGTGTAAGGAGAAATTTCGATTTGTTTGAGCTAGCTAGACAGATGTTGTGGGGTGGTGTAGTTGAAAGAAAAAAGTGAAAAATGTCAAGAACATTGTGAAGAAAACATTTAGTGACTTATGAAAATTCTTAAAGGTTTTTAATCACTCTTAGAGGTATTTCGAGGTTCTTCAAACCTTTGAAGGTTTGTTTCACTCCCTTCGACCGGCGCTAAATGAATTCAAATTTTTTTGGTAGTGTACAACCTACTACTGAGAATATCTATCGGACAAATGTCCTGGAAAGTAGAAAATTGCACCATTCTGTTGAAATTAACAGTTTCTGTCTTTTGTTTTTTTATGTCATCGTTGTATTCGTAATAAAATATGCTACTCAATACAGTATGCCCCTTTTCTACAGGCCATATAAAACCAGTTGCCAAATTCTGTTCAAATAACATCAGAATAAAATAAAAACAAATTCGGCAAATTTCGGTTTTTTCTGGCATATTTTCGGAAATAATCGGAATTTTCTGGTTTTTTTTACAGCACGATAATAACTCTTTAATTGGGAAACTTTTCCCTAATTTGACAATCATCGTATCTTCTAATGTTTCCGAGATCCTTGGACACAGTGTATACCTGTTCTCTGATGATGACAACTTTGATGTCGAAACGTGTTTTAATGTAGTTTCTTGGTATTTTTGATTTAGTTCACAATGAAATTTTAGTGAATCGGAAAATTCGTAAATTTTCCGGTAATGTTAGAGATATTTATGAATAATGCGATTAATGAAGTAGGTACTAGATGATATTCCAAATGTGAAACCCAGTGGTCAGTAGACGTTATAGAGGCTGGGCTATTACTTCCAAAGTTCACTTTAAATATCTTCGGAAATAATTAGGCACAAACGCTAATTCCGTTACAGGGTACAATCAATCATTCAAACTATTTTTAGTGGTATATGCACCATTTTAATCTTGCATAGAAACGTTGTGTACTTCTACCACACCTGGCAAATTCCATAACAAACAAACCTTGTCCATGAATGCACATACCATTTAAAAGATTAATTAATCTTTTCCCTCCGTAATTCAATCACCACACACAAAAAGACCATCAGTAATGAATTTATCATGAAAGATAATTGCGACAATCAGACTTATTGTTCGTTTAACCTGGTACTCGTTTATCAGTACGTTTAACATTCCGATAAAATATCGTTTGTAAATTAGTGGGAATAATTGTGGAACATTGCAGCAAGTCATTAATTAGCAGCCTTGAAAAGAGCGACATTCGGATGACAGAAATCAATATATCGCAAATCCATTAAACCGAATTTGTATATTTTAAGCAAACGTTTTCTTCAAAATATGCCCGTTCATATTAGCTATCAAATTTTTATAGACCATAACGCTGAATTACAACTTCGACTGCAGATTTGAAACGTCTATAAATAATTGAACATGTCATTCTCTTCCTTGGTTTTATGACTTGGACCTTTTTCTACAATATTGCATCAGATTAATCGAGTTGCAGTATGTTTATTCAACATTATCGTGACGTCCTAAGCCGATTATGCATGTTTGCTTCGTTTGTTCAGCATATTTTATCTGAAAAGAACGTTTGGTGGGTGCCTGTTACGCTGCTCCAGATGATGTCTCGGATATACAGGGCGTAGCAAGCAACTAAAACCCCTCGGATCATAATTCCTTTACCATAAAAGATACCGAAAAAATCTTGGTACAAAATTGTTCACAATTACCGTTGCCATGTTTCTAAAACAGTTTTAATGACAAGTAGTGGCGTGCTGTATTCCAGTGGCGTATCATACTTACGGTTTTGTGTATGGAACATCCCATAGTTTATTGCAGATTTGGAAAGCAGTTGAAAAGTACTAACATATTATACCCTGAACTTTAGCGATTTCACTCTTACAATCTTTCTTCTTCAAAGTTTGATTGTTTTTCGAATTTTTTTTCAGAGAAACTAAATCGCGCCGGCGCGGCGGCTAAGTTTTGAATTGAGGCACAGACTAAGACCTCTTCCACTTTCACTTAATTTGTTTAATTTTCTTTAAATTTCAAATGACACCCGTCCGAACAAATTATTGTCTAGTCTAGTTAAGGGTATAATATGTTACATAAAAAGAACTAAGAAGTACCTTTCAAATCTACAACAAAATAAGGGGCGTTCAATTAAAAAAAAAGTAAGCCCGATACGCCACTGGAATACAGCAAGACACTGGTGATCAGAAATATTTTTGAAACATGGCACGGTAATTGTGCATAATTTTGCTTCAAGATTTTTTCGGCATCCTTTATATGGTAAAGGAATTATAATCCGAGAGTCTTAGATACCACACTCTGTATTTCTTCCAGGGATTTAAGAATTTTGTATTTTTTTTGTACTTCACCCGTCAGATTTACGCTGCTGAACAAGCCTGCTTCATAGAAGATCCTCAGTCCTGTTTATGTCAAAAGGATCTGTTTCTGTCAAACAAACCTGACCCGGCGACCTGCCCAGATCATCAACGTAGTGACCGGTTCCTATTAAACAGACCTGTTCTGTGAAACAGGACTGTTCAGAAGCGCGAATCTGCCACAAGACGTGACTTAACCAGATTAGTAGGTATATTATTGCATATTTCTATTCCTAGATCAATTTATTTTAGTTAGATTTACATGATAAATGATATCTAAAATGAGACTTTTAGCCGCAACAACATTAAACTGGATGCATTTAAAAATACTTATACTCACATGTGAAATTGTGCGTGAAGAATGGAGGAATATGATGATTGATGATCCTTTATACCAATCAGAGCTCGTAAAGTTTCACTAATTAATATAAATAGGGTCGTATTTGTATTTTATCTTTCAGTTGTTCACTGATGATGACAGCTTTGTTGTTGAAACACTTTCGATCTTTTAATATAATTGTTATAGACGTTTATTGGTGTTTCTGTTTTACTTCTATAACTTTTAACTTTAATTTCAACGACTACAGCAATTACAGTGCTTCCAGCATCGGCTAGTAAGTTATAATAACAAATGAGAGCCCTAGTACAATAAATTATATAGATTGCTTTTTTAAAAAAAATATTCCCTTGGTTACCATACCATGCCTACAACGGTTTCCAAATAATGAATTATCAAATGTTAGCTATTTTTTTTCATAAAATCAACAGCCATAAATGGTAGATACTGGCGTGGGTAATTGGGTATAAAAAAAAATTAGAAATTCGATAATAATAAATCCTGCAAACCCAATATGCATATCCTAGGTTTTCCACCCCGGTTGTGCAGGGTAAAAATGTACTTACAAAAAGGATATTTTTGGGGTTTTACGGTTATATCTTGTAAAAAACTCACAATATCGAAAACATAGTCCCATTAAAACTTTTAGGGCATTCTGCATTAAACGAGACCATATTAGTGCTAATCATGATTGAACAAATTTTACATATGTATGAAAAACTAGCTTTTGTCCTCGCTACTGCGTACGCGCATAAACTTTACTCTCTGTTTTAATTAAGTTCGTTCGTTTATGAATTTTGGGAAATCCTTTCTCAGTGCTCTTCTACAATTCCCAAGGAACCTACATGCCAAATGTCAGCTTTCTGTGCCCAGTAGTTTCGGCTTTGCTGAGCTGATACTAATTCATCAGCACATGAGTCATCAGAGATGACTCTATCAATTGCCATAGTGCCTTTGGCAATTCTTCAATGATCGCCCTGATTAATCAAACTTTTCACAAAGCCAAGTTTGTCCGCAGAAATAGAGTAATGCTAATAAAAGGATTCGAATCTAAGGTGACCATTGAACTCTGGAACCATATTCCAGCGGATAGCACTCCTCAAGAAATCCGATGAACAGAATTATTCCATTATGAGCTGGCACCCTATTTTCTCTGGCTGTTCGATGCAGTCGGAATAAGGAAGACACCCAAGTCAGTGTTATATGACTTCTTCATATCACTGTATGAGATTAATTATCGCCAAACACGTTGATCACCTAAAAAGATACTACAACCAATGCGCGAAAAGTGTGGTGTTTGATGGTTACCCGGAAAACCTGCCCACTAACAGCCCAAAATCTGCTGAACGCCTCCGCCGAAGCGAAAGCCTCACTATTCCTGAAGTCATCTTTACCGAGTTATTGGTGGTGACCATGGCTCAGGAGAAATTCCCTTACAATGACAAAAATAAAGCACGTCTTATTACTTTGCTCACTGAGAAGCTTGAAGGTGAAGGTTTCTCAGTAAAGCAAGCTAATAAAGACGCAGACCACGGCCCTTGAGGTATCACAGGACCACGAAAAAGTTGTGGTAGTTGGTGAGGGTACGGACCTGCTCAACGCCCTAGCAACACCATCAGCAAACATATATCATTCTTCAAAATATGGAAGGGAAGTTACGCTATCAAAAATATTTCGTCTTAACAGCTTCAAACTGGCAGACGTCGGTAAGTCACTCATATTTTTCCACCCCATAAGTAGATGTGACACTACTTCGCCCTATTCAAGCAGGGAGAGAAGAAGGTAGTCAAGTTTTCTTTTCAAAGAAATCAAACCATTCTTCGAGCATGACACTCAAGCTGAAGCTATTGCCGAATCTGACCTACTATTTTTGACAACCGTCTATGGAGGTAAGGCAGAAGATACTTTAGATAAATTGATATTTGACCTGTTTTCCAAAACCCCCGTAAATCCAAATTTAAACTGGCATCCTACCACCAACATCTGAAGTCAAAATTGCAACCTTCAAATACAATGTGGTTAGGACACCAGATGGATCCACTTCTTTGGGGAGGGTTCAAAGTTGGGTCTTGACCCCGTTTCTACCTCCAAGGAACCAGATTCTCAGTCTCTCCTTTTCACAATTTTCTGTGAGTGAAACAAGGGGTGTGCAGGTGGTTGTGAGTGTCGGTCAGCTGGGATTAAGTGCTCAATGGTTTGTGCCAACTGGAAGGGAAACTCCTGCACTAACTTTCGCCAACCAGATGTTGACAAAGACTTGGACTGCATTATATGGAGCGACGGATATTGCAGAATTTGAGGAGCCGAGTAATGAGGCTATGGACTTCGCATCGCGCAAACAGGATTTGAGGAGCCGAGTGGTTCCACAACAATTAAACGTCGACGTCTGTAAAATTTGTGTACCTACCTATTTTTCCCCTTTTCTTCATGTTTTCAACTATAGATTTTGTTATTTTGCAATAAGATCGTCACTTATTGTTCAAGAGAATTGTGTTTCATTATTAGTACAAATGGGACCATGTTTACGATTTTGGGAGTTGTGGGTCATTTATAAGATATAACCGTACAACCGTGAAAATACCCACTTTGCAGGTACATTGCCCCCCCCCCTCCACCACATGCTGAGTATGATTCTACTGTAGTAAAAACATGAAGTCGAAGCTTTTAGAGAACGCCTCAACAATGTGCACTGTGCAGAATATTGCTCATTCCAAAAAGTTTATTTACCTACATTTAATAGGTGAAATATCCGAAGAATATTACGGAAAATTGGGAACTTTATGCATAAAACATTTAAATGAAGGGCTTTTGTTTTGTTTTAACCCACGAGAATATTATACATTATTGGATTATGGCAAAATTGCTACGCTACAGGGTGTGTCGGTTAAAGTATGTACACCTTACCTTTAAAGTAAACTCCTATGTCTTAACTACGTTGTCCACATGTCATCTGAAAACAAAACGAAACATAAATTACAATAGAAGCGTGCACATATTAAGTATGGTCTTTTTTTCATAACCCATCTATATATTTTTCTAAAAAAAGTACGTGTCAACAATGGGTTTCCTAATGATTTAACATCCACCATCTCAGTGACACCTGTCTTTAACCTTTTTGTATTATACCAGTTCCGACGTCGCCTCCGGACAACCCCAGATCCTGAAGTCTCTAGACAGGGGGGTTAAACTAAAGGTGAACGTTCGCTCTCTATTGTCTGATTGTCAGAAACGAAAACCAAACAGCGCCCTCATTATATATTTATATTTTTCAAATTCCACCTAAGCGCATTTTAAGTTTTCATTTTCAAAGTGAAAGAAATCTTTCATCTTTCCCATTTTCGTGTAAAAAGTAAATGAAGAAGCACTCTAGCAAGAAGTTAGCTGCACTCACGAAATGCATTAAATTAGTTTTCTTAATACCGGCATCGAAGAGGCTTACTGGCGGTCCCTTTCACTTCCACTGCTTTCACGCCTTAGAAAACAGTACGTCTATAAAAGGGGAAGGATAAAAGCTCAAACTGAGATTGGAAACCAAACACTTTTATGTTCAAATATGGTAGTTAATAGGAAACGGAAAATTAATATTATGGAAAGCGAGTTAACGTTGTAGATTTTATTTTTAGTTGGATCCCAGTTTCGAGGCGGCTTGTTATTCATATTTGTGTATTGCCTCGATTACTTCCTAAGTACCTTTGAGCCCCTCGTATTTAATCTGTCAACACATTTAGCGTTTTATCTTAATGCTTTTATATATTTATTTAAAAGTACCCAAAATATCTCTCTAACACGTCTAACAGTAACGTGAACATCGTACACTGAAGGTGAACGCGTAAAAGAATATTTATTAATCAACGATTTTATAGAATAGGGGAGGTTAGTGCTCCCTTATAAGACGCGAGCGGAGTCGCAACCTTTACAATTATCAATGTTAGTATATTAAACTGGAAAATCCCTCCCAATTAACGCGAAGAATTTGATCGCGCGATAAATTTTAATTTTTACCAGGGACACCCCTTTGCGTTAATTCGCAGAGAATTTTAAGGAATTTAATGGGAAAGGGTTACAATTTTGGGGAGGCTGCACAACAACTTCAAAGAAGCTTAAGAGAAACATGACATGACAGTGGCTTACGAAGAAATTGAAAGAGGGAGTATCAAAGAAATTGGAGAAGAACTTTAAAAGAAATGAAGGAAATATAAACGGGACTTTACACAAAACTTAAAGATGAATTTGGTAATAATTTGACAGAAAGAATGAATATGAGGGAAACTTGAAAAGAATCTGGTACCAACTTGAAGATAATTGGGGGGAATCTTAAAGCGAATGGGCAGTGAGGAATTGGAGAACACGAGAGCGGCTTGAGAATAGAACTTCGAGGACACTTGAAGAAGAAATTTAGAAAAGAAGCCGTGTAGAAACATTTGATGAGAACTTGAAGAAAATTTAAAGGAACTTGAATCGAACTTTTATGGGAGTTAAAGGGGAAATTTAAAGAGCATAAAAAGAAATTAAGGTAGAAATTGAGAAGTGAATGTGAAAGTAATTTGATGAAAACTCTAGAGAAGAGGAAGTTGAGTGATTTAGCTGTTCTTATTCTTCTATCTATGATTCATCTCCACACCTTCATTGTATGAGATCTAAGTTTAAAACGAACTAAATATCTTGAAAACTGAAGGAGTAGGCCTCGGACGGACGGACGGAGAAGTAGCCATAAGGGCGCCTACCAATATGAATTGAAAAATGCGCTAAAATGGTCCACCATGCATTGTGGATTCTTTACCAAGCCCACAACCAGAATCCCGTGTTATGGTACTTGTAAAAATAATAGCTCGCATACGAGTCTAGATTCAAAGAACGGATTATCTCCAAAGAGGGTACTGACAAAATGAAAATTTCAATCGCATTAGACACCTTCCTAACATGTAATGCAACATTACTGGTAAAAATTCAATTAATAGATGCAGTTTAGAGTTTTTGAGAGCCCTTAAGTTGTTTTTAAATTTTTGTCAGTCCTTAAAAAAGTTCATCTTTGAGATCTTGTGAAAGTAGCACCACTAAAGGTACCACTAAAGTCCTTTAAGAGTTTTCCAAAACTTGCAAAAATCTCCAAAGGATTCAGCATTTACGAATATTTAAAGGTATTCAGGAACTTTCAATAGTTTTCAAGAGTCTCCACATGTTTCTAAGTTCAAAGGACTCCTGATTCTTGATAAGGTTTGCCGATGACTGAGGTTTTAAGTCCTCAAACCTCAAGAGTCACCAAGAAGAACCCTTTCGAGTCTTCGTGAGACTTAACGAGTCTTTAAGAGCGTAGTGCTTACGAGATTTCAAACCTTTAAGAGATGCTAAAACCATTTACGAGACTTTAATAAGTCTGAAGAGGTTTCATTGGTCTTTAAAAGCGTAAAAAAGGCTTCAAGAGTGTTCATGGTTTCTGTTCGAGAGTTTTCAGTAGTCTCTACAGCTTTTTAATAACGTTTAGTGCTTCTAACAGGTATTTAAGAATCCTTATGAGTATTTTAGAGCCTTTAATCATTTTAAGGGCATTGAATATACCAATTTTGAAGAGCCTTAAAAACCCTTAATGAGATTTAAAGACTAAAGGTCTCTAAATGATGGGGGGCTGGAGAAGTTAGAGTGGATAGAGTCTTTGCTTTGCATTATCGATTGGAATGGATAGGAATAAAAGGGGTGTAGGCACGTCTAATAGAATTCTGCAAGGAAAGGAGGATGGTAATAGCCAACACTTGATTCGTACATCACAAAAGGAAACTTTACACCTGGAAATCCCCTGGAGACTATATCGAAAGCATTCATCATGATTGAAGAGAGATACAGAAATGGTTTAAAAATGTGTGTGGATTGTCAGGTATACGTATAATTAATGGAGATGAATAAAGAACATACAGGGTGGCAATTTGAAAACTTACCACCCCCATGTCTTGGTAAATGAACGAGATATTTTAAAAAATCAAAATCCGTTTCGGTAATTAGGAGGGGGAACCACAATGACATAGTTGACGACGCACCCCCTCCCACCCCCTGCGTCCGAGCCACCCCAACTTTTAAATAATGACCCCTCATATGTGAGACGTCGTTGGAAAGCTCTGAAATTTTATGGTTTGCACGATAATTACTAACCTAAATGTAATGAATAAATTGGAATTACCGAAACGGATTTTGATTTTTTAAAATATCTCGTTTATTTACTAAGACTAGGGGGTGGTAAGTTTTCAAATTCTCACTCTGTATAAGAAGGGCAATGGGAATTGAAATTAAATGGAAGAGTCATGAAACTACAGGACAGAAATGGAAAAGCATGAGGAATGGGATCATGAGAGTGGATGAGAAGGAGGTGGGATGAGGAAAAGAAGAGCAAAGAAATCATAGATCACATTTACAATGATTGAAAGGATGGAAGAAAGGACGAAGTATATACGACAGAGGGAAAAAAGGAATACCACGCAAGGAGATATAAGAGCTCGATCGAATAGGAAGGCACGACATCGTGTTCAACAAAGTAAGAAACATGGTGGAGGATAAAGGAAAATCCCAAAAGCAAGATAGCTTTTGGCATTGAAAGCTAGGACGCAAAGGTGACAACAGAGGTTAGCCAAGTAAGTTAATCAAGTGTTTGGAATGGGATTCAGAGGAAGAAGGAATGAGGATACTGAGGGATTTGTGTACTAATGAGATGTACAATAGTGGAAGACTTTCTTAGAACCGCAATGGTACCGCTTCAGGGAAAGGGGCCAAAGAAATGCGAGGAACACAGAACCATCAATTTTATGGCCCATGCTGCTAAGATTTCGTTGCGGGTGCGGGATAGAAGGTTGATGAGGATAATGAAGGGGGTACTTGGGGAAGATTCCTTTGGATTTAGAAGGGGTTTAGAAAGCAGGGATACAATCGCAGTAGTAAACAGATTGGAGAAAGATAACGGGTGATCAAGAAAGGATTGACGTCGAGTCGCCTTTGTAAGTTCAAGTGAAAACATGATTTCCCATGCAAACACTCGACAGCAACTCTTTATTGACCGCATGGTATATAGAACGAGGAAGAACTGTAAGTCTGTACCTAGTAAATCTGGAAAAGGCATTCGATTGTGTGCAATATAAAAAACTAGACATTTTAAGGGCCATTGGTGTGGGTTGGAGAGAAAGTAGAACGATCAGAAACTTGTACAGCAAGCAGCAGGTGGCACTGAAGGTGGGTGATAACATGGCTAATGGTTTGGAATAGGAAGAGGAGTTAGGCACTATGCAGAAATGTTGTCTATCAACTTTATTTAATATCTATATGGAGGCTGTGGTGAGAAAGTGCTGGGGAAGGAATAAAGGCGTAAAAATAGGTGGCAGAAATGTAAGATCAGTAAAGTTTGCTGATGATATGATCCCATTTGCTGAAAACACACGGGAATTGAATGAAATGACGACTGGAAGAAATGGAAGATACGTATGAATTGAGAATAACCACAAGAAGTCGAAGATAATGAAAGTTAGAGCAGAGGAAGTAATGGATGTAGAAAATAATGGTAAGTATTGGAATGGCCAAGACAACGTATATGAGAAAGAGAGTGGTGTTAAACAGCACGATTTAGAATTGAGAAAAAGGCTGGTGAAATGTTTAGTTTGGAGTGTTCTGTTGTATGGGTGAGGTATAGACATAATAAAAGAGAATTAGAAAAACTGGAAGCGTTCGAGATGTTATGTTATGAAAGACAACACTGTTAAGCAATACTGCAATACTAGACAGAGAAAGAGAAACTGAGTGGGCCACGTGTGGAGAAGTAATGGAATGTAGAGACGTATTGCAGAGAAGTGAGGAAGAAGAAGAAGAAAAAGGAAATGGATTGATAATTTGAAGAAGGAAACAGACAAGCTATGTGGGGATGCAGAGAGAGGCAATGGACCAGGAGTTGTGGAGAGGATGCCGCCTAAGGTTTCCAAGTCTTCAAAATTTATAAACGTCTTCTAAAGGCTTTTAGAGTATGTATTTCAAAATGTTCTTTAGTATCCCTATATAAAATGATGGTTCAGACCACGTGCACCTGTTTTATAACTCATGAGCCTAACATTTTTTTACAAACAGCCCAGGGATCTTATTGTTGTTCTCTATATCGAATGACTCTAAAACTTGGAACCCCCAATCCCCACTTTTGGGGGAGCAGGGGGACAACTTTGTAATTTCCAATGGGAACCCATTCCATACCTCGATTATACTAAAAAAGTAGGAATCTTGATTCGAAACACTTTATTCTCGTGGTAACAGGTGGCGCTGTAATCACAGAAACCAATTGCAGTAAATGTGTATCTTTGTCAATTATAATATGTTACAATTAAATTGTTTTAAATTTCGATATTATTTATTGGGTTTAGGGGTTAGAATTTTTTGCTATTTGCTTCATTTTTTCCGATGTGGCATATCTTGTTTGACTGGTCTATTAGCTGATTAGATGAGGGCTTAGAATTTTGTTCAATGGTTTTATGGTTTATTGCAGTTACGTACAATGGTTTTTTATAGACATCCCCCCCGAGATGACGATTGGGGGGGGGGTCCACTTTTCGCGTCATTCGATACAAAATAAGAATGTTAGTAAGATCACTGGGCTATAATCCTTTGAATTTGTTTAAGAGCGTTCAAGAACTTTAAGGTCAAAAACTTCCAAGAGACTTTCCCCAGTCTTTAATATCATCAACGCGCTTTTATGTGCCCTTAAGAGTCTCTAAGAGCTTTTGAGAGTTTGAGCCTTTAATAGTCCCCAATGGTTTCGAAGAGTCTTCGAAACCCTTCAGAGCCTTGTAGAGGCTTTTGTTGTTTAATGTATGTGGGACGAATTGCAGAGTAGTAGTATGGCTGGCACTACCCTCCACAGCCGCCTATTCTTGGCCCAGAGGTAAACTCCAGGTACGCAATTTTAGAGACCGAATGGACCCGCCCGACCGAGAAAGCGTCAAAGTTATTGTGTGATTTTTGTAGAGAAATTCGGTCAAACGAGATATTTTTCCACCCCAATAGTATGCATGAAATTGACAGAGTAGATATAGATAGTGTTATAGTATTCAGAGAACGTTTAGTTATTATGGCTTTTCTAAATAATGTTCAAATACTATAACACGAATTTCATTATTTCAAAGAGACCACAACGCGTTTCCCTCAATGAGGGTTTTCGTTCTTTCTTCAAAAATTAAATTATGAGGATTGTTAGTGCGTCATAGGTACAAATCCTGTTGGCGATGGCAGCAATATACGGTAGGTAAATGTCTGAGGGTTGAATTCGTTCGTGCTCACACAACAAAGAGAATTCCTACCAGAAATTCCGCCTCCAGAAGCCTCTCCCCTCTTTTCTTCCAACGTTCGGGATTATGCACAAGTAGGTGTATGCATATGATACGATCAATCATAAAAGGGCCGTGACATCGAGTCACATTGTAAGAGAGACGAATAATAAAATCGGTTTCACACTATGAATTTATATTCAAATTGTATAGTCTAGATCCTTTCGGATATCGTGCACTCGAACGCCTGGTACGACAAAGCTTTTGTATAAAATTGCACTCTGGAGTAGTATTCTATCATAATTAAAAAATTCCGTTGCTAAGATGCGAAATTGGACAAGCTGGGAAAGAGTGAAAAATGATATAATCATTACTGTAAATCAAACCCTCGCTTATCTCCATATGGCATCGTCAGTTCATCACGTAAAGTAAAGAAAAAATAAGTCAGAGGGCGCATCTTTTCGAACGTGCAGTAAATGTTTTCGGAACGGCCGATGTATTCTCTACAGGGAGCTTTCCCTACGGCTAGCTCAAATCCCTTTTTCAAATAGCGGACATTTTCTCCCTCGCAGTGCCTGGATATTACATTCCAGCCCTACAGACGCGCGTTATCGATCTCGAGAAGGGCTCTTTCCATCCAATCAGCATTGCACATTGAAGGAGGGGGATCTGTAATTACAGATCGCCTGCTGACGTAATTCAGTTTGTCTGATTGTGTGCAAGCCGAACACCCTTCAACTTTTATTCTTTCTCTCGAGGGCATGTGCGACATTGCAAAGTTTTAAGAAAACAAAAAAAGTACCTACATTGTTATAAACACGCGCGCTTCCACCGCGTGCAGCGATAAAAGGGGTCGTCTGGGAAAGAGTATAGCGAATGCAATCTCGGAAATTAATTATTAGTACACGTTGAATAATTAAACATTTTCCCACCTTTTCGGCAAGTTAAGTAAATAAACCAATATTCTTGATAAATACAGCGAGACTCGAACCAGCCAGCTTAAAGGAAAAGTAACCAAATCCGCTCAGACATTCGGATCTATCCCCTTTAATACAAGCAACCCTCTGCAGTTCAAACAATGTGGTGCAGTTGCACTATTAAAATAATGAAAAAATCGCTCTTAGAGTAGATTCAAAGAAGAAATTGTCTCGATGCCAATTTCTCAATTAGCTTGGCCTTTATCTTCAAATAAGCGACGCAAATTAAAGACGAAATGGAGTTGGGGATTAGCCACTCTCATTTATACGATGCACGTAAAACTGCCCTAGGGAAATATGTCATATGTTGCATCGGATATTGAGTTTTTAACATGCAACCGCCGAAGAATGGGATAAAGTTATGATTGACGAAGATATATCGCAAAGTCGAAACAACGCTAATTCAATTTCAAAGTTTTGATATAGGCATTACAGACAGACGACACACGGAAAAATAAAGGCGATTATTTTTAAATATAAAAGAAGTAAAAGGAACACCATCAGTTCTTTATTGTGCTAACAAAATGAAGCCTGTGTAGTCGGCCATTTTTAATGATCGATGCTCAGCGACCGTGACAAGGGTCTGAAATGATTAGTATGTGTAGCCCACCCCAAAATGTTCCATTGCGCCCCTGCTGTTAACGTCAGACGAATTTCACTTCTATGGATTCTGTTTTTTCAAGCCAAGGTCTTTTGTGGAAGCCATAAGTGCTTATTTTTCGGCTATAGAATGTAATATGAGACCGACCGTACGAAATGTTTTTTTTTGAACGAGGACCTTTTCCGACCATATGTCATTTAAAATTGTCAAGTCATGATGGCTTTACAAATCCCGGGTCTTCTTTATGAGGTAATGGAACATTAGGTATTCTTAGTAGGGCACGACGAATTTATTGGTTACGTTTCCAGTTTTTAATTATTTTGTGAAAGTGCAATAAACGCGATTGATACGTTTTTATTAGATTCATTTCGATGGGATTATTGCACCCCCCAGGTGCATTAATGACTTCAATTTCTCGTTCCATTTACTGGACAAAATAGATCAGACTGAAAAACCAGCATGTATATTTCATTTATATTTTAATTGATGAGTTTCCTTAATTACCAGTATTGTCGAAGTTCGTTTCAGTGAATTATCCTTTATAACCCATAAAAGGCAAATTTAAATAATTTATTAGTCAATTTTAAGCTGGGAAAATAGGCTCTCGAACATTAAACGATGAAAACAACATTAGTATCACGGAAAGCCAATTTTTCAACTAACTTTGCCCACGGGCCTCATACAGAAATAGTCAGCTAATTACATTTGATTATGAAATATTTGTCAGAGTTGTATTTACACAAAGAATCCTATTAAAGGTATTTATTATTGAAAAATGAAGCATATGTATGGTTCAACTATGAGGTAGGTACTTTTGATTTATGAGAGAAAAGAAAAATGTATTATGACAATAATCCACTATAACGGAGTTTGATGATAAAAGAAATCAGAATAAAAATGTCTCAATTGGTGACCAAGAGACCGCTTATCTAACAAAGGGAGAATGCCGCCGTCATCCACACTGCACTCAAATAGGAAAGTTACAAAATCAATAAAATAACTAGCAATTACGAACACCACAAGTGCTTTCACGAAATCCGAAAACTTACTTTCCATTCGAGTCTAAGCGCAACAACTTCTGTAAATGAACTATAGTAACTCCAGAGTTGGATTCTTTTAGTATGTCTACCCGAAAGAGGGTAACAATCACACTACGTACAGTCGTTTGCACTAAAGATGAGCTTTACGTCACTAGTTTTTGAACCAATTTCCAACTATGTTAAATTGTTACCATCTCGTTCTCGATCACGTGTTGACATGTGGTAAAGAATAAAGAACTCTATTGAAATTCGTTCACAAACTCGTGACGTAAAGCCATCTTTAGTGCAAACGACTGTATGTCATTACTAAATTGTAATACAACATCACTGATAAATACCTGGATGTTCCGTTCCTAGATTAATTTTAGAATTCCTTTCAAAACATAAATGTAACAAGACAAAAGACACTCAGGGCCTACACATAATATACCATGCACATGCGATCGATTGAAACAAATTAAATTTGAAAATTCTAATTGCCTTAAAAAGAGAACTGCGATTTTCTACAACAGACGGATTGAAACAAACTGTCTTTCTTGTGATTTCAAATAGTGGCTTTTTGGATTCCTTCCGATCCTACTTCTTTATCATTTTTTTTAACATTAGCCGATCAAATCCATTAGAAAAGATGACCGGTCCCCCCTCTCATCTAACTTCAATACAGGTCTTCGATAAACTAACACCTGTGTTTTCTTGGGCGAACACCTGTTTATCTTAAAATTAAATAGTTGTTACGAAGTAATAATGGACTTCTTATCGCAAGACCGGATTTAAGTGAGATAAACTTTTTAAAAACATAACGAAATTATTTCCAGATGTCTCTAATATTTCTTATCGTAATCTAATTGTTCAATAAATCAATCAAAATACAAAGCGATTGTTTAAACAAAATTAAGCATCTAATAATCCTAAAACCAATCAACATTAACTTCAAATTCAAATACTATGATCGAAATTATGTTTAATCCAAATCTACAACAACATTTAACCTTAAACAAATGGAAATTTAATTCATACAGGGTCCCCAACATTACAACAGGTGCTGTTACCAATAACAACGTCCGCATCACGTAATTTACATAACAATATTATATGCACCGCTTCATACGAAAGGTGAACGCGAGTTGGGCATAGCGATAAAACGAGCGTATTTGGAACGTGTGGGCTGATCGCGTTTAAAGCAGCCCAGATTACGAAACTACGGGCTTTCTATAGGATCACAATATGGTACGCCGTCGTTGCATTTAGTTTGGTTCCGTTCGTTCCGTTTCGTTTTTTTTTACTGAGCAACTACATATAGAAAATTAGAGAAAGAATAGAGGGAGTTTCAGCTTAACGTCGATCGAAGTAGCGTGTCGGTTCTCCCTGTAATTTTACGATCTCTAAAATTTCGATCGCACGGATTTAAGATAGATCACGGCAAACAACGAGTACTGGAGGATATAAATCGACCGTGCCAATTTTTGCGAGTTCGGAGAGGCACATTAGCATTACCCGTTAGTACGTTCGGTGACCTCATTTCTAAGAAGCGGTACTATTAACAAAACTCAGTGCAGGATAGTTCGAAGTTTGACTTTTGCAGTCAAACCAGATCGTTCAATTTTGATTTTCAGATTTAAAAAGGAAACTTCCGCAAAGTAAGGGGTAGGGTATTTAAATTCTGATAGAGCCATGGGTAAAATTCAGGGTAAAATTAGTTGCGATAAATGTTTACCAGAGCCGCAGAGAATTAATTTTATTTAGCAAGCAGGAGGTTCTTTAACCCTTGTAATGTACCTAACCGTTACGAAACCCCTCATGGAATTCACTGTCTATAAAAAACTTACCACTGACTATGTTATACTACCGTAGCGTATTTGATTTGTAACCTCCCTCGTAACCCGACCTAATAATCCATCGAGTTTCACACTTTCCATTTCCCCTCCTTTTCCACACTAAAGATCCTTTTGACTATACGCGTTATAATGAAAATATCAAACCTTCAGTTAATAACCATAACAAAAATCGTCCTTTGCCAACTACATCATAAATTCCGGAAATTTTTTAAAAATGTTTGCAATAAGGGCATCAAACTTTGACTTTTTGAAAATGAAAAACATTCCCAAACATTTTAAAGAAAGTCCTCAATTCTCTCTGAACGAAATTTTAAATCTTTATAATACCCTCATTTTCCTATTTTAAGAACATGTATACCCTTTCCCCTTTTTCTGTTAGTAGAAAGGCTTTTATAACACTTTAAGCGTCTGTGAGAATCTTAGTCTTCAAAAGTGTGCGGAAAGCGAACCTTGAAAAGCCTTTAAAACGCTTCTGGAGCTTTTATTAGTGTCTCATAAAAGTCTTATAAACCTCTCTAAATGCTTAGAGCCTTTAAAAGATTTACTGAATCTTGATGAGCTTTTAAAAGCCTTTGAGAATCTTTAAAAGCCTTCTAGATTGTTTCAGAGCCTTCAACGGTCTTTAATTTCAATTGTCTCCAAGAGCTTCCAAGGGTAGGTATTCAAGGGCGTTCTACGAAATTTAACAGTTTTCAAGAAACTTTTAAAACCTCTAAGAAAGTTAACACATGTTAGTGAGTTTTCCGGTGATAGGTATTGGAAGTTGATACAAACTTGCTTACTTTAAATGGTACACCCTGTACATTATATCATTCTTAGATTCTACGTAAAATTGTATGTACCTACATATCACGTACGAGTATAATGTCCTATAACTAAATTTAACCGTTTTTGACATTCAAAAAAGTAGACTTTATACAAAGCTGCCTTCTGCTAGGCCACTAACAATTCTATTGCAATCTTAACAGAAGAAAGGTTTTCTAGTAAAAGTAAATAGAATGCATGTATCAAATTTTCTATGAATTTCGTAGGGGAAGCTGCATTTCTCATTCCAAGATGGGCAATAACGATTTCACATTGTGCATTTTCCAATTTTTAAGGAAAATCGTTGCCTAATTCTATTTTTCTTAACAAAAGAATGGTTTATTCAATGGAATTTACAAACAATTAGCATTAATATTAGGGTCTTTAATTAGCTATATCGTTATCCTTTTGTGTACAATCCCTCTGTTCTCAGGCTTGTTCAAATCATTATAGTCTTTAATGAATGTCTTCGATCATCGCCAATTAATAACTTTTAAATATGACATTTCTAAATGCCCAACAATCTTTAATCGATAACTAAACGATTATCGTTCGCGAACGAGGTCGTTAACGTTTACATAATAAACGGCTTAGGAATGGACATACTAATGAACTATCGGAGTAAAATTTCGTAGTCCGCTCACTTTAAAAATCGTTATCGCTTGATTTTTTGCAATGCTCAGCTTTATATGTCCAAAGTTTAATTGTAACGAAATTTCATACATTTTTGGTGTAAGGTAGCACGATTGTATAGGAAGATGCGACACGGAAAATTCGCCTAAAAACCTCGCCCTACGGTAAATTTTAATTCGCCCTCGGGATATTCGTCTCCGGAAGATTCACTCCATGAATATTCGCTACGGAAGATTGGCCCTCGTCAATATTCGAACCGAAAAATTCGCACAAACAGTGAAATTCTATCTTCATACCAGAGTTAAGCCCCTTCGGTATAATTGCTCAAAACAGTAGATTGGACGTTTAATATCCATGGTAATGATTGTCGCAACAATTTTCAATTATGGAAATTTGTAATTGAGTCTATGGAATAGTAACTTTTATATTCTCCTCGGGATACCTACTCGATATGGTAATTGGCGAAAACTCAACTCGGCAACTTGTTCTCGAACGTTGTTTTAGAATATTCGTGACTTGAAGGATCACCCCCGTATGTTCCTTTCCAGTAAAATCCGATCGTGGAAGATTCATCCCCATACATCCACTCACGAAGATTTGAGTTCGGGAGACTTTTCCCTAAGGAAATTTGACCCACATGTATTTGATTGTGATAGTGACAGCAAAGCTTCCGGGGGTGAATTTTCCGGGAGGGAAATTAACCGACACCAGTACCACAATTTGTGCTGAAGGCATAAAAATTGGAACTATTGTTTTTCATTTTGGTGTAATTCGCAGAAAAGCAAATACAGTTTTCTCCCATACGTAAAAATTAGTTTAGTGTAAATTTGAGGGCTAAACTACCTATACCGAAAAGTGGGAACAAAGTGCGCCTTAAAATAATTTGATAGGCCACAAGCAAACGACCGGAAGAACACCACCAATCATCCATTTTTTTGGAAAATGAACCAATAAAATGTACGTGATTTAGTAAGTGTACCGATAAAATTACGAAATATTGTTACGTAAGATTTGAAAATAAAGCCGACTTTATGAGCGTTTCTGCTTTGCCATTGAAAAGTTCTATAATGACTCCCTCCGTAAGGGAATGTAAATTCGCCTTTGAAATTGGAAGGGCGAGGGGGGGACGAGGGGCTACCACATGCACTTTGTACGGCGTATTTCCGGCCAGCCAGTCCGGGAAAATTCGTTTGTAACCGCCAGTAGGTTAGTGGCCCTAGTCAGCTGATGTTAAATACTAACCATACCAAATACGTTCGATTCCTCCCACCGATTTTCATCAAATGAGCAATGCTGAAAGAAAGCAACCTTTTATTTTCGATTAGTCGCGAGACTGATACAATTACACGTAGTTGCGGTAGGTGTGGCGGTACAAAAAAAGGACTACGCTCCGTCAGACCGTCACATAAAACACGGTTTTTTGGTCCTCTGTCATTAAGTGCGGTGATTTTGTTACGTCCGCGCTGAAAAGACTAAAATTAAAGGCAATTATCAGGATCACGTGTACTTTAACCACTCGCACGAGTGCGACGGCTTTATACTAGTTGTCAACCAGGAGGAATTCTCGCGTACACTATTAATTAGTAAGTAAAAATTGAAACGAAACCCAAAAGCTTTGCTCGATGGTTGGTATAAGTATTGATTAGAAGCATTTTTCCCCTGAGAAGGAAACCTGAAAGCCTGCTCCCGGAAACTGAAAATTAGACTCGCTTCAAAAATTCTCTGCCGAAGCTCTTTACTGCGGAAAATCGCCCAGTGAATTTCTCTTAGAAAGCTATGTAAATACCTACATTCACTTTTATTCGAAAATTGATTTTTATTAATAAAATTGTATTTGCTCTTTTTATTGTCTTTCGAAAATTATACAATTCTTAGGAACTAATTATTCACGCTCAAAATTAGATTGCACTACTATCGTTAATAGTGAGAAGGAAATGTCAAAGTACTTATTGCACAAAACGACGACATAATGAATGTGCAAACGAAACCTGACCAAGTGACCACCGCCGGAATTGTATGATTTCTTAAAAAAAAAAGGTCCTGTTTTCCTCGTGTTTTTCTATAGAAAATACTTGTAACCAAACAAATAATATAATAACGAACATTGAGTGTAAATAAACAAAATTATCATGGATATTACACACCGAGCTACATAAAGGCACAGATTAAAATACTCTGTCTGTGATAAAGGTAAGTGTCATAATCGCAGATTAAATTTTCTCTGCTTGTACTAAAAACGATTATTAAACAACATTTATGTTTCATTTAGAAATAAACCTCTATTTTAGAACTTAGCCGAAAAATATAACAACTGAATTAAAAATTTTGAATGTCCTTCTGTAATCCGTATTCCGTTTCAGGCGTCGGACTAAATGGCCTTAATAAATATAAAAAAATCCACCCATAATATATAACCGGCGGAATGCAGATGTTCATAATGAAAGAATACCCTATGGAAAATCATATGTTATCTTTTAATACCAGCAATATTTAAAATACAAACATTGCAGTTTTTTTAAATTGTCTAATTTTGGATTCGTCGATTACAGAATTTCTGTTTCGCGCATTTCGCAAAAAATTAAGAAACAACAAAATCAAAGCCTAGGCCAGGCCGCCTACCATCATCCTTCTATCTGTTATGGCTGCTGGAATAGAAAAATTAAAGAATAAGCACAAATTTGGGACCTGAAATGTAGTTTCCTAACGGAAATTTTGCACTATCGGTTTACGTTGAAAAACTGCTTGTTTTCGATCGTGTTTTTGTGCCCTCTGCCGCTAAATTTTTTTTACATAGGTTAAAAGGTCCTGAAATGGTACAATCTATACAGGCTGTTTCACGCAAACCGTTACCTAAAAGTATTGAGGGTCTCATACTTCATAGAGAATTTAAATTTGAAAATTTACATACCTACATAGCTTTTTTGTGATCTATCGAAAGAAAATATTATATTTTACTTCCGATTTTGCGGATGTGGATAGCAACTTTCTTATTTTAAATAGAACACCCTGTATTTTATTACATATTCGAAATCTACATGAAAATCTACGTAGTTTGGTACCATATTTCGCTATACTCATAATCATAGGTTTTCAAGTTATTCAAGATTTTTTAAAATTTTTGACGTACTATGACTGCTTTTCTTTTGAGCCCTGTACTTATGATTCCGTTGACTTGAATTTCCAAAATCAATAATACGGACTTGATGCGACATTGAGAATGATTTAAATTTTGATCGCTCTTTTACAGGGTGTTAATAATAATAATACTTAATTTAATTTAATAATTTTTTTGCTATTTGATTCGAGCTATTTATTAACGAGCTCCTAAACGAGTTCATGATGTTTAACTTTCTTTCCGTTCTGTTCGTGGAAGTTCCACCCGCACGTTAGTAAGGGAGGTATTTGCGTTGGGGTATCCCCCACTTTTTGACGGAAGTACACGTTATGAAGCACCAGGAATCGGAATCGGAATCAAGCAAAATCTCGTTGATTTCGTTCGGTCTGTCTGTCTGTACTCTCATTTCCGGCTAAACGGCTGAACCGATTGACACCAAATTTGGTACACATAAAACGGCAGAATCGCGCATGAGCAAGTCTGTGGATGGTATCTGTTATAGCCACAGCAAATTAGTCTCAAGTTCTCATTATGTTTCGTTCATGTTCCTCGCAAGTTTCTCTTAATTTTCTCTTCAATATCTGTCAAACTCCTCTTAGACTTTCCTGAAGTTACCAGAAAATTATTCCAAGTTCTTCTCAAATTACTTTCACATGGCACTTCTAAATTTCTTCGTCAATTTCTCCTTAAACAAAGTTGATCTCAAACTCGCATAACATTTTTTTCACGTTCCTCTTTAGCATTTGCTTAAATTCTTCTCAATTTCCTTTCAGACTTTGTTAGAGTTTCTATCAAATTCTTTTCAAGCTCATCTCAATTTCCTTTGTGCTTGTCAAATTCTCGTCAAGTCTCTCTAACGTGCTTCTCAAGTTGCGCATGTTCCTCTTCAAGTTTTTCCCAGTTCCCCCGCATATTTTGTTCAAGTTGATCCTGGGCATCGCTCACATTTTCCTCATGTTCCTCCCAAATCCTCAAGATCTCCTCTAATCATAATAGCATTAATAGCATCCGCGTTAGAACGTCTAGGGATGGTATATGGGATAAAGTGCGTAAGGCTAAGGACCTCTTAGTTTAGCCCATAACCGAGCCCATAACTAGAAACATATTTTCAGGAAGGTAATGTGGCAGGCTCTACGCTCCGAGGTCGCTTATTATTTCCCCAGGTACTTATTTTTTTTTCTTCATATTTTCAGTTTTTGTAATATTTATTTATGTGAAAGTCAGGAAAATGACACAGTACTGGCGAAGAAGTATTTAAATCCCGAGTCAGGTAATGTCATTTTACTGACGAGTTTTGTATTACATTTTACTCGATAAAATTTCAATTTTTATACAGAACTTTTGATTAATGTCAATCTGTCAGTGATCACTCTATTTACCTAATTCGAGAGGGGTTTGTGAAATGAAAATTGAAAACCAAAAACAAAAAAACGCAGACAGAACGCTGAAGTTTGTAGAGCGATATTCGAAACCCACAAAATGAAACTCGAATGAAGATGCAAAATGCGAGCAACAAAAAATTGGCAGTAATTGAAGAAATTTAAGACATAGAAAAGAAAATTAAAGATTAAACAATCGCAAACCCCAAATGGCAAAAAGGACCGGAGACCCTATACTAAACCTAGGACCGAAGATGGAAGAGCTAGAACCAAATGCCGAAAGCCGATAAATGGAAAACGAGGAATACAGAAGACCAGAAATTGAAATTAAAATCTCATCGAAGAAGAAAAATAAAACTGAAAACGCAAAAGACAGTGATAAGAAAATTGGAAGTAAATCACAGCTTTGGAGAATTCTCCTCGCTTTAAAGCACACAAGATACTGTGAGATTAACGGAATTTAACCAACCTTAAACGAATTTATTTATATTTATTTAAACAAAAACCATTTAAAATGCATATACGTAATGTTTACGAACAAAAAATGAGTTAATCCATGCATGATTATTATCGCACCCCACATAACGCAATCTAATATTCGGGTAGGAACAACTTTGCGTTAGGTTGGGGGTTCTGCTTTTGATGCTCTACCAGAAACTTCGAAACAAGCTTAACTTTTACGAGAAAAACGTATCAAAGATTCATTTCTATTGCGCAAAGTTTTGACGTCGGTACGGTACTTCTTCACACTTTCGACACTACTGAAGTTTTGCTATCAAATTCTCAAAAATTCGGTTTGGATTCGTTATTTGCATGCGAGTTTGCATGTTCAGGGATGATATCAAATTTTTTCGAGATCAGTATTTTCGCGCAGTCCCGCCTGGACGTAGCTATTAGAGTACCAATATTTTGAGATATGCAATTTCTGAACATAATTTATATCTCTCGTTACATCCTATAATACTCGATGTTGAAAACTAGTTTCTTTTCGTACATTTTATGCAATTTTTTGAGGAATAACGTAAATTTTGTGCTTTTAGGGTTTTTATTTGGTTGTTATTTGTACAGCATGCCGTGTAGGAGCGAAATTCGAGTCTCATTTAAAAATAGGTACACCCCCAAATTTCGTCCAAATTGTTTCAGGCGTTTTTGGGTTATCGTGTGCATAAGAGTGGACCACATACGTTACGCTAAAAAGTGGGTTCAAAATGTCCAGAAAACGCAATATTGGTATATCGAAAATTGACCGCGATTACAATACAATACAAAATGAGCACAAAATTACTGTCAAAAGCTCAATATTTCGGTACCAGTACTTTTCACGGAACTGCACCTAATTGTGAACATGGAAAAGCAGGATAACAGAATTATTCGTATAATGATTGAATTGGATAATGATTAAATGCGAATTTAATCAAATATTTCTCCAGCATTAGTTTTGTTTGTCAATGGAGTGTTATTTTTTTCGTGATGTTTGTAACGTATACACTTATCTGTATTTAGACGTTTTAGACTATCGTACCTATAATGAATGACGATATGTAAGTACTTTATGTACAATAGCATGAAATAAATTGTTATTATTATTAATGAAAACGCGAATTTAGACAATATTTGAATTTAACACCTGCGAAGCGATAATACAAAAGACCTGGTTTATTTTTGCATCATTTTCGGACGAGCCCCCCACAAATCACTGCAAATATATACGGAAAGATTCGTTTCTATTATGTTACGAAATGATTTCGCCTCACCGAGGGAAAGAAATGGGGAAGAATTTGTTGTGGTCCTCTCCTTTTCGTAGGTAATATTAATTCCGGAATTATCTTCGTACGATATACGTTTTGCAACCCTAAATATACCTACCTAAGATAAGGAAATTTCCTCAATTTCGTTCGGCCTTAGTCTATTTACGTAGATCCGTATAAAGCGCCGCATTAAGTCGAATAGATATGCACCCTCTACATCCTATTTGCTACGTGCTCGAATAGTTTATTGCACCTCAAGGAAGCTTCTCTATTTATCTGTTTGCATTTAAACAATAGCTAAACCCCTAAGGTTTCCGACTTTAATTGTCTTGAGTGAGTATCCTTATCGAAGCGTATGGTAAAAGATTGACACGTAATGAGTTTAAATTTTTCACAGGCAGTTTGAAAATGCAGTAAATGTCATTAAAAAAATATGTGCCTATTTCTTACTCTCGTAAAATACGACGATCTTCTTAAGACAATAAGTTGCAGTTAAATTGAAAAACGAGCCCTGTTATCAAAATCGATTAATTAGGTCAAAAATTAGACCTTTTGTGAGAAACTTTTACGATGAAAAAAGCCCTTTGTGATAATTCAAAATTAAGCACCAAAAAATATTACGAACGGTACTGTACTGATATAATCCAATTAGAGTGAATTGTCTCAACTGCAATATATCAATAATATACAGGGTGTAAAAATGGTTTACGCACCAAAAATCACTCGTGCCGTGAAATTATTGACACAAACATTCGTCCATGCAGCGTAATTTATTTAATTCTTCTGGTTTCCCGAATTGAAAAATAATAAATGCGGAAATGTGCGGACGCAGAATTTTCCAAGCTACCTATATGAAAGCTTTTTACAACTTTTATCTAAATTAATTAAGGGAGAAAATGCTTCAATATAAAGAAATTAGCATTGAAATCCCTATGGTACGTAAACCGTTTCTACACCCTGTATATGGATATCTGCAGTGGCAATAGTTTCTCGAAGATCTCCACAAGCATGGGGAGCAGTGTACTACTTCGAATAAAACACAAACGAAGAAAAATCTAACTTAATCCAATCACAGGGAATACCCAAAACCACGTAATGAAGAACAGCGTATGGTGCTTAAAAAAATTAAAAACCCTACGTTTATATCGAAAATAAATTTTCAAGATGATCATTATTTCCAATTAAATCAAGAGTGGCCATAGATAAGTATATCGAAAGATCACAAAATTGACACACCGAATTTATTATGCATTTAATTATCTAATGTACTCAATGCCTCATTCTCGATACTTTAATAGGGTATCTCCGTAATTGTTGCTCTCAAAAAAGTTATATAGGCTCTATTTCCTCTTTTTGGGTCAAACAAGAGGGTAAAATCTACATTTGAAAATATTCGCTCACCTAAGATCTATGGGGGAAAACCAAAAAATTTTTAATTTCAGAATGACCATATATTTTAATAGTTAAAAAAGAGAGACAAAAAAAATGGTTTCTTTATAATGATTTTTAAATAATCTGTCGATTTCAAAATAAGTATACAGGGTCAGGTAAAAAAGCTATCGTCCCTTTGTTGTGCAACACGCTGTATAGTTTGATTTAAAAAACCTTAAATTTTTTTTCAAATATATAACGCATTAGAGATGATTCATATGATTAAAAAATACAAAAAAAATGCCGAAAAGATTTTTAGAATTTTTGTTTTTTTTTAAATATTTTTTGAACTTTTTTGAATCAATATTGAATTTTCTTCATTTTAGTGTTACATTTTTTAAGAGAGAATTAATTTAGTATCCTATCTTTTAGATTAAAATATACAAGGTATTCCATTTAGAAAAGTGAGGTTAAGTCTGATAACTCAGTAATAAATAAACCTTTACCTTGCGAAACGTCGGTTCTTTATCCCCTCTTATAATCGGAAAGTAAAAAAAACCTGATTCTCTGGTTTTATCGCCCTTAATAAATACAATACAAAATAAATTGACTTGTTTGAAAAATACGATCGTTCCAGCTCCAGTTTTCCTTGCATTGGTTGATTTAGGAAATTGAGGTACTTCATGTAATGTAGAACAATTACCGAAACCAGACTGAACTAACCAATTTCAATTTTTTAAATTCAAATTTGGCGCCTTATTCAATTTCTGAGAGTACCGACAATTTTTCATACTTTAAAGTTGGATATCAAACTTACGTATTGCCATTGACTAATATTAGTCAATGGTATTGCCGAGGGTATTGCGCAGGCAAGGTAATGCGATTAAGTTCAAAAAGCAGTATTTCCTATTCAGACTTGTAACAGCCATTAGGCCAATTTTTACCAGATTTTTTATAATTATATTATTGAAGTGAAAAGGCTGGTGTTAGGTAAGTGGTTAGTTTTTTGATTGTCCCTTGTATTTATTGCTGGTTAGTTAGGTTTTTTTGGGAATTACGAATCTAATTATTGTGGATTGGAATAAAAGCATTTTTGGAGTCTTTAATCGTCGATCCAAAACCCATATCCGAACAGTAACAAATACAAATTAACTTTTTAATACCTATATCGTGATCAACTGATCAGGATTTTTAATATTCTTAATTGATGAAACACTTGGTACTGATTCGTATTCCAAACAAATTTTACGCACCTCCTGCATGCTAAATAAAAAATTTAAAACCGACACCAAAGATTGGCATTACTGGACTTCTAAATTTACCATGTGCCCAAAACCGGCAGACTCCTATTTTTATGCAATACACAATTCAAGGGAACTTACTTTTATCGATGTGTTGAAATTTTCTCCCATTTTTCACTTTGGAAGGGAGTAGCAATTTGGAAAATTGGTTAGCGACAATACGAGTCGATCTCCCGTATTACCGTTCAATTGGGTTGCTTGGTGAACATTAATTTTGAAAGATGGTTGAACTTTGAGTTATCCACAGTAATAAATACCCAATGTTCTGCAATTTATCAAAAAAGCACCCTTGTAACTTAGATTTTAACAACAAACAAAAGCTAGAATTAAAGGTCATTAACAACAAATATTACGCAGCGGAATGTTTTGCATCTTAGACCCAAACGATTTCGTGGTAACAATTTATTTAAAAGCGAACACCTTAATCCAAATATGCACCGATACGAGAAAAGGTTCGCTTACTTAAAACGGCAACGCTTCGAAATATTCACGTTAGAAAATTATAGTAACCGTCCAATCGTCTCGTTCACGCAATGAATTTTCAGTTTATTCATAAATCAACCACGTATTATTAATTTACTTCTGCTGGGAGCTCGTAGCGAATTTAGAAGGCACCCCCACGTTTGTTAAACTTGTAAAAAATTGTGGCACTGCCTCCGGTTGTGAGGACAACGATTCTCACACACACTGCGGTTATACGGCTTTCGGTTTAACCTTTTAATTAATAGTAAAGTTTTCGCGTTCACGTATGCACCGAACATTCGGCTAAAAATCAATACGCGATCGAAAAAAATAGCGCTCGACCGGCATAGATTTTCTTCGAAAAGTTTAATACCCATGTCGCTATCCCACCAGATTTTTACTTAAATACATCGCCGAATCCCTTTTAGACTTTTAGCGAACGCAACTTTTGTTGAAAGCGTGCCTTCATAACCAATACAAATCCCGCATTTTCCTCACTTGTTCGCTTTATCTTAAAACGCTTTATTTTCTGGAATATAAGATCTGTTCTCTATCCTTATGAACCGGTACACGTATAACATTTTCTATACCACAATTTTGTAAATTTTACAAATCTTTAAAGCCTAAAACGACTACTATCAAGAGACTTTTTTCCTTCCAATGTATTACGCATTGTAAAAATTTGCTCAAAACAAGGTTACTTTTTGATTAATGGATTTTGGTAACAGTGCTCGTTTTTCAATTCCAGATTACTAGGTTCTATTATACTATTTATTAGTAGTAGGCACAAATTGTTTGTGAAAATCATCCCAGAGCAGCCTACAGTAGACTTCGACTATACATTTACACTGTCTGAAGAATTTGTGAAGAATGTCTGAAAGATACCCAAGTAAGGATAACCCTAAGAGTCCTTAAACGTCTGCAAAGAATATCTCATGAATCTTCAAAATATCTTGGAATAGACTATGGAGAGAATCTGATAAAGTATACAGTGAAGCATCTGTGAAGCGAGCAATTACAAAATCTTTATAAAGTGTCTGTGAAGATTGAAAAATACCTAAAATACCTAAATAATGTTTAGGGATGAAGTATGAAAAACAGATCTTAAAGAATCTAAAAAAATCATTCAAGGATGTCGAAAAATCTCGAAAACCTTCAAGAGGAATTTTTTAATAATCTCCGACGAACCAAAAACCTTGAAGAACCTAGAAGAGACAGCGTAGACTCTGAAAAAAAACTGCTAATAACCGGAAGAATCAATAAATCAAGAATCTCTAATTTCTGCTGAATCTCCGCGGAACCTTAAATGAAGGTTTCTGCTTAACTTTTTGTGTTATAACTCCATCCCTGGTGCTCGGTTCGAGTCAGGATTCTTTGTGGTCGTAGTCGAACATGCAACCCTCTGGCTTATACTGCATTTTTCCTAGAGAATATGTGCGAAATGACTCATGAATCTCTTTCAGACCCTAATAAAAGTCTTACTGAACTTTTAAAAACCCTAAAAATGATGTGTAACACATTTTCTGTAGGAATTTCTAAAGGATCTCTGAATAATTTAGGAATATATGTAACTAAAGTATCAATAAAAAATTAAATAATTTCTTAGAGATCTCTAAATAAGGATCTCTAAGCAAGCTCTGAAAAATCTGAGAAAAATATTTGAAGAATATCTCAAGAATCGATAAAAATTGTGGGGTAGAAATCCGTACGAAATCTCTGAGGACTCTCAAAAATATGAATGATTTATCAAGAGTGCTTGATATATACCTGAAGAATCCTCGACGGATCTGCAAAAAAATTTAGTGATTATCCAGAATTTAGTAATATAGCAAACCTAACCATGTTAAGTGCCTTTTTTTGGACTACTCGTTACTATCTATAATTGGCTTTGATTAAAATAGGGAGTGAATTAGATTGCTAAGAATCCATTGGAATCGGCAGTTTTTTTTAGGTACACAAAGTGCAAACTTAAATAGCTCAGAAACATTTAAGATTTTAGAGGTTTAAGAGCTATCGCATAAGAGATTGATTTTCAATTTTATCTTTTATTCCAAATCACTTCAAAAGATATCATTGATTTAGGAAACAAACATAAGTGTGTACGACAAAATGCCTTCAAACACTGAAAACTATGCTTCAACTGCTGCAGGATTGATAATGTATGTTATCAAACCATGCGCGGTGCGTGTTATCATTAAACTTCCGTTTAATATTTTTAGTTACATTGAATTATTTATTAGTAATGTCGTTCACGATTCTTACAATAACGTACTACCCTCTGTTCCTTTATTCCAAAGCAATAACGATACATTGAGTAGTTGAGAAAAATTTGCTGTTGCACAAATACCACCCTCACTGCATTACAGTTAAAAACTATGTAATAAACGTGGGCTATTATATTATACCAAAGATTATCCTCTTCCATTATACGTAATTCACCATTATTTATGAAATCAGAAAATTATGGTTTTGCGCAATCGCGATTTTGACTAAATATATTTCCGTTCTTAGTAAAGTGTCTATAGAACATATGTACCAAATTTGGTTCAATTCGATGGAATAGTTTAGCCACAACATGGAAAAATATCAAAACTTTGACAGTTTTTTTGTTACTTTGTGGCACTTGCGCATGCGCGATTCGTCCCCAAAAGCTCTTCCTTTTATGTATAGCAAATTTGGTTTGAACGTTTTTAGCCGATTAGCTGGAAATGAGAGTACAGGCAGACAGACCAACCGACCATCATCGAGATTTTGTTTGATACAGATTCCTGGTGATTCAAAAGGTGTATTTCCGTAAAAAAGTGAGGAGTCTCTAAATTACTGTTTGCCCCCTTTGAATGCCAATTATGCCTCTTGTTTTGTAACTTACCTGTTAATACTGGACGCGTTGCTGGCAAAGATTATATAATGCGATCTGTAACAAATCCAAGAACAGGTTACTACAGCAAAACGAAAAACCTTTACTTAATTTTAATTAATTAACCCTAGAAAATCTTAGCGACATTAGGATCTTTGAAAATCATAATGCTAAAATTAAGGGAAGTTTATAAACACAACATGTCCTAAGAATCGCATTAGAAAGTTCTTAAAAATCATCGCAATTTGAAGAATCCTGAGAGTATGAGCAATTTTTGGTTCCTCTATGCGTATTTCCGATATTTAAGGGTTGTATAGTTTTAATAGCAATCGCAACATTTGGTATAATTATGTGTCCAAACACCCTTAAACAGTACCTGTCTGAACTACTACACTAATTATTTCGCAGGGTCATACACCAGCAGAGCGAACGCTAAAGGCTCATTTCATTCACCGAATAACCTGCAACAGGACGAGCGACAAAGTCACTTCCGGTTGACGAATATTGACCAAAATTTAATCGATTAGTCCCTTCACCATTTTCTACCTATTGCTAAAAACAGAATTGGAACATTCGAAATCGTTAGTGAGTTATCGTGTCCAAAGACGGACAGAAAGTCCCAAATTATAAAGCTTTTGTCGCTAGTTAATAATTCACTATTCGAATAATTCAAACCTCGATGCAAACACTGGAATATGTACTTGCATTATTATGTTACTTTTAAATTGTGAAGAAAATAGAGATCTAGTAGGAAGCCACATTTTACTTGTGGTTAAGTGGTAATAAATGATCCCATACTTTCCTCTGGATTACATTTTAAAGCATAATATAAAAATGTGTTTTAAACTTTAAAACAGAGCTAAATCTAACCCTGCCCTAGAAGCTTACGAGTTTCATTGGCCCAACTGTTTATGTTGAACTTTAATCCTCTTTGCATTTACTAAAAATTGAAAGCTCAAACTACACAACAAATGTGGAAATTAATGACACGATTAAATCAATACTAATTAGAATCGTTCGTAACAGTTGTCCTAATAAAGGGGATGAATTAATGCGTTCAGGTTTGGAGGGAAAGTTGTTTTCATAAAACGAAAAGTTACAAATTACAAGCGATAAAACTCTACAGAGGCTTTGTGAAATTTCCGTTTTGTCCTTCAACTTGAAATCCCAACATTTCTAGAATTCTAAACCTTTTATTATCCATCTACCGACCGCTAAAACTGGAATGTTGGGGGCAGGCAAGATGATGGTTCGGATCGGTTTTTGGCAGGAGTTTTTGTTTGAGGGGTGGGGTGCGAGGTGAGGCAGTTAGAGAGGTAGGTGTTATCCGGGTATAGATTTTAGTGCTCAGCTGTTCTTCCCTCCCTTATCCCCTCGTGAGTTATAATCATGTCGGGGGGGCTCACACATACACAAAGCTTTTCGCTGTTATCCACAGTGCTTCAAGCTTCAACTTCGCATCGCATCTCCCTAGCAACAAAACGTGCAACTGCGCAACATTACGGAACAGTTCACTCAAAAAAGCTTTTAGAAAATTGAAAACGTGAATTATTTAGATATTTCGTAAGAAAAAGTCGTTTGTCAATCGCTTTCCCTCAATTAAATGCGAACTTAACAAGTGCTGAAGTGTGATTTTTATTTGTGCGACGCGTTGTTCCTCATTTAAATTCTGGACGATGTGTCAATAACTAACAGTTTTGTGCAAGTGCTGAGCTGGGAACTTTGGTGTTGGTTGTGCATTCCGAGCTTTCTCATGATTAATTGTCCGACGGTATTTGCCTCGGGAGAGAAAACGTCTTGAGGTGAAGAAGCACTCAGCGTCTCCATAAATTATTTTTAATTAATTAGGTATGTCGTCGGTAGTTTCAATTCGTGAGAACACGGAATTGACAATAATCAAGTAGTTAGTTTAATTACTCTACGACCAAAGAATAAAAAGTGATTATTTTCAAGTCGAGACTGCCGCGATTAATCCTAGAACATAAATTTTCTGGTGTACATTGAGCTATTGCCAAAGGGAACTTTCGTTTTCCAATTTGAATGCGTTTTTTAGTCATGCGAAAAGTAGTGCTCTAAAATAGAGTTGCAATTCACAGAATCATTTGGGACTTAATTGTAAGGATCTAGTACTATCGTAAAAGAAGGCCGAAAAATAAGAACTTTTTGATTTTTATTCTCCTTTTGCCAAAAAAAGAATTTTACGTAGTTTTCAAGAACTTTCAAATAAAACAGAATTATCTCGACGTTGACTCAATAATTATTTTAATAATTTAATTTGCAAGTTTGAGACAGCTTGGAAAATATAAATGATAACCCAAAATTGCATTTTTGAAAACTACCACAATACAATCTGGAGAGTTTACCGTCGGATAGTAAGCAGCGCTCTGAATTTGTAGAGCAAGTTGAAACCCTAAATTTAATTACTTGTACATAAATTACCCGGACTGTTGGTAAAAGAAACATTGATGGTGTCTCATTTTAGTGTATATCCAAATTGTAAGAGAAACACTTCCGCTATTTACGTCAATTTCCATACATAAAAGCCTGTCAAATATTCAGAATGAAACTAGTGATGAGTGTGTGGCCAAAAGATGTGCCGTAACGAATCTAGGTATTCGGTACTCCATTTCCTGCGCGACCCTCACCCTTTCTGATATCTTTACAATATATGAAATGGGGGGAGTATATATGGATCGGCTGAATGCCTATTATCGAAACAGCTTGATCTGCCATCGCAAGAGGGTCGTTGCGCACATACTAAATATGCTTTAAAAAATTAACATTCATATTTTCTGACTACCTAATATTTTATTTTTTATGGAAAGCGCCTGATTGTGTTTCCTAAATAATTCGTATGCCGTTGGATCTTTGGACCGTCCGCCACCCCCTTTCAGAGCTCAGCAGCGCAGAAGATTTTAAAAGAGCTTCTAACAATGAAAAAGCTCAGGAGGTTGTAGAACGCCCTCGAGAACGCCTGCAGTTGCTCGGGGTCTTAGAATGCATATGAAAATACATCTCCGAGTACATCTCGAACCACTTTTTAAGCTTCTCGTTCCGTTGTATAGCCCATGGCATCTTAACTGCTTTTCAGAAACTCGATGGAAGATGGAAGATCCTATAAAATTCTGACTGAGGCCTTGAAAACACTTTCCTAGGGCATTTCTAGAGAAGCACTGTTTGGCCTTTGTAAGGCTAGGCGAGACTGCAAAGGCCTAGGACGCTGTAGTTAAACTAGAAACCTCTGGAAAGATTTGAAAGGAGCCTAACATGCCCAGCAGTGATGCAATAAGGCTTTGGCACGTTCGAACACCCCGGAGAAAAACCAACAGGCTCTGGCTCACCTCTGAAAATATTAGAATACCTTGAAAAGTACTTATACTGCTATGTTTAGAGTCTTACGAATTTCTCAGAAATTCTGTACACCTTTTATAAGGATATCGAGAAGCTTATACCGTTTTTTCAAGAGCCAGAGTTACCTAAGCCATTTAGCGAGGTGGGGAGGTATGGAAATGATCTAGAAAGCTTTGCAAATGTAAGTAAAACCTCTAAAAAGAGCAACGCCGGGATTGCGATAGAGTAGGAAAAAAAAGGCGCTGTAAAGGTTCTAGAAAGCGCCTGTTTGCTCTGTAAAGCCTTTGAAAAGCATTACAATGTCCATTTCGCACTTAAATACAGTTCACGATTAACGGGCTTCAGCTTCATGGTGTCACATTCGAACGTTTCTGTAAAACTATACAAGTAGATTTTTCGTTCTAATTGCGTTTAATAGCTTTTCTTTGTATTAATCGAAGGAAAAATCATTGTTATAGAATTTTGGTATACACTACTAGCATTTTGTAGAATTTTGTTTAGAAATTTTTTCAAAGCGCACAATAAAATTATTATCTTATACAATTGAGATATAGCCTAAAAAGCGTCAGACTTGTGTAGAAAAACTTCGAGTATCCTGGAACACATTAAAAAGGCTTTGGAAGCCATTATAAGGCTATTTATCTAGCATATACAGCGCTTTTCATCAATAAAAAAAAAGGTATTCTAAATGCAAGTTTGAGGCGACCTGCAAAATTACAGATGAATTTATACAAATGATTTAAATAAAAGGATCAAAAAATCAAAATTATCTTATGCATCTGAAATATTGTATACTTATACATTGACCAAAAATTGCATTAAAAAGAAATTTTTTCTTTTCGTTATTTTCGGAATTTTGGAATTTCGCAAAAAAATTGACAGATATACTTACTTCATGCGAATCACGTAGGTACTATTATTTTTTTGATTATTTTTCAAATAAAGCCATTAATTTAAAGAAGTACCATACTTTACTGGTGATAAACTGTCACTTCATTCAAACATTCAGTTTCTGTACATGCTGCTTTCACTTACTGTTTATTATCTACATACCTATATCGTAAATTATTTCTTCGGATCTATCTATGGATTTTGTAGATTTTTAAACACTATTGCTACAGATATGTTAAATTTTAAATTTTCGGCCTGCATCGATTGATACCTTTCTCTCCTTTTCACAACTTAATGGATGTAGGTAAATTTCCACGACTAAAGTATACCCCTCCATGACATATTGGGGCTGAGTGGTAAACTAGACGGTTAATATTTTTGACCAACCTGTGAATATCTAGTGAATTTCAATTGTTCAAAAGAAGTCCAGAGATTATGTATGGAGTTACACACTAAATGAATGTTTGATGTAGGCCTACAGATTTTTATCTGTGAAATTGTTGACATCCATGTAGCTCGTAGAACAGTAGAGCGGGAGGGGTTGATCACGACGGAAATTCTTATCCTCATATAGGAAATTTCCAGGAAATAACTGGGAAGTATGTAGGAAATGGACAAAATTATATATTCTGGAGAAATATTAGAAAATTTTTGGGGAAATTTCAAACGAATGTGGAAATTCTAGGGAAATATTAGGAAATCTATAGGAAATTTTAAGGAAAGGTTTCTATAGGGAGGTAACGTTACTCATTTCAATTAATTCGAAGAAATTTTGCGTAAATTTGGGGAAATATAAGGCAATGCTAGAATGTTGGGGGAATTAAGGGAAATGGTGATAATTTTTAGGCAATGAAAGAAATCTCTATCCACTAAAATAGGGCGTCTTTTCTACTTCCATGAACAACAAAAGTTTTGAAACGTTTGTGGAAGGTAAAACTCAGTAGAAAATTCCGATTTTTAAAATTCAAATTTTTTTTTATCGTGATTTTGAGGGTAAACTTGTGAAACTTTTTTGAAACGAATTATTGGTGCAAGAAGTGAGGTTCTTTAATTTTCGATAATGATATGGGCTTTACAGACACACATAAATGCATATTCTGAAAGATTACAGAAATGTGCATATTTTAGAAAATTTGAGGGGGATATGTTATACATAATGCAAATTTATGCAAATAGCATTAGTACATTATGTTAATCAATGCTGAAATCAAAATAAAATGTCATAGTTAATGTGGCATCCGCAAATTGAATCGTTTATATTAATATCATATTCATATTTCAGGAATAATTGAATTGCACACAGGAATTATTATAATAAATTATTTTTAATCGAAAAATAATAATGGACTAAGTTCCAGTTCAGTGAAAGATTTCATTGAGGTACGACAATGTTTTGTACCAGGTACTAGGTACAACGAAACGGGGTTTTTAAAGAGTATTCACTTCATATTGGAAGTTTTTTTAAATAATGCGTATAAAGACATACTGAGACATACTGATTATGTCGGAAAATTTCGGTAAAATTTCATGTAAATTAGCGCATAGTGATCCGGTATGAAGTTATTAACATAAAACTGTAAAATGAGTGTATAAGGCACAGTTTCGAGAGGTGGACGTGGGGGGGAGGGGCTGCTTTGAGCTTTGTTATGTATCCACTTCTTGAATGAAATAACACTATGGATATCTGTTTCAACAATAAATGGTTATAGTTGGCCCCTTGCCGTGCGAGTTGAAAATATAAACTTTTCACAGATAAGGGAGAGGGAAGTAGGGCATTTCGATCGAATCTCACCCTGAAATATGACCTCCTTCAATTGAGTTCAAAGTGTGATCAATTAGAGTTGGAACTAAATAACCAGACGATTTTTCGTTTAAAGGTTGCTATTTAAAAACAATGGTGGGGCTCCGCTTAAATTTGTCGGTGCAAACGGCCATAAGAAACAGCCAATAGAAACAAAGGTTTATTGTGCGTTGCTAACCAACGAAACCATACCTTTGTTTCTATTGCCTATTTCTTAATGATCTAACGATTAATGATAATGATTGCATAAACCCACCATAAAACGGCGTTCTAGAGGTTTTAATTGTTCGGATTAGTTTTTGAAGTTATGGCAGATGACAACGATGATCCACTTGATATTACATACAAGGATCAAATATCAGGAAATGGCTTTATTGTAAAAATAGTTACGGTCTTTCAAGCGATGTAAGATAATCTATGATTGAACAAAAAATACCCTTAAATGTTTAATTTAAATCCGTACATTATTTTATTCAAGCATATAAATCATTGTAAAGCTTCTGACAATTCTGAATTTAACTTAGACGTCAAAAATAGCAAGCTTGGCTTCTGCCGTCACGGTCGTTTCGATAGAAACAGCATTGTCATATGTTCTGAACCCCATTTGATATCGTGCTCGGCGTCGCATTTGATATAAGAATGACAGATGTCATTAGAATACACAATCTGTTTCACCTTATCTGCCATTGCGGAAGTGTTAACTTTATCTACCCTTACAGTTAAAAAGCGACTTAATCATTCAAATCAATTACAATGTCAACATATGCTATAAAATAAATAATTTTAAATAAATTCTAATCAAGTAATAATAATTGCCTGAATTGGCATTGTCATAAATAGAAGTAGAGATCTGACGAGGCTTCATTTTCCAACATTTAACTTTATTGGTAGTAAAAAGAGGCACTTTTATTGTCTGTTTGACAGAACAGTGATAAAAGTTGATCGTCTCTTACATTAAATTATATGTATAAGTGTATACCTTAAATTAAATACTTGATGGATACACACCTTGGTAGCAGTCTTGTTTCATTCTTATAAATTAAATAAAATAGCGTTGCATAAACCCACCATCTAATGCCAAAGTTGTCCCCATCCCACTCGCTCTCCGTCTTTTTGACTATTCAAAACTTATTCGAAATTTTGAAATGGAATATTGAAAGAATATGAATAATTGAATTCTTGAATAAATATATAAATAAATAAATAAAGCAAACAATCTACGTGTCTTATTGTAATATGTCCACAAAATTTAAATAATAATTTTGAAAATGGGAAAAACCCACAAACAAATATATCATAACCCAAAAAATGTCGCAAGTAAAAAATAAATGAATTCAAAAATATCGAGGGGTGTGGGGCCAACTCAGGTTCAAAATATTATAAGCAAAACTTAAAAAATCTATTGCCAATAACTGATTACTTATTTCTAACCCTTGTTATTTTTTGTTTTTCAGAATCGTCATTTAAACTGGAGTAGCTTCTTGCCCTTGTAGTGCGTATGCCTTCCCACATGAAATGAAAACTACAACCGTGGAAAAATTTTCATCTGTAAGAAAATGGTGGTGATTGTTGAAAAATGAAAGACCGAATGATCCACCATTAAACAGTAACACTATTGGATACAGCCCTCTAAGTCAATGCTTTTCCAAACGGGTTATTGTTGTTGTAAGGAAACCACCCGCACCAAAGGGAGCTGTGACATGTGACAAGGCGATTGGTCCGGCAGCTCCGGGGGAAACCTGGACTAATTTTTAATGGCCAAGAAAATTGTTATCATTTTTTTCATTATATACTTATCTGCTAAGGAAGATCTGCATTTAAAAATTCGTTGACCCTATTTAAAATCTAAAGATATATTTTTTAAACAAATCATTGGCTTGCTTTAAAAAAATTGATAGTCAATCACGTCAAATTTTATTGGAATTTGTAATATACGAGTAGGATATTGCAGAAGAACCCCAATTTGTTGTCTGTATTTAAAAAATTAAAAACGAAATCGATTTCTAACTTTCGACTTTTATTTAAACCCTTCGACATAATACATACTCTGCACAGGTAGTAAGTAAAAAATGGAGAGGACAAAGCAGGGGGACTAAAGCAAACATTTTCTCGGAGGGTAGAAAACACACAAACTTTTTCGCACTTCGAGTCGGACAGAAAACGTGAGTACGGGAATTCCCACGGAGCCCTTCTCTTTTTGGACTCGCTTCAAATAAAATTTTTGGAATAATGGAACAGAGTCAGAAATTAATATCGACAACCGTTAGCGTTGGTCCGAAATAATTAGTCAAAGGGTCCCCAATTTTGAAACCAGGTTTGAAACTGGCCACATTACCTAGGTATTTGGAACGTTTGTCTTTTTTGGAAAAATGTTTATTTTGATTCTTTTTATTGCTATTCTTTTACGTACATACTTATGTGCTCACTGGGTATAATATTGCAGTAAGCCTCATATCGGTCATAGGGAAAATTGCGACCGTTCCTCGTCACAAAACAATAAACAAACACCTGAGACCCCTTCAAATACAAAAAGAGACACTAAATATTATTCCTTGCACTTTGAATAGAAACCGATGAACTTCCTCTACCCAAGCACCCCTTGCATTCGCATACATATTTCAGAAACCTAACGAAGCGAAATTTCTCGAGGTTTGTTTGTGATTTTACTCAAACGCGATAATCTTTGAATCGATATTTTATGTAAGAAATCGAGTGTAGGAATAAATGATAAGGCATAGCTATACCTAAGCTATATATTTTATGGTCCCTAACGTGAATTCGGAAATAAATGGAGTTAGTTAACTTGCCGGTGATGTCATCACTATGGATTTGTAAATCCGAGACCATAATTCTAGAAATGAATCTGAATATTCGCAAAAATTATTCGTTTAATAAATCGCGAGCAGTACAGTATTTAAATGTCCTGCAATACTATTTTCTGGCCCGTTAAACTTCTCCTTTCTAATTTATTGTAATTAGGCAAGATAAGTGAGGAGGGGAAATTCCATAACTTTGTAATTAATAAGGGACTGTTTCGTACTCCCTCGTCTAAAAGCCTATTTACAGACGAATAAGTATCAAAATAAATTAAATTTCAAGTTAGTACAATTTGAAGAGTAAAATAGGGGAAAACATTTAATACATCGTTTTCTGTCAGATTTCATGTTTTCTTGCTAAGAAGGTATTTAAAATATTCCTAAGAGCACCACCCTCCCCTTCCTATCGACGTCGGTTATAATTCCTTATATCTGGAGAACAAGACTGTCAGAGGAGGGTACTCACAAAGAGTCATGTCAAAACTTTAGTAGGAATATCTCGAAAATCGAGTGTCGGAAAAAGGCACTTAAAAAAAATGCCCCTAAAGGCTTGATTTGCCTTGCATTATAATTATTTATCAAGACTTTTGCAGGCTACAACCAATTTGTGTCAAAAGTTTGCCTGTATATGTTTGAGGATGTTACCAACAGAGTAGGTACCTCACAGACTCACCATTAAATGCATCTGACATTTAATTTCCAAGTAAACAAATGCATTCATATAGTAACTGCAACATGAACGAAAGACCCTGAAAATTCTAGACGGTTTAGAAGCGAGTTTTTAAGATTTCTAAAAAAATTTTGAAAGATTTCCAGGAAAAAAATTTCCAAGATTCTTAACCACCGGACAGATACTGCCTTCAGGCAAACATTGAATAGGTACGTTTCCCAGCACTGGAATGATGTCTTTATTTAACGATGAGATAGCAACCTGACATCCGACATTTTATACAAAACTGTTAAATTCTACCAAAATGACAAATACATCCTTAACGACAAAGGTTAAACGAAAGCCTTTATAGGTAAATTGTACTTTTCTAACCTGATACACTACTAAAGAAACTTTTAGAACCCTTAAGACCAGAAATTTAGGCGCTATAGGAAACTCTAATCAAAACTCTAAATGTTGAATTTTTTCTTGGCATTTGAAATATTAAAATTCTTGTAATGGTATTTTTTTTTAATTTCGCCTGAGTAATAGTTTGTTCTTACTGCACTTTTTTGTGCAAGTAGTATACAAAAATGCCTTAAAGTAAAAATCTGATTCTGATCTTGTCTGCCAGATAGACAGACAAACAAAGCGCCCACAATAGTACCCTAAAAGGACCTTTTGAAATGCCAAGTGTCAATTCGAGAACCATGAATAAATTGTCTAAAATTTTGCGTAATGAAGTTAAGTTAATGATAATAATAACAATAAGAAAATATTGACACTTTTGTATTAAAGTGCCAAAGGAGTGCATTTTTTTGATAACAATTTTCAGTTCTCATTCTCAGTTCCAGATAGCCCCTCAAGAGTTCTGGTAGTCTCTCTACGAAGATTTTGCTGGTGACTTATAATAAGAAAATGACGTTTTTTGCTTGTGACACTAAGCAATACAGCAAAAAAGTAATATACTGACTCAGGTAAAACAGTTATCGGACCTAACTTCATTGTTTTTAAACATCATTTTATTCTTAAATGATAGCATATTCTCTTTCCAAAAATATAAATAATATAACATTAAAATACAAAAAAGATTTTATAAAGAAATTAAAAAAAACTTTCTTTTACTTTTTTTGTATTTTTTAAATGATTTGAACCTTTTTTTAATTGTTGCAATTCATTTTTATTGAATCACTTGCATTTTTTAAATATCGCTAGTGTGTTATGTTTTGAAAGCAGAATTTAACATGCAATTGTTTAGATTAAAATATACAGGGTGTTCTATTTCAAAAATGAGGTTAGGTCAGGTAACTTTCTCTGTATCTCTCTCCCTCTACCCCCCCCCCCTCTCCCTCAAGCTTTAACCATAGGCGCTTCTAATAAAAATAACATCATAAATTAAATATTTGTGGAGATATTTCTTTGAAATTTTAACCATATATATATGGCTCCTGTAAAGAAAAACATAACGCACATAGCTATGGCCTTTTGGGAAGTTATCAGTTCATGGCATATACGCTGAAGTTACTCTCCTTAGGGCGAAATCCTTTTTACTTGTTTTTTTAAATAGAACGTTAGATGATACACTTGTTAGTGGTTTTAAAAATTTCTTTAATGATGTGTTGAAAAAATACAATTTACATCTAAAGGTTTATTTGGTATTTTTTGTAGAATTTTTAAGTTCTGTGGAAAGTGTCGGATGGCCCTTCAAAAGGCACCGAAACTTTGTATAATGAAGTGTTGGCATTTAACCCAAAAATTAAAAAAAAATGTTTATGATATTTAATCATTTCCATAAGTAATAGTTGAGAACATTTTTGGAGGAATTTTCCCCACAGTTCCCCACCACCGTACAGACGTTATGCTGTAAAATGTATACGTATCAACGTATGTATTCAGTAAACTACCGATATTGGAGGTCTTTACATTGTTTTTTCGCGGAAATATTTTAAAGAATTATCAGGAAATTTAGAACTATTGATGATCTTTTCAGAACTTTAAAAAAGTTCACCTTTGAGGCAAATGGGGGGGGGTGTAGACTGGGCCCCTCTTATTTTCAAAATTGGTCTTTTCTGACTTAATCGTCATAACTCGGTGATATATCAAAAACTCTGGAACGTCATGACAGGCTTCCAAAACTCTAATTAAAATTGCAAAATTATATAATTGAGCAATATACGAACTACATTAGCATTTCATTTACAGTATTGAATAAAAACACTATTCAATGATTACAGGTATAATCGAATAATTATTGTGCAGCACAATTGAACTCTGCTGCAATTTTAAAAATGCGCTAGTTTGCATTTAGAATAGTCATTTCCGCGTCGCAGCCATTTTGCTACGTGGCGATTTCAGTTCCCAGGGAATCATCTACCACCAAAAGAAAAAGATGCGGTTTATTATCTAGAAACGTGTCGTGTATCACAAGTTAAGTATCTGAACTTGCCATAAACTTTGTAATCAACTTATACTGCAAGGTCACGATAAAATTTCTTAATATAGACAGAAAGACCGTTCGTTGTTCTTGTTGGCTTTATGTAAGTAAGGCTAATGCACTTCCATATCGGTTAACCGTAGAAAGTTTTGGGGGAATCGGGCGGATTTCATTATTCATTCGAGCAGTATTTCAGATCATTCTACAACCCACCTTATCAGTGGCGCAGCTGACGCAATTCCTCCCTTTCGCTTCCACCACACACACCATTATCAAAATGAACTCAGTTGGGAACGTCGAGCTTATACATCTACCCTAGATTTTCGAGCAATCTACTTCCGGATGCTTTACGAAGTGGATTTAAATGCAATTGTAGATAGTTAAATAGCTCGGTATTTAAAAATGAACATTATGATTTATGAGCAATGATGATATACGTCTCGATTTTGGCACAAAGCCTTGGATGTATTCCTAATTTATGCAAAATGTTATGTTACAGTTACCTAGACGTGAGGGGCATCTTTACAGTGTCGTTCCCGGTAGCTAATTGTGATTTGAGCGATAAAAAACGTTATGCCAGCAGCTAACTTAAACAGTCTCAGTATTGATTTTTCAAATTTATATCATTGCGTTTTGTGATGAGGACTGCAACGCGAAACGATGCTTAAATCATCGACTGTGCGGTAATGGGTAATGGTATTGGTAATCCATATTTTTTAATCTCCAGAGGTCAATATTTTAGAGTCGATTACCACAGAGACACTTAGGTCTCAGATGGATCTTGTCTGTGTACAGTTCAGTTTCTATTGGAAAGCCAGTAGGGAATTAAGTCCTCTAGTGTAATCGGTGTTAGACGAAAATTAAGACTGCTGCCTCAAGTAAAACAGTCTTGGGACATTGCATTTCGATTTGAATACCTATAATGTTAACACAGCCACTTTCGTTACTTAAGTTACATATTTCAAGTGCGTGTTTGGAATAGTACGAGGGGACATGTTTAAGTGACTAACAGGAACTTTCAGGGGAGTTGGGGAGCGCAACCCTTAATTAAAAGTTTAAATTGTATGGTAGGGCCTAAGGCAAGTAACGGTTAGAAAGATCTTCATCGAGTCGTAAGGTTTCATTGTAAAAGATCTTCGCATTGCATCTAAACTTGAAGTGTGTGGACCCTGGTGTGGACGGTTTTCACAGTTATTTTACGTGTTCGATTCGATGCGCCACCCTGTATACACATTTCTTTGCAGGGAACTGATTTAAATATCGTTAGCGCCATCGCGCCAATCCAATCCTAGCAGGCGCCGTTCACTCAGCCCCCTGACAAATGAAGCAATTTTTTTGTATCTACTGTGCCTCAATTGTGCTCTATTGTTGTGAATTCGTGCTTACGGTTTGTGCCTTTTTGATTTGAGAAATATTTCGAAAATTCAAATGATCGCATAGTATTTTGATTGTTCCAAATTGTGTTTCTATGTCCATAGTCTGTGACTTTTTCCTTGTGGAGATATTTGACAAAATCAAATTAGGGATAAGTGAACGCTTAGACCGCCATAAATTAAACTTACCAATGTTGTGTACAAATTGGTGAAGACCATTTTGTTCATTAAACGCAAGTAGATTGGTTAACAAGTTTTCCCATATAACAATGGAGGAAAAACGCAGAAAATACGTGTTGATTTGACTTTTTCTTTTTTCAAAATATTAGGGTTAGAAAAGAGACACTTGTGTAAGACACTCGTATAAGTATGAAGAAGTTTAATTTTGAGGGATCTTTCAAAGTATTTCCGAAAATAAAAACGTGCAAAGCCTCATTTGATTTTTTCTCAGAAACCAAAAAGGCACAAACGGTGAGCATAAGAGCACAATTAAGCACCATATGCAATTTTTGATTATACAATGTGATCATTTGAGTTTGAGTATTTTTAGAATTGGACGTCAATGCAATGTTGTAAAATGGAAATTTGTTCGTACCTCAATTTTGTGCTCTAATCAATCTAACTACGTTTGCTTCTGAGATACTTGGGATGTTATTGTATCTTACTATACCTATGTAAAATAGAAAAAAATGTTTCAAAACCCACTCGTGGATGTTTCCCCGTAACTCAACTGTAAATGGGATTTTTTGTTTAGACATAAGTTGCTTCATGTAATTTTCAGTTTTTTTTTGTTATTACTGTAAACATATTTTGCAAATTAAATAAATAATTGAAATTGGTGAGTACCGGGCAAAAATAGACCATAGCAGCCATCAATTAGCGAAAACCCAGAGTCTCTAGGTGGCCCAAAGGCCGAGATCTCAAAGGAACAGACGATGGAAAATTAAGCATATAAGCGTTACCGCAATTTTGTTGTGTTACGCCAAAAAGGTCAAAACTATCTATTTTAGATATAATTTGAACCACGGTTTCTGAGATTTGGTCCAATGTTGGTATTTTTTAAATTCAATATCCTGTATATCTTAACGTCAATTACTTTTCATTCTCTTTTCCGATTACTACATTGATGATGTTATCACAATCTATATATTTTTTTAATTTTAGCCATAGAAACCTTATTCTTTACTGTTTTGAAACAGTAGGCCTTGGATTAATTGAGATTTTGTTTATTGTATCCATGGTAATTAAGGCAGCTGATACCAATCAAAAAAATGGCTCACGGTAGAAACATGTCATTTCAAAATTTTGAAAAATATGATATAATATACAGGGTCATTCTTGACGAGCGTCAATTAGAAAGATATGGAGAACACTAAACTGATAAGTCCTTTAAGGGTTTTGGCACATGATGAATTGAACTAAAATATTTTCAAGATGGCAACACTTCCGCAAATACCGGAAGTAGCCAGCAACTTTGTTATTTTAAATAGGGACCCCCTATTTTTTCTACATTTTCGGATTCTACGTCGAATTTGGAGTACAACGATACCATAGTTGACCCTTTGCTTCAAGGGCTTTGTCGATATTCAAGTTTTTATGTCAAAAATTGAATTTGCAGGTAATTTTTAAAAATGATTATTCGAAAACGGCGAAAGATATTGCAACACAGTTTTCACTGTTTTATTGAGGAAAGATCGAATTTTCTTATGGTATGCGTAACCGTCTAATAAGGGTGTAACTTTTTATTTACGCCGAGACGAGGACGAAATATAATCAACCTACCTGGGTGATGTTTGATTGGGATTATATGAAGGCCTCGTCGAACATAAATACCTACCACCCTTTAACCCCCTCGTACAGCTGCAAAAAGTAACTTTAAAAGAACTAGAGACCCTACGGTAAACGAATCCCTGTTGCGTACGCATCCTGGCTCCCCCACTATTATTCAAGCTTTAAACACGTGGACGACCTTCAGCGGAGCTATAGTATATTATAATATTTTCGACAAGGCCTTCCGCCTTCGTATAATCCAGATCAAACTTCACCCAGGTAGGTTCGTTTAATCTTTGGATTGGAATATTAGAAATCAACTCCTTCCTATAAACTTTACGAAAAATCCTATTAAAGTCATTTTCGAGAATACTCTTTGAAACCGATTTCTCTGCTAGAGAAAAAACTTCTTTTAGGAATCTTTTTAAACATAAGTACTCTTAAAGTGAGACAACAAAACCAATATGGAAATCCCTTTTCAGAAACCAAATCTAACACTCCTAAGGAATCTTCGAAATGTCCTTCCTAAAAACAATCCTCTTACCAAAAATCCTTTTTTACGGCTTCTTAGGAGTGTTCAAGAAACTCCTTAGCAATAATGCTTATAGGAACTCTACACTAGTTAAATAGTCTTCCTATGCATTTTATAAGAAACCTTTTTTCTCTTTGTGGAACCCTCACATTTACGAACTTTAAAATAAAACACTTACCTTATAATAGATGGCGACACCTAGCAACCTGAAAAACAAAACAGAAATTAGATGATTATCGAACAACTTGAAAAAAATTAATTGCAAATTAACTACGTTGGGTCGGATTAGTGAATTCCATCAATTTAAAATTAGTTTGTAAAGGGTTCTCTCCAGTATTTCAACCCTGCATGCTCAAATTGACAGATATAAGTAATGTAGCTATTTTATAACCCTTTCGAAAATTAAATCTCCCACGAACGTTAACGTACTTATTTCGAAAGCGATTACGACACCCACAATTTTCATATTTATGTCTTTCTCTATAGGTAGGTATAAAGAATAGAAAATATAGCAATTGAAATTCCGAAAACGTGTTTTTCCATGCAATATGCACAAAAATACATCCTATACTCTCTACAATAACGAACACGTTTTAGCACTTGGCTGCTTCTGTCGATTCGAACAAGTCGTAAAATACAAATGTGCAGCAGTTGGGGTTGTAGATGACCTTTGTATCTAAACGTGTTTCCTTTACGTTAGCAGGTTTACAAATATGTACATTTCAGATTCATTTTTTATACTTTCCCTTTTGTTATTGCAGTAGCCGACTGTAAAAACAACGCGAGAATTAAATAAAAATCAAATTCAAATTTGCAAGAGAAACCTTTATTTCATTATAAAATCGTTATGTGGATACATTTTTTTTTACTTCCTGCCAGGTAAAATTCCTACAGAGCACATGCTATATTTATATAATGGGATTTGCTTAGAGGTTAGAACGAACCTGTCATTGTTGATTTTTCAGTCGGTGTAAAGGGTTAATTAGCACAAAGAAAAGGTTTAGGTTCATGTTTGTGTCACGGTAAGCCAGCCAAGCGTACATGAAACAGTTATATCGCTGTCGCTTCAAACGCAAACTGCCCAGAATATTTTGTACTTTTGATTACCATTATATTTTAAAACATTTTCATATTTTTGCAATTTAAAATATCTCCCGAGCTGTACCAATATTTTCATTTTGTATAGCTTCCGTAACAAAAATATACAGTATTCTTTCTCCGCGTTTTCTTCCTATATTTCTAAGAACAATATATTTTTGGGGGTGGATTCCTGAAATTTGTATAAGGTCGTCATTCTCAAATTGGATCTCCGTTTTAATGATTAATTTATTACAAAATCGTACGGAAGCTTCGCAGTAACGTACTTTGCTAATCAACCCTAGTCCCTAGACTCATCTACTATTGGCTTACAATTATAATCATGGGGTGAAAACAACCCTTAACGCACTTAAAAATTCAAATCAAAGGTCCCCTTTCAAGGGTACATTCATACTTAAGCTATAACATTGCTTACCCCAACCCGAGTGGACTTGCAATGGGGTTCACGGGGAGAAATCAACTCTTATAGCATTTAAAACTTAAGAACAAAAGCTATGTGCATCGGAAGAGGACATTCAGACTAAGCTATAAAACTGCATACCCCAACGCAGAACCACAAGGTAGCGTCTTATCGATTTGCAATGTTATTCGCGGGGTGAAATGATTCGAAGCAAATGCATAAGAAGAGAGCAGACTGCATACTTCCTTACCAGCTTACGTTACAATTGATAAAACCAAACTTTGAAAATATTCGCTCGCTTATACGGGGAAAAACAAAAAAAATGTTACTGTTAAAATAAATATACGGGGTCAGGTAATAAAGTTATCGGACCTAACCTCATATTTTAAATGGAACATCCTGTATATTTTAATCTAAAAAATAGCATATTAAAATGTTTTTTCAAAAATACAACACCGAAAAAAACTTTCATTTGGCATAGAATGGGCTTATCGAAAAAATGCTTCCTATCGGAGATATAGACCAAAAACTAAAAAAAAGTGCCAAAATTTGGAACTATAGCAAACCGTTCCTCTTCTTCTTTCCCCATTTCTTTCCTAGTATGCCTAGCCTATATGCATATGCATAATCATTCATTTTACTTATATGTATTTTTATTTAAAATCAAATCGTTGAAGTGTCCATGTTATTTTCGGCACATACGTAAATCTTACAAAAGGTTTATTCAAAATATCTCATTTTTAGGGCATTTTCCAACCCATGTTGGCCTCTAAAAAGCATTATGCGGGTCATTCTATAATTGGGCGTAAGCCTGTTGAGAGCCTAGAACAAGAGGGACAATAAATAAATAAATAAATTATGGTCATTTTCTACGTCTGTCCGAGGCCTTAACTACTCCTGTAGTTTTCAAGATATTTAGTTCGTTCTTATTGCATTCAGTAGCGTATAGCTCTGGCAACTCGACCAAGAAAAAAATTGACGATTCATGTCCGCGTGGGCAGACTGCGCAATGTCAACTTTCTTATTTACGGAGATACTTTTTTGAAATTTTAATCAAAGATTCTGCTAGTAAAGACAAGCATATCGCATATTGTAAAAATCAGGCTGAGCAATGCTCGGTTTCTTATTAATAAGAATATTTTTAAGCCATAACTTTGTACACATAGTCCGTTACATGACCTTTCGGGATTCGGGAAGTAGGTACCTACTCATTAATTCATGGAAAATGCGCTAAAGTTACTAAGGCGAAAACCTTTTTTTCATTTTTTGTAATTTTGTTGGATGCAGTATTTTAAAAACAATCCAGATTTGATTTTATTATTTGCAATTTTTCAAATATCATACACGGTGGCCATTTGAAAACGTAACAGTGCCTATTTTGGGAACCTCAAAACATCTACGAAGAAATCCTCGGACCCGTCAATTTTTTATTCAAGGGGGAACCATTTTTTTGCTAGTTTCGCCCCCTCGAGGGCAAAGTTCTAGCGGAGGTGACAAGCGCCCCCAAAATTTTAAATCGAATGGGGAGTCGAGTGGTACCTTATTGTGAAGGTATTTGTATGTGGATTATAAACCCTTACGTTTTAAATCGCTACTAATTTGCCTGGCCGATACAGGGGCTAATAAAAGTTACAAAAACGTGGCAACATTTTCTTATGAAAAAAATGCTTGTAAATGAATTAGTTAAATAACAAAAATAAATACAACAATAAATACCAAAAATGTTGTTCTCCTCACATTGAACAGTGATAATGGTTTATTGCTGAAAAATTTGAAATAATTTCTGTTTAATCTACACCAGAATCCACAGGTCCGTCGTAAGTACATTTTGGAATTGGTTCAAAAATTTAGGGAAACTGGGTCTGTGGTTAATAAAAAACGTGAAATGGATAACCCAGTAGTAAATGAAGCTTCAGAAGTGGATATTGCATGCCATATTGTGCAAGATCCCACACTGAGCACAAGGAAATTGTCAATCGTGTCTGGTATTACTAGAAGCAGCATTCAGAAGATATTTAAAAAAAACACAAGTTTCATCCGTACAAAATACATCTCGTACTCGTTCTTTTTCCTAAACGGTACTGTGAATCGTCACAACTGTCGCTATTGGGCTGATTCAAATCCCAGAATAGTTCGTGAGGTGCATGTGGAGTTATTAGAAAATACGATTCATCGAGTATTATACTAGAAAATAACGAGTACTTGGAAAATCGTCTAGTATTTCAGCAAGATAGTGCGCCACCCCATTATGCTGCAAGGGTTCGTCAATATTTGGACCAAACGTTTCCAGGACAATGGATTCGAAGAAAAGGAGCTATTGAACGGCCTCCTCATTCCCCGGACTTAAGTCCGTTAGATTTTTTTTACGAGGCCAAACTACAATTTATGGTAGTCAGCCAACTTGCGACAAAGAATAATTGATGAATGTCGTCAAATTACACCAGAAGTTTTTCAAAATGTACGGGAAAGGTTCGAACAAAACCTGTATTATTGAACGGAAGTCGAAGGCCAACATTTTCAACATTTACTTGATTCATTTTAGCTTTAAGCACATAAAATAAAATTGATTTAAAACTGAAGGGTTATAATCCACATAAAATACCTTCAAAATAAGGTATCACTCGACCCCCCATTCGATTTAAAATTTTGGGGGCGCTTGTCACCCCCGCTATGGCTTTGCCCTCAGGGAGGTGAAACTAGCAAAAAAATGGTTCCCCCTTAAATCAAAAATTGACGGGTCCGAGGATTTTTTCGTAAATGTTTTGAGGTCCCCAAAATAGGCTCTGTTTCGTTTTCAAATGGCCACCCTGTATATAGGGAGTAGGGACTACCAGAATTTATGATAATGATAAAGGAGAAAATTTGACTCTGTGAATATGCAGAATGCAGGCATGATTTTTCGAAGTTAAAATATTGAGTGCCTAGCTATTTTATTCCATTTGATTAAACTAACACGGTGAATACCAATTCTTTTCGGCGCAAAGTTTTTTCTAAGACACTTTTATATTTGTCATTTATCAAATGTGATATTTGCCGCTCTAGGTTTTAGCTTACCCCGGCTCATTTTAGGGATAGTGTTACGGTTCAGCGATTGTTCAGGCTATAGGTAACTTCTCGCGATGCTCTAAAGGTTGGGGGTCATCATGGTACGTACGCCGTTTTTGACTCCAGATGATTACTTACGTGGTACCCAGGTACTGAATACTAAATCTACCCTAAAAGTCCATAGTCCCCAAGCAAACCAAAAACACCACAAAGTAAACCAAGTATTGCAAAAGTAAACAGTTTAAATTTTTTTTTTTTTTAATGGCAAAAAACACTAGTTCGCATAATTATTTCAGAATTGGTAAATAAATTTGTGTGGTCTAAAACAGACACACCCTCGCCTATTGTACTCGTAAATCAGTTCTTTACGGCGGTTTCACTTTTTCGAATTATTTTTGCTCACGTTTGAAATTGACCTTTTCATAAATTATACGGTAAGCGTTAATTTACGGCCATTCTTTTTATACGAAAAAAACAAAGATACAAGCCGCCGTGTTGAGCTGGATTAGAGAACCCTGCGTTTTTTCACAAAGTTGTGGTATTCCGACAATAACTTCGTGCCGGTGCGTATGTTTGCATTTATTACACAACAAGCCCAACACATGCAGTGTAAGGAAATCAATACGAGGTAAGACGAAACCGGGGGGTGCGTTTGTGTACGAAATAGTTGCGCAATTACCGAAATATGCAAGTACGCCATTTTACTTTCGAAATGCCCCACGCTGAGAGATCGTCTGCGTTGGGTATGTTTTTATAACTGCATGAGGAGGTAGACTTCGTATGGCGGCAGTATTTCTGTCAGATCCTTTTAACTCTTTTTTGCATAGTAAATAAGGCCCGGTCTCTTTCAACGTCGCCCTCTCTCTGCGTTCGTATTTTTAGAAGTAGGTCTTCGAATACATATCTAAATATTCCGTTCCGATGTAAGTTCTCTAATTATTAGCAGCAAGTTGAAAGATATAATGTCAGAGCGTTGTGAAAAATTTAGTATTGCATGTTGTATCCGCCAGCGTTTCGATTATGCTTCATGAAGAACTTCCATATAGGAGGGGCCTTGTAATGATAGGTATCTACGTTATAATCAGTGTGCATATAATACGTGCCTGCTATCTACACCATAATTTGGTAGTATATAGCCCCTATTAATAGTTATAATCAAGTGCTGTTTCGATATTGGCCCAAATTTGGCGGTTAACAAAAAAAGGGAATAGATAAGACAATGAACAAGTATGTGAAACAAACTTTTGTATACTAAAACGAATATTTTATGATTCGATTTAGTTTGTGACAAGAAAATTATACCCACGTGTTAGATTTATTTTGGGGTTCAAAATTAAGGAACGGTTTTTTATTGGTGCTTAACATGTAATTACGTATCTCGTAATTGTAAAACTTTGGCATTTCTGAGTTAGGTGGTACCAGGAAACTCACAATAGAATATTTACCTATCTCCACATTCCTGCAATTCATTTGCGTTATGTCGCCACTACAGTCGTCTAGACGTGTGTTCGGAACATTCCTATAGCTGCTTGCAAAATAATAAACAAGTTAAAAAAGTAATCGTAAACGATTTAGAAAAAGCGCATCCGCATTAATGGTCTGCTGAAATTTCAGTAAAATTGGATCGCAAATAAACTATGTAATTTGTTTAATTTATTTATTTAGGAAGGATTTTCTCTTACCATTTGAAAAAAATCGCCCTCATAATATGAAGAAAGTTGGAAAGTCGCAATCTATTTTTCAAAAAACCGCATATAATAAATAATGACCCAAACGGTTAACTGTGTTTTCCAACAGTCAATTTTATTTTTCTCTATCAACGCATTTAATCGTTTCCTCAATAAAATTTTGGGTTTCTTTGATCCAAAAATCCAAAAATCACTAAAGTAGAACAAGTTCCATGTTTAAGTTTTGGCTAATCCGAGGGCTAATTAAAAATCAAAATGCAACAAACGTAGAAAATTTATAAGGACAATAAACCTCAAAAGTGTAAAATTATTTGAAGCGAAAAAATAGATGCAACCCTTGACACCATAACGAACCAAATAGCAAAAAAGTAGGTTGCGGAATCCATTTTCTGGCATGTTTTCAATTTTCTTTGATAAGATATTTAATTCATTCCTTCCTTTTTTAAAATCTCAGGAAAATTCGTCCACAAATAAGAATAGAATATTCTTTGACACATCATTTCAGTTTGAATTTATAAGATAGCGTATAGAATTTATAAGCACAATAAACTGAACCAATATAGGTAACGACTAACGAGTGCCCAAAAATCTAGTAGCAATATAGCGGTTGGAACAGACGGACGGACAAAGTGGCCACAATAGCGCATTTTTTTAAATTTTTGTGGAAATGCGACCATGAAACCTTGTGACATCACGAATGCTTACATCCAGCTATGGAGACACCTAATTTGCCCGGAGCCGTGCTTTATACTCAAAATCAATACAACCATCATGTACGAGCGCGTATTGGAAACTAAGGTCCCCAATCCCAATGAAATTAAAGAACAGCGCTGCGCATTCCCTGGTTCCACCACCACAGTGTAGAACCATCCGCGTCTGCGAGACCTTGGGATTGGGAGTTTGGCACGCTTAGTGCTTAGTCGCTTAGGATGGAGCTCACCCGCCAGGTGCGAACTGTGGACAGTCATTTTTGAATGCAAAAAATTAGCTTGAGAAAAGCACAAGGTAAGCTCAGGCAAAGTAGAGGTAGGTCGGGGTGAATCATATCGGCAAAGGGGAAAAGTAGTAAAAGTAAACCGGATAGGCGCTGCTTAGTCTTCAGTAAATGTCAAAACAGGGGAGAGAATACTAACCAAAAGGAGGAAACAAGACAGACTAAGAGAGCCTTGTTCTGGTCTGGATAAGCTAAAGAAACATACTACTTGATAGGGAGAGAACACTTGACGTCACAAGCGACGGTAATTTATTTTTTAAGTGATCTCAAAAATATTACAAATAGGACACTGTAATATATAGATCTGCAATGTCAAAATTTAAATTTAAATTAATTTTTAGTAAAAAGGGGGATCAACACGTAGTATTAATATCACAACAGGCTTCCGCAAAAAACAACGGAGCTATAATCGTTAAAAGAATCTGAGAAAAGGTAGTAATTACTAGGGCTGGGCGATTACGGGTTTGAATAATCGATAATCGATTATGAAAAATAATCGATTACACTGATTAATCGATTAATCAAAAGTCGATTGTCACATACAAGGAGTGATAAATATCTGTTTGTATGCATTAATACGTTAATTATTTAATAATAAAAATAAAAAATAATTCCATTACTCTTTTCATCAAATCGTTCATTACTAGGCAGATCGATTAATCAATAATCAGCAAAGTGTCCCTAGTTCGAATCTGGGTTCGGGCATGGATATTTGCAAATGCATAGTGGGTTGGTTGGTAGAACAGCCTTGGCTGAAACCCTGCCCATATGAAAATGAAGGTCAAAAATAAAAATAAATAAATAAAAATAAATGATTAGGCAAGTTACTCTCCGATGAGGTGTGCTTTAGTTTTGATGATACAATCTTAATTCATTTTAGCTGCTTAAAGTGACGTTTTAACATCCGCTATAAAATAAAATAATACTTGTGAGCTGTGAGTGCTCCTTTTTGCGTAAACTGATGATCCAGCTAATAATAATCAATTAAAATTTACTTAATAATTGATTAATCAAACAATCGATTAATCAAATAACCGATTAATCAAATAATCGATTAATCAAACAATCGATTAATCAAATAACCGATTAATCAAATAATCGATTAATCAAATAATCGATTAATTTAATAGAATAATCAAACCCGATTATCGATTATCGTTTGATTATATTACGAGTATAATCGATTAATCGATTTTTTTGCCCAACGCTAGTAATTACAATTCGATTGTATCAAAAACCCGTAGGGTCATCAATCGTTATAATATCAAGGAGTCGTCGGAGAATTAAAAAAAATTGCCTTTGAACTTGAGGTCGCAACCTTGTGAGCTCAGAAGGGCGCGTGGTGGCTTTTCTGTTTCCAATAGCAACACAAACAAGCAAACAAACAAAAGGGTTAGTGAATAGCGCGGCACATCAATTATTACGTAAACATTTCTAACGTCTGAGGCATAAGGATCAATAATTCAACTTACGTTAACCAACCAAAAGCAAAATTTTGACTCGACCGCGTATTGCTCACGTACAATTAGTAGCATGAACAAATTGTTCGAGGTAAAACAAATAATGTAACCAAAAATTGTAGATATCGGCTTCGGACAAAGCCTCTGCAACTTCAAAAACTAATTTACAAAGGAACTAATCGGAAGGATACAATGTAATTAAGGTAACAGAAATGAATCTTCGTAGTAATCAGAAAGTAACGTAGACAGAATCGCGTCTCGATATCTGATCGTGTCAAATCTTCGGTAACGACAAAAGGTACTACGTAGTATCAAGTATATCGGAACGTTTTACAAGAGTAATAATCACCAGGTATATGTTTGGAAAGGTCGCCAGGTAATCTTTGTAGAATTACATGTTGTCCTGAATTGACAAGGTGGCGGTGGAACTTCCCAATGAATTTTCCTTGTGCAATATTGAGAAAATCTAAAATTTTGGTGTTTTCACTCAGGAATAGCGTTGTAGGAAGGAACAATCAACAAAAAATATCAAGAGAAAATCTTCACCAAACTTATACGGCCACATAAAATCCCAAAAGGTAGACGAAAATGTCGAGTAACGATCTTTTTACAAGTATTCTACAAAGAAGTGCGTGGGCCGAAAAGAATTAAAAAGAAACCTCTGCACGCCCTCGGGTGGAAAACACAGAACTAGAGTAATAAGAAATCTATAACACTGGATGGCAAAAATAACAAGAGTAACTGCAAAGTAAATACCTATATAGCGTAATAATATTGAATATACACGAGAGTAAGAATCAAAAAGTTACTTAAATGGAATTTAAATCAAGAATATCAATCGGTAAGAAAATAACGTCACACACCGTACCTTACAGCCCGGACGTTGCCCCCAGCGACTAACACTTGTTTCCCGCTCTCGAAACACACCTTGGGGGACAGAAATTCAAGTCGCAATCACGAGGAAGTGCAAAAAGCAGCTGTTAGTTGGCTTCACGACACGGCAGGAGAGTAGTACGACGTGGGCATTAAAAAGTTGCTCGGCTTATGTGAACCGAAAATTTTGGAATAGACTACTTTATACAAAGTTATCTTATCCCAATTAAATAAACTCTCATATATAATAGACAAAAAGTGGCAAACGTTATCTTTCGCATAAACAATAAAATATGTAAAAAATGGCCAAGTTTAGATTAAGCACATTATACATAAATTGCATATAGAATTTAACGCAAAATCTAAAAATGAAATAATATATAGAGTGTTTCATTTAATATAAGTGAGTTGGCATCAAATTTCCGTATAAAAGGATATGCCTCCAACACGAAAAATATTTTAGATAAATTCCTCTTATTGGCATGAGTAGGTATGTTGTTAAATTTTCAAAATATTGCCCCACCCACTTGAATATAAAGGCCAAAAATATATAAAAAATAAATAAAAATATACGATATTTAATAAACCGTAAAAGTGTTTGTACCAGACATTTATCTTGCTAACAAGAAAAAGTTCGACGACCTCGCAACAGGATTTTTTTCCAAAAACATTTGTCCATTTCTCGACGAGAAATGGGATAAATACACTTAAACAAAATTTTCGAAATTTCGTTGAGGTAAAGCAATATGGTTATCTAATGTATGTATGGCAATGGAGTGTTTTGAATTCACCTCTTGTTTTAAAAAAAATAACCTATATGAGGGGGCCATTCGATGCGTTTTCCGAGCCTTTAGGTAAGATTTCTATCTATACCTATTGTAATGGTACCCAGTGTATTTATAGGTTTATCACTTCCAAGAAACACTTTCGTAATTATGAACCGACTTCGGCCAAACTTTAAGGGTTGGTGTAATTCATAAATATCTCGACCATGTTCGTGAATTCCGCCATATTGGAACAAAATGGAGGATACTTTAAGAAATTTACCTACACCTGACTGGCCCAGCCGAAAGGGATTTTGACAAAGCATTTGGGTATTTTTGAGTGCTCTCTGAACATAAGGTCATCCGTTGCCTGGTAAGTACCCAACACTAAAACCATAAAATTTGATAGTGTGGGACATTCCAATTATACGGTTGTAAATTACAAATGTATGCTAATTAATGCACAAATTTACCATTACTTTGTATGTAGTAACCGGTTGCCTGCTCGGCTTTTATTATAGGTAGATACAGATGAGAATGAAACCTGTTACATGTAAAATACAGTCGTGATTAGCGCACAAGCAAAGGAATTCCAATTGTCTCAATCGGAACATTGTTCCAATATCGACTAAGGTCTGTCCAGAAATGAGGCGAAGTAATAATTCACTCAATGCAGAAATAGTAATGGATATTCGAGACTAGATGGACGCTTTTAAGCAAACACTGCGTAATTTAAGGTACAAATAGTTAAAATTAACGTCGTTTTTATTTTTTATAGATTTTGGTATGCCCTTACTACAGTAAAGAATAAGAATACATTGTTACAAACAAATATAGCAAACGAGCTACTGGGCCGCTGAAAACAGTCCTTCCTTGGGGGATGAAAACAGAATTGGGAACAACAGTATCAAAAGTAAAACAAAAACACTCATAAACCACAATAATAATATATTAAAACCTCGAACTCGTTTCAGCAACAAGGCTGGCACCTTCAGCGAAGAATTGAACAATAAAATAGAAGTTCGAGCCTATACTAATTACATGTGAAAGTGAAAGTTTACGAGCTCTGATTGGCCTAAAGGGCCTCCTTCATGATTAGTCATTAGCAAGTGTTTGTTTTTATGAATCTATAAACTTTTATAACGATCTAATTCATATAAATATTATTTACTTGCTCAACTAGGCAAATATCGTCAACATGACGACTATTTGTAAGCATATGTGCGGCAACGCTAGATTTATCCCAAGGATTATTTTTGAAGTGAGTCAGGTGCTCTTTAAACCGAACTTTTAAGGATATTGTTGTTGTAAAAAGTTGAAATATTTCGCTCTTAAATTTCACGTAAACGAAGGTGTTATATCTTGCAACTAAATACCTACTTAAGAGTCTTCTGTACCCACTGCATCCAATGTAAATTTCCATAAGAGCGCCCGCCATAAAAACTATAGTTGTTTTTCAAAAAACAATTTTTTTTAAGAACTATTTTATAAATTTAGACCTTTATCTACAAAATGTTCGGACTATTTTTTTTTAAGTTTATACCAACTGAATACCGATTGTTTAAAGATTAGATGTTTCGCACCGATTATTGCGCTAATCTGTTTTATTTTTTTACTCTCGATCAAGACGATTTATGGAAAAAGTAAACCGACAGTTTTTTAGATAAGTTACTTCTAAACATGACCCCAAAAAATGAAGTCATAATTTTTGTAAATAAAGTCTGTATCTTGGCGGGCGTTAAATCAACAATTTGAGTGTAACAAGTGGCGCCGCTGCACAGTGTCGGTGAGAACTAACTAAGGACCAAGACAGGACTTGACAAAGCAAGAATATCATCTTATCTCTTGCAGCTATAATCATCTATACACTATAATGTAAAAAAAGTTGCGCTTAGGTAAAGAAGACTCTTAATTGGTCGTCCAAATGAAAGTTGCGTTCAGAAAACTTGCGTCGAGTGAAACTACTAGACGCTGTGTATTGGTTTAAACAAAAATATATACAACGGCAATTAAATAGTATCGAAAACCCACATCAAAGATTGGCATTACTGGACTTGAAATGCTAAAACTACCCTTACACAAAAAAAACCACTATCTATGACCAAAGTGAACGCATAATTTATACAAATAAGATACAGAAATTTGCTCACGCGATAAACCAGTGTCGACCTCTTCAGAAATTTCTCCCTGCACTGCGGCTTTCGTTTTGAACTTTTAATTAATAATGTAAAGTTTTACGCGATCTATGCCATATTTCGCGTTCACAATATGTAAATTGCACCGATGGTTTGGCTAAAAAAGCAATACACGATCGAAAAAAGTAGCGCTCGACCGGCAAAGATTCTCTTCGCAAATTTCAGTAAGAAATCCCGCTCTCTAACCCGATTTTTACTTAAATACCTCACCGAATCCAAATACGAAACGTCAGTGTATTTAGAAAAAATGTTTGTTTTGTTCTTTCTACCTTCCGATTTTTTAATATACTTAGTTGTTATACCCTGTATGCGGAAGTACAGAAGCAATGAAAAACCAGCGTAGTGAATTTTAAAAATGATATTTAATTTTAAATATTTCATCGTTTTTTTAAACTTAAAACTATCGCGAATTGTGCTTATGATCGATAGATACACCATAGTAGCTTCTTACGAAATATAACGTGCCTATAGATGCATATAATAGCATTTCAAAATGCGTCTATCTACAGGCTGCCACCATTGAGCTGAGTTACTTATTATTCCATTGGTGAAAACAATTAAGCCTTCACATTTTAAAAATTGGCAACTGATATGAATTCCTGAGCACACTATTTTTTTTAGCTTTTTAGCTTCAGCTAGGAGGTTTTTGTAATCACCGTTTTTTGGACATGACAAAATTTTATCAAATGTCGACGTTTTAGACCATGTTATTTCGGTCTAAACACCGCAAATCCTGTCTATGAGAATATTTCAATTTATTAAGTGTAAATCTGTGGAATTATTTAGGATCAAGTGGTTTATTGTATTTGAATTTGTTATCTTAGTGTCTGTTTTTCCTTTTAGAATTGTTTGTAATTGCGTGTTATTTTCTTGTTTAAATTTCATCGCTTTTGTAAATTGTTTATTTAGATTTGTGTATTTAATTGTAAAACGTGAAATTGCGTGTTCGACTGTAGTAATATCTGGTTGTTTGTGAGTCTTATCGGGCGAAAATTAATTAACGCACGTGGTCTAATCACTGTTAAGCGATAACGGAGATGTAGACGACGAATTGTGCGTTTTTTCTCGGCGTAAGTGGGGCCGCGTTACTTCGAAGCTGGCGTTTCAAGTCCAATTGTCATTGGTGGTTAATTTGAAAAATTCTGAAGGAGTTTATCTTATAGTGGAAGTGATGCTTCCTGAAGCTGTTAATGAGTGTTTTGGGCCTGAATATCGCAAATTTGTACGACCAGATTATTTGGATTATTAGAGCAAAAATAATTATCGACCTCCTGCTGAGGGGTATTATCTTCAAACCGAGGATGTGTAAGCTTTTCTTTCAGTAAGGATTTTGGTTTTATTGTTTCATGTGTTTGTCCATTGTCAATCAAATTGATTGTGTTTATTCGAATCCTTTGTGCGACCCAGCTAGTGTCTTCATGTCAGATTCTTCTATTCGTGATTAGATTTATTTTAGATGAATTACATTAATTATTATTAAAATTGGAAGTAAGTAAGTATTTCGAGGGATAGTTGTACAAACTTTCGAAAAATGAGCTCTCTCCCTTTGTATGGACATGGGGTTTGTCATTCAATATAGTAGATGGTTAACTTTCCGAAAAATTTTGGAATTTCACCTGAATGGTTAGTGATATAGATCACATTCTGTTATTATTATTCTATATATAGCTTGATTTTTTAGCGCATTTTTGGTAACAAAAAGGAGCTTATCATTTCACTTTGTCCGGCTGGCTGGCTGGCTGGGCGGATTGAAAAACTTTTGATCTAGACATCGTAGAGAGGTCCGGTTTTTTGCATTATCTCTATCTTGTCGAGTTATTGGCGCAATGGACATTCATTAAGCCCGTAGTGGTTGCGTTTAATTAGAATTTGCGAAATAACTAACGCCGCTTGAAAACTTGTCCGTGCGTATATCGATTTTAAGCCGATCCGATTGACGTAGAGGAATGGCTTTTTTATAAAATATACTTTTGGCATTGCCTAACTACGGTCACTAATATGACTTATCTAGGATAACTACTTCAAGGTGAAAACTAATCAAAATCATAACACGGTGATGAGTTTTACAGTTTGTGGTATAATTTTGGTTAAAAATATCGTATCCAGGTCTGAGCGGTTTTTAGCGTAACACAACGAAGTTGAGGTAACGCTTATGTGCTCGTGTTTCCGTCTGTCCGTCCGCCCGTCCCGTCCGTCCGTCCGTTCCATCGAGATCTCGGCCCCTGGGACACCTAGAGACTTCGGGTTTTCGCTAATTGATAGCTGCTATGGTCTATATTTGCCCATTTCAGACAGTTTTATTGCACTCTCTATTTTGCGCAGACTGCGCATTGCCAACTTTCTTATTTATGGAGATATTTCTTTGAAATTTTAACCACAGATGCTTCTAGTAAAGGCAAACATTTCACACATAGTAAAAATTATGTAGACATGCGCAGTGACTGCGCAATGCGAACTTTCCTATTTACTGAGATTTTTCTTTGAAATTTTAACCACAGATGCTTCTAGTAAAGGCAAACATTGCGCACATACTAAAAATTATGTGTGCGCATGCCCAGTCCCTGCGGAATGGGACTGCGCAATGCCAACTTTCCTATTTATGGAGATATTTCTTTGAAATTGGAACCACAGATGCTTCTAGTAAAGGCAAACATTTCGCAAATAGTAAAAATTATGTGTAGGCATGCGCAGTGACTGCGCAATGCCAACTTTCTTATTTATGGAGATATTTCTTTGAAATTTTAACCACAGATGCTTCTAGTAAAGGCAAACATTTCACACATAGTAAAAATTATGTAGACATGCGCAGTGACTGCGCAATGCGAACTTTCCTATTTACTGAGATTTTTCTTTAAAATTTTAACCACAGATGCTTCTAGTAAGGGCAAACATTGCGCACATACTAAAAATTATGTGTGCGCATGCGCAGTCCCTGCGCAATGCCAACTTTGCTATTTATGGAGATATTTCCACAGATGCTTGAAATTGGAAACAGATGCTTCTAGTAAAGGCAAACATTTCGCAAATAGTAAAAATTATGTGTAGGCATGCGCAGTGACTGCGCAATGTCAACTTTCTTATTTATGGAGATATTTCTTTGAAATTTTAACCACAGATGCTTCTAGTAAAGGCAAACATTTCACACATAGTAAAAATTATGTAGACATGCGCAGTGACTGCGCAATGCGAACTTTCCTATTTACTGAGATTTTTCTTTAAAATTTTAACCACACATGCTTCTAGTAAAGGCAAACATTGCGCACATACTAAAAATTATGTGTGCGCATGCGCAGTCCCTGCGCAATGCCAACTTTGCTATTTATGGAGATATTTCTTTGAAATTGGAACCACAGATGCTTCTAGTAAAGGCAAACATTTCGCAAATAGTAAAAATTATGTGTAGGCATGCGCAGTGACTGCGCAATGTCAACTTTGTTATTTATGGAGATATTTCTTTGAAATTTTAACCACAGATGCTTCTAGTAAAGGCAAACATTTCCCACATAGTAAAAATTATGTAGACATGCGCAGTGACTGCGCAATGCGAACTTTCCAATTTACTGAGATTTTTCTTTGAAATTTTAACCACACATGCTTCTAGTAAAGGCAAACATTGCGCACATACTAAAAATTATGTGTGCGCATGCGCAGTCCCTGCGCAATGCCAACTTTCCTATTTATGGAGATATTTCTTTGAAATTGGAACCACAGATGCTTCTAGTAAAGGCAAACATTTCGCAAATAGTAAAAATTATGTGTAGGCATGCGCAGTGACTGACTTTCTTATTTATGGAGATATTTCTTTGAAATTTGAACCACTGATGCTCCTAGTAAAGGCAACAACTTGTTGATTGCAGCGTTATCGGAGATCGGGGATTTCATTGAGGCAACTGAAGACGTCTTGATTATGGGAGACTTTAATTTCCCATTAACTGTCGGAAATCGGGTAGAGAAATTTCTTCAAGAGAAATTCAATATAGTGATCATCTCTCCCCGAACAGTGACAACGAATGGCGGAACAATAATTGACGGAGTTTTTGGCAAAATGGTCAACTACACTGTTGATTGTTCGGTTTACGAGTCGTACTGTTCATACCATCGTCCAATTATTATTAGAGTTCGTGAAAATTAATAAAGAAATATATGTTTGCATAAACCTTATTTTATAATTAAAATTTTCTGATAAAATACTGATTGCTAATGCAATACTGATCCGTCACGCCAAAAATGCGCTGAAGTCTCATCGATGCACATACGAGGACTTTTGTAATTTTTTTCATAATGATCCTCCAACCTTTGGCTCACACAAAAAAGTCACCGTTTGTTAAATTTCTTGCATTTGTTGGAATCCCTACTTTAAATGAAATAAATGACGTTCTAAAGACGTAAAATCAATACGTGCAGCCATTTTTATAAGATTTAATGCACGGATATATGTACCTACTAAGAAAAACGACGTTATTATAAAATTTCGTCACGCTTATCATAGCCGCCGCGCTAAGAACAAATAAAGTTTCCTGCGTAAAATCTCGGCGGATGTAAAACCCCTCGCTAAGAATACATTAAAAATTCGTCGGATCCAACAAGCTTTTAAAGGTGAAAATGTCTCAAAGAATCCGTAACGCGAAAGTTTCAGCCCCGATACATTATTGATGACATCCCCCCGAAAAGAATACTTATTTTCCTAGTTTTATTATAAAAGTCCGCCGTCCGCGACAGATCTAATCGCATATAAGAGCGTCGAATTGAAAATGTAGTCCATTTATAAAATTAATAATTAATTTGGCCGTCTTTCGGAAGCACTTAAAAACTACTTTTCAGATTTCGGTACTTAATTCGGTGCGGTCTTTCCCTTGGGCCCCAGATCAAATGTCAAAGATCTCGCGAAATCGCCCGAAAACTGTCATGGGGCAAATTACAAAGTTTATATCGCTTAAGTTGGACAGTTTAGAGGCTCTCGTATAGTTTCGTATGCGGATACGCAACTCCTAATGTACTATGGGAAGATTATGATGCCTCGAAGACAGTACGCGATGGATTTAGAAGGGTGCAAACTTCCCGTCTTGCTACACTTTCGCATTTATAAACCAGGTATTCAAATAGAATTTCAGTATTCTAATATTGAAATAATTTTGAATGGCAACGTGCTATCGATTTTCTTAATTGTCGCTTTCGACTTGCGATTTGAGACGATACTTCTTTTCGATTCTAATAAAAACGAAGTTCAAATTTATTACTGTCGCAACCCTAACGAAAGTAATTTTGTTCAGTTCGAGGGGAAGTAAAAAATACGAACTGGATCTCATTTTCGTCAGAGTTATTGCTGAAATGGCATATTATTCGTAACAATGAATTTTCTAAGATTGGTGTAGATAATTTATAATTCTTAATACACCTAAAGCCTGTTCGAAAACTAAACTTGCGTTATACTTATACCTATCATTAATAATACCATGACAATGCTTGTAGCACACATGAATAATCATCCCCAAAATGCAATTATTTAATTATAATTATAAATTTGTTGTATGGAAAATGTGTAGCATTGAAATAATGTCGTGTTGCTTTTTTGCACCTTCTGCTAGAGAGTTTTATTTTACTGAACTCGGCAATGTTTCAAAATTAAATGAAGATGTCAAGACTGCATACGAATGTACTCTGAAAAGAGTTTCCCCAATGTTAACTAACTCCATTCCAGAGATGTGAATTTCTGAAATTTTTTTTAACCTTATGACCCACCCTGTTTTATATTGTAACCAAAGAGTAAGAAGTACTCTTTGTTGTAACTCAGTAGCTCTAGACACAGATTTCGGTACTGGTTGCTTTCTTCCTGGCACATTCGAAAAAAGAAATTGTTAGACCTTACCCTGCTTGTGTTGCTATGTGTTGTTGGGAAGGAATTCATCAAAAGGTTTTTTATAATTCATATGGCTGGTGGATCTAATTGTGCTGCTAAGCTGATATGAAGCAATTTCAGAAAACATTATGGCAGAATAAGTGCAGTTAAGCCTTGGGGTGAGTCTACTCCCAAAATGTTCCTAACCACCTTGCAGGTCGTCCCAAGTTCGAGGGCACAGATCAAATGCAAAGAGGAATGCACTATTTGAAATAGCTGTACATTTTAACTGATTACCTATCACACTGAATGCCCCTCAGGATTATTTGAATTATAAATCAAAGAAAAAAATGTTCGTCTAAACTAAGGTATTTTACTGAATCACTGAGCCTTAAACATATTATTACAGTACGCCACTGGTAGCTGTCTGTCAAGAAAATTTATTACTTCGCGTCAATTTTAGACAGACGTTAGTTATTCGGGACTGTAAACAAAAACGCATTTTTTCCGAATTTGTCAAAAATTAACATTTTATTAAATGCAAAATGTAGCTTGAAAAAAACAAATGTAAACTGCCAACCGAGTTATGGCTACTTGAAAGTAGGCTTTTGTTCATCAAATCCAAAAATAGAAATGTTCAACGTTAAAATGGGAAAACGATAAGCTTCTTAGGGAAAACTTAATCTTTTTTAAAGAGGTGACTTATAACAAAAGCGAAGTCTGTTTTAATTTTTGTGGCGTAAGAAGCAAGGAAAACACCCCATTATAGCCATCCCACGTGACACTAATCGTTGCCCATTTACAGTTTATTTATGTAGGTACTAGCAAATATACAGGCTATTTCACGGAAACCGTTAACTAAGAGTTTTCAGACTCTCATTGATATGTTAAATCTGAAAATTTGCATATCAACATATTTTTTCATGATCTATTGAAAGAAAATATTATCATGATCGTTTCACTTCCGGCTTTACCGGATGTGGATAGTAACTTTCTTATTTTTATTTATTTATTATCCTTCTCTATTTCTGGCCCTCAACAGACTTGTGCCAAATTACAGAGTGATCCGCATAATGGTTTTTAGAGGTGCCTCTGCAGAAGGTGCTTAAGTTGTTATATTCTACTCTGGTATTGGGAATTGGGAAAACTGCAGGAAAACCTAATTCGCAGTAGCCGGCAAAATGCCCGAAACTGATCTAAGGAAATCCCCATCGCTGTCACAGCTGTGAAAAATTCTTACCTCAGTCCAGGTTCGAACACCTGACGTCCGGCTATGTAGCCCAACGCTCTACCACTGAGGTACTTAGAGCGCTTTTCATTTTAAATAGCACACCCTGTTATTTCTGCATTTTCGAAATCTACGTCGTTTGAGTCCACATTTTCCTATACTCAGTATCAAAGGTTTTCAAGATTTTTCAAAATTTTTTACGTTTGACTGCTTTTCTTTTTAGCCTTATACGGCTATACCTATGACTCTGTTGACTTGAATTTCAAAAAGTCTTCCAAAATCAACAATAATGACTTGATGTTACATAATAATGATTTAAATTTTGATAGCTCTTTTGCAGAGTGTTTTAAAACTGATGGTCAATTTTAATAACTACACACCCTAAAAAGTTAATTTTTTCAATTACAACCTGCTTTATTTTTTTGCATTTTCAAATGTCGAAAAAAATTCTACATTACGTTCCCTCTATACCTGTCTGTTATGCTGTTTTGCTTTTTTTTAAAAAAACGTGAGTTCAAAGTAAAAAAACACATTTTCAATATTTCCCCTTTTTTTTAAGAATAACTCAAAAACTAATAGTGATACGGGAAAACCGTTGAATTATAAAATTATTCACCACCACCACTTTATCAATACATAGGTACTCAAAATGGAACAATTCATAGAAAAATATAAAATTGTTGTTTATGATACAGCAAATGTTCATTTTTTTTAAATTTTCATAGGTTAAAAATTAAATGAGATATTATGTTTAACATTTTCATTTTCATGCAAATAGTAGTTACCTACCTTCGCCGAGCGCCTTGAGTTCAGCTTATGCCCTTTCAAAAAACAGAGTTTGATAGAAATTTTATTCATATGATCTTCTATCTCTTGAAATTGTGGTGTTTGTGTGGAATCGCTTACTAGGAGAAATAGATAAATACCATAGTATTGTGTAAACTACGCCTTACGGACGTTTTATTTTGTATCAGCACCTATAAAATAACGATGGATACTCCTGTGTGTGAATTTCAATTAGTTGTTGACGTTAAAAGCGGTTCTAATTTGAGATCGAACTCGATCATATTAGTTGAATTCGAGCTCAGTAATTGTTTATTTAATGTTGTTAATATTGTTTAAATAATCGCCCTTTGTCTTGTTTTGACTTTTGTTCAGTTTTGTTACGTGTTAAAAGATAAGGGCATTCTGGAAATATTTGCGTAGTATTTGCAAAAGGTTTATCTAAGGTCGTAGATAAGAAATTTTATCACCGCGTAAGATAATTAGTTTCAATATAAGAAAACACAGGTGCAGTTTATACAACGACGCATTAATTTGAAGTTGAAAGGAAATTGTTTTACATAGAAGAGACGGGTGTTAATCGTGGCTTTTTTGGTGCTCTTTGGATAAGGTTTTTTTTTTTAGTTTGGTGGACATATTTGAGAGTCAATCAGTTTTGTTTACTTGTAAAGTTTTGCAGTATAAGGTTAGTTATGCGATAAAAGATTTTTCTAATACGTCCCTTAAAGTGAGTGTTTGACTTGAAAAGTTTAGTCAAAGTGTTTTGCTCTTTCGAATGTTTATCGAAATAGGAAGCCTTTTTACCACCTGCACGTTATAAAGGGAGGTATTGCATTGAAGTAAAATATATGTTTTGAAACACCAGGAATCCGAATCAAACATAATCTCGATGATGTCGGTCGGTCTGTCTGTCTGTACTCTCATTTCCGACTAAACGGATGGATGCAAGTGCGTCCAAGTGACAAAAAACTGTCTAATTTTGAGGTTTTTCAATATTATGGCTAAACTATTGCATCGAATTGAACCAAATTTGGTACGTATGTTTCATAAACACTTCACTCTCTCACTCTTTACCTGTAGCGCTAAGTACTTTGGCAAAGAATTTGAATTTTGAGAGCACGAAGGGCTACTTTCTTATTTTTTATCACAATATCCAACCAAGATTTCATTGGAGCTCTACATGCTAATCCCGCGCAACTTTCATGAAGTAGCACCAGGAAGGTAGCGAAAGGAACTGTGTTTGATTTTCGCAGAAAAATCGTGAGACGTGAGATCCTGCGCAAGGCCTGTTTGGAGTTTTGGAGTACGTAAGTTTGTGGGGGGAGAATAAAGTGGATCCTTTCCGAGAGTGTTGTACGATAGCCGCAGCGTGCACCTTCACGCTTCACATTCCCGTAGAAACCTCATGCGGATACAATACGACTTATCCCTCACGGCGGCTACAGGATGGGCGATATAATCAAAGTCGCGCAGCCAGCAAGTGGCTTTACTCCAGTCTTGTGATTTCCACGAACTTGCAACATGCCGAGAACATACGAGAAGTACGCCTCAAGGAGGGGATCCTTGATGGTTATTCGCCAAGTGCCAATATCGTTTCCAAATTCCATGGGTGCTATTATCATGGACGTTAAAAGTGTTAACCTGAGTTTTTGAAGGATAAAAAAGACGACACCATGTTCTCAAAACGCGAAAAAACGGCGACACGGCGGAAATTTTAAACGACGCTAACATGGTGAAAAAACGAACTACTAAACCCCCGCGAAGCGTTGTTCCGAGAGTACCAACGGTCTTACATTGTACTGTAAAGTCACGGATAATGAGTCCATACGATACTTGGACGTATACGTGAATAAGTATGACAAGTATCTGTTAGGACATCCAGGCATACTGTTGGCAAAAGACGATTTTTGATTAAAATTATTGGTTTTAAGGTAAAGTAAGGTACGGATTTTATATGTTCTTTATAACGGGTACAGCAGCTGCGTTCAGTTGGCTTACGTACCTGAAGGACAATCTTTACAAGTGATTTTGTTCGTCTGAACGAGTGAAAGTGTCGACAGCATCATTAGTGTGGACGAAGGCCGAACTGTGGAGGGAGGGAAAGGTAACGGAGATGTGATGTTTACCCAGGAGATTGAGAAAGAAATTGGAAAACTATGTGAGTAGGGACTTAGAGAGATTTGTATTTTGGAGTTGAAGACTGAACACAGAAAAACATAACTGGCAATTTTAAATGCTAGAAAACCGTTGCTGAATAATCAAAAGTATAATTTTTCACATACTAGATCATAATTTGTATACCCAACACTCGGTGTCCAAACGGCTACATTAACAACCCCCATAATGTCATGTTGGCTTAGATGGGCTATGTTAGAATTAATAATCTTCAGTATCGTATAGTATTATTTACTTTACGCAATGAACTTCGCCGAACGAATATTTTCCACGACTACTACCCCCTATTCGCAATTTAGCTACACGTATTTGTAGAAAGACGCGAAATTTATTTAAAGGGGAAATTATTAACGCATCAAACTCAAGCCTATGCAAAAGCTATTTCTTAAATATTTCATTACGGTCTTTGAGATATTACCGACAGCTTCTTTCAGGATACAATTTATGTGAGCTTGTGCGTGAACCGGAAAAGAGATTTATATACCTTACTTTTTAAGATGATCAAGGGATCTTTGAAAGCAATTGTGAATGTTGTGTACCTACTAATAGAAACGAGCACAAAGGGAGTGCGTTTCAGGTATGAGAATGATAGTGATTGTTTTTGTGCGACAGAGAGGTTATCATCGCACCCTCACGTAACGATCCCTTACACGTTAATAGAATGGAGAAACAGATATCCAATATAGCTTGGTTGGTCTCAAGGAACTACGTCAATCTGTCTGTGTTGGAGATTGTAAAGATAAATTAAACAACCAAAGTTACAAGACGATGCCTCCTTTGTACTGCCGTTCATCTTCTAAATGGAAATCCTCTGAGGAACTTTCCTTATTCAGTATCTGATAGATATATTCAATTAGTTTGCAGGTCCTGCATTTAGCAATAAGCAATCAGCAATGGATTGTATACGAAATCCGTCTTCTGAAGTTGGTGCATTATTTGATGTAGACTGATAAGTTATACAACTACTAGGGACTTTCTACCAGATCATTACCAAAAACATAATTTGTCTAGCTACGATCCCATAATTAGTAGACACACAAAAAACCAACACACCAAGTAAGGGCTTTCTAATGAAGTCATCAACGATACGTCGTTGCCATAAATATGAGACCTAATGTGGATGCGGATCGTTCTTTGATATCTGAATACCAGGTATTTAACGTTATAATTAAACCATAATTGGCTCTCTCAACCTCGGCAAGTGGTTAAAATAGTTGTAGAAAGTGATTAATGTCAAATACCTACAAGACTGATTAAACGTAGCATCGGTATTTTGCTTTGTTTACACCGTCTAAAGGTACAACTGAATACTAATTAATTTTATAGATCGGTGAGGGGCGTATTACACATTGTGAAAGAAAATAACCACTTGCAATTTAATAGAATGAAAATATTTTTTAAGTGGTTGCTAAGAGATGATTTCGCGAGAGAAAATATCAAAGGGAGCTTAAATGAAACACCCCGCAATAAAGTGAGAGTGTAATGGGGAAAACAAATATCTATAACGCGTGAATAAGAAAATGTATTTCGTATTTTCCGTAATGTTTAGGTAGGTAACTCCTCTGAAGTTGATTTTTTTTGGGAATTTGTGGTATGTTTCGTTTATTTCAGGAGGCACTTACTACTCGTATTAGGTACACAAAGACACAATTCGAAATATTCAATGTTGACAATTTCAAGGTACATACGTAAATATTTACGGCAAACAGGCAATCTCGATTTTTCTGCGTGCACCATAAATTGTAAGTGCATATTAGGGTCTAGAGGGCGAAAACTTAGCGCATTTTCCGTACTTCCCAAAAGACTATGGCTATGCTTTTCTTTACTAAAAGCAGTTGAAATTTCAAAGAAATATCTCAATAAGTAAGAAAGTTGGCATTGCGTACATTTTTTTTTGCAATATGCGATATGTTTGCCTTTACTAAAAGCATCTTTGGTTAAAATTTACATTTCCATTTCTGTACGTTTTGTGAAGCAACCTAATTATATCGTAAATATTTTTCTTCCTTCCCGTTGCCGATTTTGGTCCAAGTGGAAGACCAGGAGCGGGGCTTGTGCTCTGCGCATGCACACATCTGATTTCTACTATATGCGATATGCTTGTCTTTACTAGAAATATATGTGGTTAAAATTTCAACAATAGTATATTAAGTATGGAGAACGGTAAGGGATTTTTACCGTTCGAAGACAATTGTTTGGAGGAGGAGCGAAGCGACGACTCCAATTATTGTCTGAGAACGGTAACCCTTAACGTTCGACGTGCTTATAACATTTTTTGCGCGATCGAAATTAAAATTATGCAACCAATATAAATATGCACTAAGAAATTAACGAGCAGAATAAATCGAAATGATCGAAGTGGTATGATCACTAGGCAACCAGTTTAAATGTCAAAATTGAAATTAATAATTTCATAAAAATGTGCATGTGTCTGATGTAGTTTACTAGCTTTGCACTTCCTTTATGACTTTATGAGCGTCTTGCTATAGGAAAAACAGCACAAATTGTACGTTTAATTTACCTAACAATAATTAAAGATTAAATGTAATGTAAGACTGTTGATTTTTAAAAAGGCGTCGGTAAGTATTTTTGCTGTTCTGTTTTTAGATCGGTAAGTAATTTTGGCGTCGTCGTAATCATAGTAACTGGTAAATTCTACGTACTGTCATGGAAACACCCATGGTAAATAGTCAGAAATGACCGATCGCGCAAAAAATATATTAATAAATAATAAAGATAGTATTGCGCAGTCTGCGCATCCGCAAATGAAACGTCAAGATTTTTCTTGGTTGAGGTACCAGCGCTATAAGCTACCAAATTAAAAAAGAAACGAACTAAATATCTTGAAAACTGTAGGAGTAGTTAGGGCCTAGGACGGACGGACAGGCACAGAAAGTGGGTGCAATAGTGCACCCAACTTTGTTGGAAAATGCGGTAAAAATACCTTTGGAAATTCTAAATGATCTTAAGTATACAGCTACCTATAGAAAAGGGAAAAATGTCAAGAACTCTAAAAGTGTGTGAACTTCTTACGTTCTTGCAAACTCTTAAATGTATTATGGACATTTAAAGGACCTTAAGAAGGCAATTAAAGGTTGATAAAGTCTCTACCCAGTTGGAGGTTCTTAAAAGTTTTTAATGCCTTTACAAAAGGTTGTAAGCTTCTATAAGTTCTTAGAAACGGTTAGCGACTCTTAAGATTTTAAACACCTTTAGATGCACTTAAAAGACCTTTTAAGGTCAAAAAGATCTTCAGGATTCAGCAAGATACAGATGTTCAATGCTTTTAAAAACAATTAAAAGGTCGTGGATGATATTGAAAACAATTGTGGAGAAAACATTTGGTGACACGTGGAGGTTCTTCAAACGTTTGGAGGTTCTTGAATACCATTAATGATACTTAACTGGTATTAAAAATAACTATGTACCTATAGAAGTCTAGGAACCCCTTAATCAGCTTCTTTTTGACTGCACTAATGATGTCTCACATTTTAAGAAACATGAGAATTAAAAAACTTTATTTGTGGGAAATAAACCAATTTTTCTGTAAGTTAGTGGCGGATTTCACCCCTTTGGGCGGTCGTTAAACGAATTAGAATTTTTTGTACAGTGTACTACCATTGAATAATTTCAATGATACTACCTACTGCTTACAATACGTTAAGTATTCTCGCACGATTAGGGCATTGTGGGCGGGTACACCATCCTGTTGAAACCAACAGTTTCCAACTTTTGTTTTTTTTTGTGTGCCGTACATCGTTGTATTCGTAATAAAAAATGCTACTCAATACATGTACCTACCTTTTTAGGGACCATACAAGAAATTAAAGTTGATGATGATTTCTCCGGAACGAAACGTTGAATTTAAAAATCTCTCAACGCTGTCTTTTAGAGCTTAAAAACAGGTAATGAGAAAGTGTTTGTTTAATTTTTTATATTTATTCAAATAGCATCAGAAAAAAATAAGAGCAAAATCGGCAAATTTTGGTTTTTCTGGCATATCCTCTGAAGTAATCGAAATTTTCTGGTTTTTTTGCAGTATGATAATCACTCTTTAATTGCGCATATTGTCCCTAATTTAACCATATTCGTATCTCCTATAGTTTCTGAGATGTGACCAAATTTGGTTCCAATCGGTTCAGGCGGTTAGCTGAAACAGACGACAGATCGACATCATCGATGTTTTGTTTAACTCGGATTCCTGGTGTTTCAAAACGTGTATTTCCGTCAAAAAAGTGGTAATTTTTTACTTCTTCCTAACGTGCGGATGATAAAAATTGGGGACCGGGGAACGAAAACAAGCAGTTGTTCCAAGATGGTGGAGAATTTTCGTTTCAGGTCCCCAATTTGTGTTTATTTTTAATTTTTCCTTCCAGCACCCATAGATTTAGAGAGTAACACAGTTGCTAAATTTATTCCAAAAAGCGCGAATCAAATATCAACAAATTTGGTTATCTGGAGGTTTTTTAAAAATGACGAATCTAAAATTAGATTTTGAAAATTTAAAAAAAAAACATTATAATATATTATAATATAAACAATATAGAATTACATACAGATTAAACAAATTTATTAGATATAAATCAATCAAATAATCTGAATGAAAAATAGGCACTCAGGTGCAGAAGACAAATACCAAGCAGCAAGCGATCACTACAAGAAATTAATTTTAAAAAAAACACTCCGAATAACGTTTCGTAAGCGTACCACAAGCTTCCTTAACTCGAATTAAACAGCCATTTTGAACGACGTAGGTATAAGATGAAATCTCACTGACTTTCTTCTATAACACCTTTATTATCAGCAAGACTGAACAACAACAAAGTACGCTCAACTACTGCGATACACCAAAAGCCTCCAAAAACCATGAAATCAACGATGAATGTCCGCCTATATTTAAAACGATTTCCCTTTTTTAACTTTCCGAACCATCTCTACCTTCTCGGTCGTCGAATATAATTACAAACAATTTCGATCTTCAGTTTATTTGGAAAAAATTTGTTGGTAAGTAGTTTATTATTGTATGGGACGAATGTGATTTTTAACAATTTGTGTAGGTAGATAAATTTTAAAGTGTTTGACTATTTTAGTTTGGCGAATTATATTGTATACCTACAGTTAAAAATTTCAAAATTATAAAAGGAATAGGAAGTGGAGCATCCAATTAACATACGGAAGTGTGAATTAGCTTCTGGTAAAACCGAAGATACGTAAGTAGCTATATCCATCCCTCTATAACACTGAATAAAACGGTATAACAAACAACCCAAACAAATACATAGAAGACAGAAGAACTTAGTAACAATTTAAAGGATCTAGAATTAAAGCTTCCCTTAATAAAGTGTAAAAAAAATGTATATGAAGAAATGAAATTTTTAGAATAATGTTCAAATTTTATTTGCAATGGGGTGCAAACTGGTCCCCCACTTTTTTAGGGTAATACCGGTTCTTAAGCACCAGGAATCCGAATCAAATAAAAGATGGTGTCGGTCTGTCTGTCCGTACTCTCATTTCCGGTTAAACGGCTGAACCGATTAGAATGAAATTTGGTACGATTGTAGGATGATTCGTCCCCGATAATTCGCCCCCGGAATATTCGCCTCCGTAAGGTTCGCCCCAGAAAGATTCGCCCCCGACAAATTCTCTCCTGGAAGATTCGCCCCCGGCGATTCCGCTCCCGTAGGATTCGCCCCATAAGATTTATTAATCCTCGGAGGTAACAGGGCCAGCAGTTCATATCATCCATTCATAGTTTAATTGTTATTTGTTTAATATGTTACCAAACCAACCTATTACTTCCGAGGGTTAATAAATGTTATGGGGCGAATCTTCTAAGGGCGAATTGGTCGGGGCGAATTTTTCGGAGGAGAATTTGTTGAGAGCGAATATTCAGGGGGCGAATTTGTTGGGGGCGAATTTGCTTGGGGGCGAATTTACCGCACACTTTTGGTACACATGTGCCTCTGGCCAGAGCATATTTTAAATAACTTCCACTAGGCGGCACTGAACCCAGTATCGGTGTGTCATACTGGAGGCTCCACGCTAGAGCAAAATTTTTGGGGGTCCTAGTCGTCGCACAAGGGCACCTCTAGAGGAGAACACCAACCGGAAATTTTTCAACAGTTTTATAAAATATGACTAAGTGCCAAACAACAGTAGTTGTTTATGGTAAACTTTGCAGTCTCCCAATGACTATGAATTTGGCAATGATAAATTTCTTTTCAAAGATAGCTGAAAAGTTTTTGCCACTGGTAGTTTTACAGACTTAAGACTACTAGGCGGCAATAGTACATTATATATCAAGGTAGAGAAGTCCAGTATTATTGCCTGAGCACCAAGATTACATCTCGAGGCGCTTGCGCCGAGGGGTGTAAGGTGCGAAGGCAATAATAGACTTCTCTACCGTGGTATATATACTATTTTTTTCACTACTAGCACTTGAAATCCTCTAAATTAACATATTATATTGATAAGAGAGTTAACGGTTGGACAGAATTGTTTGTTTCTTAATTTAACATGTCAATCAAGTACGTGGAAGTACAAGTCAAACAGGCCGTATTTTGTTCTGTCATTGAGATTTTTCAAAGAGTAATTTCGTTCGATTTTTTCAAAATGTGATAATTTTAGGTATGTAATTTCTCTGGAAATTGCGAATGGTGGCAATTATTCGTTTTAGAGAACTTGTCTAAACGTTCATTGAGCGAAATTTCGGGTTGTGTTTTCTAAAAGTGACAGCGTGACAGTTCTCATTATTGACTACTAGTTAATAATAAAAAATTATTAACCACTTTGAACAAATGCCGAGAAAGCCTATTTTACAAGTGGAAAAAAGGTTAATAATCATGTCATCAGACGCTAGTAGTGAAAAGAAAGTCTTTACTAGGCGGCACTGTGCCGCCTACTTTATAGCTTAAAATATGCTCTGCCTCTGGCATAAATGGAAGAGGTGTAAAGCTTTTAGGCAGTACGCGCATGCGTAGATGTGCAGGTGGTATCTGTGCTAGCCACAGAAACTTTTTTTAATACACTGGATCAGGAACAATTCTGCAACTGTATTAAGAAAAATCTGCTTTATACGTATTCCAACTCATTGGCTTTTAGATACATGACATCGTACTTCAATTTTTGAACAATATTGGTTAATTTGGTACTGCAGAATACTTCGGTGTATTCCAGCAAATCCCGATTGTGCAAAATAGGTAAAGTTACTAGAAGCTTATATTTATTTGTATATTTTCTGCCATAAAAGGCACAAATTCGACTTTTTCTTTTAAGTATCATGGTTGCTGTGCGGGGTTTTACCCTCCAGAAAAAATGTTTGCTTTGTTCCCTCCGGGCTGAGTTTTTTTTTACTTATGTAATTATTAATTATATTACACAGTACACTCCGTATAACAACTGTCGCAGTGAACCGAAAGCTCTAGTGTTCTACACTAATTTTGATTATTTGAATTAAACAAATTACATTTAGAACTAAAATTACAGGATTACTAAATTATTACTCGAATTATTGCCAATAAGGGGTACTTGTAAGTCTGTCGTATGTTTTAGGGAATGAACTTTTTGCATAAAAATGGAAATAGATACGTGAATATTCGCATATTTGGATAAAACTTTTTAAAGTAAGTAATCACGAAGTAAATAAGCATTCAAGGGGATAAATTGCTCGCTATTTGCGATACATAAAGCAAACAAACTCACTTTTCCCTCTTTAACAGATTAAAATCGCTTCGCCTATTTACATTTTAAGCGTGTTCTACACGTGCCCAACTTCCGAAATAGGTATTTCATTTAATGATCATTACGTAATAAACGCTGCAGCCAGAAATTAATTTTAATTTTTATTTGTCCCATCGTATACAAATGCAACAGGCTCAACGTTAAAATATGGTGAGTTTCGTAGGAGGAAAAGCTCTCGTTCAGGTTGCCGGTCCCCGGCTCTTGGTTGCCTTGGTTCACCCTAGCGCCGTTATACGGGGGTTGCGGAGCGGGAAAGGATGATATTGATCAGCGGGCGGCATCAGCGGCGAACCCCCTCGTTTCTTGCTTAGAAACTCCTCGTGTGTTGGTGTTTTGTTATGTGATGGTTTAAACGTAAGCTGCAAAGCTCGTTTGCAGCATTAAGTGGTTGGTGGTGTGTCGTGAAGTAGGATAAACTTTATTTATACGGAAATAGCGTCGGAATGAGGCGTAAGTATTTCGCGCGGTGCGAGAAAAAAAAGTATCTGTCTAGGTAAAGGGCGTATAAAACGGGGGGGGGGTTGCTATTTTAAGTGTCGATTCATTCATATGCAAATGAGGGTCAACGCACCAAACTGTCGCAGTGACGCTTCCGCCCAAACATCTTTAACAAAACTTTGAAGGTCAAGATCAAACTGTGACCCACATTAACAAATGGACGTTCACTTTCTTTGCGCTCGCTCCCGTGTTATTTATAGCGGTCTGCATTGCGTTGAGCTTTCGACCCAGAGTATGGGAAATAAACTCTGTAATTTAAGTTCATTGCCACTTTTTTCGACCGATGTTTATTGCCTACCGTCGATTGTGTATTTTAATGAATGGAGCCACTTCCTGAAATGGTTCCAAACAATGTGTGTAACTGACGGAACCAAGTAGGGGGTGACTTTGGATAAAACAAAATAGTTTCCAAAACCTCGACGCCAATATCTTTTAAATGCTATTATATATCGTAATGTGTTGTCTCACGGCCTTCCAATCCGCGTCCTATAATAAGCTAAGATTTATTGTGTTCATAAATCATTAGGGATGTGCTTAGTTTTCCGTAATTTGATTTTGTTAATTATATTTGTATTTCAGTTACAGCGTACTTAAAAGGTACCTAAGTCAGGCACGAAAGTTCAGTTTCCAAATGCGTTACTTCTGCAGGAAAATTTGCCACACTGTTTTCTTCTACATAACTCACTAAAAAGGTATAGAGAATTTAGAACTAAATTCAATGATGCAATTATTTATTACAAGTTACAAATTAGCACAGAGGTTTTATATGGGTAACGTTAAACAAATTAGAGACAAACTGAAATTAGGCAAGGTTATTTGTTATAAGGGCCTAAACGCCATCTGAAACCCCAGCGTCGAGGTATTGAACCCGTCACCCTAAAACCACCCCCTAAGTGGGATAAAATCTACCTTTTTAGAAATTTTTCTTAATAGCTCTAAAACTAAGCATTTTAAGAAAAAATGTCAAGGGAGAAAAATTGTATAGAAGAATATTTCTTAGCAAATTTCAGCACTCATTCAACTACTTAATCGTAGTTCCTACTAATAAAACGCCGGAAACTGTTCACTTAGGTTGCCTATAACATGATGAATACTGCCTGCAAGGGGGTCTTCGAAGTGACCCATAACTCTAAGCAACCACTCCCACCTCAATCGTGGGTGTCTCGACTTTTCCGGCACCTCATTCTCCGTTTAGTTCCTACAGTTAGTGTTGCTGTCAAGAGTCAATATTTTTCCCAAACTCTCCCTCATCGCATTTTTGCAAATTTATTTGTAAAAAGGTAGCTTTTAATCTCACATCGGCGGGCTGGTTGGTTGGCTGGGCCCGTAGAAGAACAATTATGGAAAGAGGAGGAGTGTACAATTGTACATGTAACTACCGGAGCCATGTAATGAACAACTTTAGGGACGGGGCTTCAAGATCTGGTGTCAGCGAAATCTGGGCGCCATCCCCGAGTGTTATAGTAACGTGGTGATTTTTCAGTGTTTTTCTATCTTCTTTTATAGTTTGGGTCCAATTGCGTGACCAGATAGTTTTTTTTTCGGAGAGGCGAAATAAACCACCCTTTGCAAGGCGCGCGTCTTTGAGGAGTAATCGACTTCAGCCACCCAAAAGTTGCCTTTCGGATAAAAAATTGTACTTGCAAAACGTTTCTAAAAAAAACTTGAAAAAACTGTCCACTTTAGAAAAGTGCATTTTTATGCTCTTTCCATTGATGCATAGTAAAGATATGGTTTCCATTAGATTGTCAACTTTAAACGATTATTCGTATTATTTTCGAATCACATTTGAAAATCAGACCAATAACATTTAATAGCGTGGATTTTTAGCTGTCCATTCGTAAAAAAAACATGTTGCTAAGTTTTCAGACAACAGTGATATGGGTAATTTACTCTGAAACTTCGAAACCATGTCAGTTAGACATAGCATCATATTGACAAAATCATACTGATTTTTTATGAGGAATTCAAAAATGACATCAGAAAAGATAGTGCCAATTGCATTAAGAAAGTTCCGGTATCGTTCTGATACAACCGGAAAAGCAGCCATCTTAAAAATATGTTTAAATGATTCCTTTTGATCGATTATTCAAAAAAGGTAATGGATCCCGAACTCCAAACCGTTCCTGAGATACTTCTAATGGTCCACTTAAAAACACCACCCTGTAGAAACATGATAGAAAAAAGTAACTTTTAAAAACGATAAGTTGCCCCCCTCTCCCCTTTTTGAAAATTTGTCATGGCTTAACAGTGATGGCGCTAGCTTTAATTCAAGTGGCGCAATGAAAATTAATGAATAGTTTCAAATTTAACGTATACATATGGTAGCAAATTTTCTTCTCTACAATGTTTCTCTCTTGACATTTTTTCTTAAAATGCTTAGTTTTAGAGTTATTGACCAACATTTCAAAAAGGTAGATTTTACGCCACTTAAGAGGTGGGTTTAGAGTGATGGGTTCAACGCATCGGCGCTGGGGTTTTACAAGATATTTAATACCTTAAAACAAAGTACTTTCTCACATTTCAGCTTGTGTCTAATTAGTTGAACGTCATCCTGTGCTAAATACCATTTTTATAATATCGTTGCATTGTATAAAAGTTGCAGCGATTGCAGTGTCTTTTTTCCAATAAACTCGTGAGAGTATGGTAAGGACCAGAATTTAACGGTTCAATTGTCTCCCAGGAAGTTCATTATTGGTTTAAATTTTCCGAAATTTTCTTATTCTCGATTTTTTGCGAAAAAAGAATATCGTTTACTGTTGTTATAAATGTCATGAAGATTATTCAACGATTTCAAAATTAAATTTATACTTTTGCTGCAAGGTGGAATCAAAATTATAGGTATAAATGCATTGTAATCTAATCTAATCCAATCCAATCTAATCTAGGTACTAAAGAAGGTCCGAGTTAAATAAATAGGCAGAGTTCATTCAATGACACCCCTAACCACCCCTGTTTATAAATTCGCAGAAATACTTGTTAGCATAGATGTCGTGCGTACGCCACTGACGTGAAGGGAAAAATGTTAACGAATGATCTGGGTGAATTTTTTATTTTTGTTGTACGCCAACATCAGTAGAGATGCTTTGAAATCACCTTGTAAAATCTTGAACCATTCTTTTAAATCGTGGCCGAAATTTGAAAAAGCAGAAAAAAGTCAAAAAAATTCCAATTGGGTTCAGATATGAGTATGCGGCATCTACCGATCTACCGATCAAATACATATACAGTCAAACATGTGTGACTGGTTTAGTATACAGTGTGTGCAAGATAAGAATGAACAGCATGGGGAAATCCCAAACTATAAGAGATACACAGAGATATGTTTTACTTGGCACCGCTAAAGGCATGCGTAAAAAAATGCATGTTTTTAATAATAATAATAATATTAATGTATATTACGTGCTTTGTAAAACAAAATAATACTTGCACTAGTCCAAACAACAAACATCAATACATTAAAGATAACTAGATCTAATTAATAATTAATTAAGGTAGAATCTTGAGGAATTCTTCAACAGAGTAGAAATGTTAATAAAAATATTGTTAATAAATGTTAATAAAAATATAGATAACGAGGTGGTTCATCCTGTAATTCTCGGTCCATGCATCCGAACCCACGCGACGGATGCATTTTGGCCACTCCCACTCCCGCATTTCAGAAAATTTTTTGTTTCCAGAAAATATCGCTCTCGTATTAAAAAAAAACTATAGTCCTTGCAACTATTTAGGAACGTTCCCTAAACATGAAAAAATCCATCTCGCAATTTTTTAAAAGATATTGAGGGTTTTATTATACGGTAAGTATCATTTTTCTGCAATAAAGCACTTTTCGAACAAGACCCCTGATAAAACCAAGCCTAACGGAGTAATGTGCTTGCAAACAAGTCCAAATACCAATGTTGGGATTGGTATTGCTCTGTGCAATGGTATGCGGTCACACGCAACAGCTTACCTGCTAGCTCAAATTACATAATTTAGTTTCTTTTTCCTTCTTAACGTTAAAATTCTAACATCGACTTAAAACACTTGAAAGAGCCGATGACCGCTATCAAATTCCGTAAATTCCAATGAAATCATTACTCAAATTTTGAATAATAAAATCAGAAATAAGGTTCGAATAAAAAGAGCTGAGAAAAAATCTGACATAGAAAAATAAAATTCTACCTAGATTCCGAATTGGGATTTAAATTGGCTCATAATTAATTGATAAAAAGAACCTATACAAGAATTTATTCTTACACACATCATCAAAAGAACATTTTTTTTGGCTTGGACTATTTGTCATTCGGCCAGTCGCATGGTGGTTATTTATTTATGATTTTTTTTATAGCCGTATATTTGCTTCTGCTAAGAACTTTATTAGGCACGCGTACACTGTTCTCTCATTTCTTGCCACAAGAGATGTAATGTTGTATGGGGTTGGTGCTATTATTAACAATTGGGTATACAGTTTCTTTCGTTCATTTTCATACCTCTTACACTCAAAAGAAAAGAACATCAAATACAAAGAATCCTGTAAAAAAATGTAAGTGCCTTTTCAATACAAAACACCCCGTTTGTAAAACGGTCGATCGAAAAACAATTTAAAAGATCTCAAAAACCGAGGAGTAAACCGCTAGCAAAAATTTGTACACCAAATACCTTTTCCTGAAAAAATTCCCTTTAATTCCTTAATTCCTCCTAATTTTTTTATCTCCTATTAATACCTTAATTATAGCCATGAACTCCTCAAAACATTTTTATTTCCTATTAATACCTTAATAATGCTCTCAATTCTCCACAATTTTTTTATTTCCTACCTACATTATTGCTCTGAATTCCCCACAATTCTTACAACAGCTCTATTCTCTATAATTGGGTCTACAAAGCCGCAGGACGGGTGTTCGAACCTGGGCTGAGGTAAGAATTTTTCATTTGTATCAGAGATAGGAATTTCCTTAGATCAATTTCAAGCATTCTGCCGGCTACTCCGAATTAGGTTTTCCTGCAGTTTCCCTCATTCGTAAGGTAAATATACAGGAGTAGTATAGAACAACTTTAAAGCATTAGCCCGGAACAAGAGAGGGGCAATAAATAAACAAAACAGATAAAAAAAATAGACTAATACCTACCTTTATAACTTTACTAAAATTATTTATTGAACTTATTGATTTCTCCGTACTAACATAAACGTTTTAAAATATAAATTTATTTTTGGTTCATAGTGAAGCGAATGGTGAAGTTTAAAAAATATGAATTCCATAAAAAAATATTAATTTATTCAGTACATAATGTTATCACCAAAACGAACAAAAATACTTAATCCAAGACAGAGTAATAAAAAAATTTAAATACAAAAATAAAATCTTATACCAAATATTATACCGGCACGGCACAATTTACAGCTAGTATGCACCGAGGTATGCATTATACCAGTCACTGACGTAAAACGATGCGTCATTTTAATTCTGATGTATATTAGCGCATGCGCAAACTTATTTATTTCCTCCTTTTCCTTTTAATTCCCCACTTAATACCTCGTAATACCTTTAATTTCCTCGGTAATTCTCAAAATACCTATTAATTCCTTTTAATACCTTCGAAATACCCTAATTCCCTCTTAATTCCCCCCAACTTGTACACCATTTCCTCCAGCGGTTTACCCCTCGTCAAAAACTCAAATTATTCTAAAAAACATCTAACAGGAGATCTACAAGGATTTTAAGAAAATTCGGAGAAAATTCCAAGATGATCCTAGTCCTAAGAAGAAGATTCATGGAAGATTCTAAGAGAATATCTAGAATATTCTACTTCGATTATAAAAAGATACTAATAAACAGTTTAAATAATGTGAAATTCCAAAGATTCTAAACAATTTTCAGGCAATTGATTCTATCATAATCCTAAAGTCCGAAGATTTTCAGACAAGTTGAAAGATACTTGGCCACAAAATTGCTCACTCCAACGCGAAACAACAATGGAGATCTCATGGTGTGAACTCAACCCCTAGAGCATTTAAACTTAATGTTTTAGTAACAGAAATTACATTCATATTTGGATTCGAATTTAACTTTCGACGTACCCTAAGCAAATAGGCTTGTACGTCATGTCAGATGTGTCCACTTCAGAAAAAAGTGAAATTTACTATTGTGCGAAGCACCAGTCATACTTAAAAAAAATTAATGAGACTGTTACCCCACTATTCGTAACAGAAAACCTCTAAAGGTCACAAAAAAGATTTATAAACAATTTTTAAATCACACATTCGGCTTGCCCACAAAAACTGAATTTACAGAGTTCGTAAACTCAAGTGACAAAATTTAAAAGCAATTACAAATAAAATAAATCTTTCCCCAATAATACCTAAATTCAATTTAACCCAAACTAATTTAACGTTAATGAAACAGCACAGACAATTTCACCTACTTTGCTAACACTTATGTATGATCCTGACCATATGCAAACTCTTTTGTGTTGAATTCGGACACTATCTTGCTAATTGCTCGGTGTTCAGTGCATTTAATTAAAAAACAAGTTAAACAAAGGCTCTGATATGCCATCGCTAGACTTCAACGCTTTTTTATGTGTGGCAAATCAGTAGCTTTCAGGTTAAGTGACGCAAGAATAACTCGATTGGACTTGTACATATATAATGCGTAAACGCCGAAGACTACATTCCGTTACCGAGATCTAGTTCGATTTATAAAAGGAGACATTTAAAGGACATTCATAATTTATCAACTTCAGGAACGGATTTCAGCTTTCAAACTAAGCGATGCAGGAATAGCACGATAGTACGACTATAATGCTGAAAACTTGTACGATATTCCTTTGACGAGATCTCAATCGATTTATAGTATTGCTTGGCTACCAATTCCTTTGAAGCCTTAATTATTCTGCACGGGAAAGGGATGAATTATCGTTACTAATTCGCATTTTGCAATGTTGAGCCAACTGGCTAGCCTGATATACCACAAAACAAAATGTTCGTAATGCAGTGCAGGTAGGTAGTTTTAATATTAATTTATATCAGCTCATTTGAATTCGGATATATTATACTAAATCCAAGATATGTAGACGCTTATACCCTTTTTTTATCCCAAGTATAATGTTTAATATTGATAAAGGGCTGTAGTTAAAATACAATGGGATTTACGAGCCAGTTTAAAATTAAAGGCCAGCTTTAACATATTTACGAAGCTTAATAAGAACGTGTAATCCTATATGTAAATGTCGGAATTTTTAGAGTTTTTTTACAGCCTAATTCCTGCAATTTTTTTTTTTTGTTAAATTGGTCACTGTTAATACCCAATGAAGTAATCATTTACTGCTAATAGAAGCCAAATAATCGCATTTCATTACGACCACAGGCCATATGAAATATCCTGTAAGTGCATATAATCTTTGTGCCTGTGAATGTTTGTCTTAATTACATTTTTTTCCTCTTTCCTGATGAAGTTAGTGTTGGCAAAGTTTGGAAAAAAACCAAAGAGTTGTCTACGACTTTCGTGCGCCAGTGATTTATTTATTTATTTATTATCCCTCTCTTGTTCTGGGCCCTCAACAGGCTTGCGCCCAATTCCAGAGTGCCCCTATAATGCTTTCTTAATGAATTTAGTAATTACTTTACAGTACACGGTATCAATATCAACTGTGAATTGCACTCAATGAGGGTGCTAATTTCGTGTTTCCATTCCGAAGTTCCGTTCTCGAGGTATTCGCGTTCAAAGTTTTGCCCCCCTCCGCTCCCGCGAGGATGTGTAATGCTGTGTGCTATGGAATGCGGCCACTATACAATCCAATAGACATTTTCCTAGCTACACAATTTATTTATTTTTTCCTTTTTAAATTCTCCCTCAGGGCACAGCACCAATCTGACAGATTCCTCTCAGAAACAAAAACAGCTCACTTTTAACGAGCTCGAAACCTTTATGGCTGATCGAATGACTTTCTTCATTCATGATAGCAGAAATGTTTAAACTCGAAATTCCATGTGTAAAAACTTCTTGAACAACGTTAAGCTTGTGTCCGCATTACTAAACTAACATAAGGACGATTACGTTTTTATATTTTAAAATTGCGGGGCGGGCTAGACTAGTGGTACCGGTCACAGACAATTACGCTCGTTTCCAAAATAACCCGAGGCAGCTTGCTTTACTCTTCATTCTTCCTATTTAAGCAAGAACCACCTCCTCTAATAAAATCAGCATCGTTATTCCCGCCAACACCCGAAAATCCATTACGCCTGATAACCACCTGCATCGATTATCTCGCACGCGACATTGTCGAAAAACTAATTAAACTGATCCGATTGTTTCAACCCATAAAAACGACACCAACAGATCTATTGTGCAGTACAAACATTCTAAGCAATTTAACAATTTTTGAAAATGAGGAGGGGTGCATTTCGGAAATGGCACCAGGCGCCTTGTTATGTCACTTCTAAATGAAAAATCACCAATTTTGCAATTTATTTAGAAGTAGTAGTTGCACGTTGACCTTCACGATTTTTCAAATTTTAATTTTTTGAAAATTTCTTCACCAAATCTACCTCATTTTTGTGATCAATTCAACTAAATAAACGGAACTTTCAGCAATTATTCCTTTTAAGGGAACTAGTAATGAAACTTTGAAGCTGCTGAAAATGGAATATAATTAGATACTGAATACCCGCCCGTTAAAATTTTATTTGGCCCTTAACTGATAAATTAAAAGTCCGTTGTTGTAGTTGCAGTTGTCTTAACAAAATGCTTCCGCGCAGAAAAGTTCAGTTTTTAAGAAACTCATTTCTCAACTCAAACTCAATCCTCACTGGCTTCCGTACGTTCCAATCACATGATTATATTCCCGTTGTCTGGCTGAAGACCCTCTGGAAAGTGTAACAGGTGGTCGCCTTAGACTTTAAAGATGTTTTGTGAAAATGGGGGTCGTTTCGCACAGAGATTCGGTATTTAAGTAAAAAGCTGGTGGGAGAGCGGCATTCCTACTAAAATTTTCGTGAGTCAGAAGCACGGTTTGTTCCTCAGTCAAATTGCGTCAACCCTCTTTCGAGATTAATTTTCAATAAGCAACCCAATTCAACGGGTAATGCCGGAGGTCCATTCAGACTGCCTAAGCCGTTGCACTATCCAATTTTCCAAATTACGGCTACCTTCCAAAGGAGAAACCCAACTGACAATTGGAGAAACTTCAACGCATTGATAAAAGTAAATTATTTTCAATGTTTGTAGGTCTTGTATAAAACTAGAAGTCGGCCGTTTTTAGGAATTTTGTGTAAGGAATTTGCATTTGAAGTCATTTTTATATTCCTGAAGAGGATTAACTCATGAACAAATTTGTGTATTTTTTATAAATGATTCTTTTCTTTTTTTGTTAGAAATTTCTTCTATCTTTCATGTTATTCTAATCGAGCTATATTGCACTACTTATACTTTTAAATTTTTTTTTTTTGATAATTAGGATAATACACTATAGGAGGAACAGCAGTTTTTCAATGAGCAGTTTGTGGTATCGAATCCCTACAATAAAGTGTTTTAAAATTCATTCGTTCATAACAAGATCAGAAACCCTCAGAAATGGGTCTAACACGAAAACGGTGTTATTTGATGTGTTGTCACCTATCCGGAAAAGTGCGACAAAAGGGAACCGATAAAACAAGTAATACTTTTCCATTTGCAGAGTGTTCAAAATGGTTATGGCACAGAAACTGATGTCGAAAGAAATTGGTGTGAAAATACGGTTCCATTTTGTACTTCATTCAGGACGGCGTAACGGGGCAATAAAAACCACCAGTCGAGCCCCGTAAACATTTACTGCCTACCTTTTAAAGATGCTGTAGGATTATTTCATTTGCGAAGAATTCATTTATTATGAAATTATATGCACACGAAACTCATCCTAAACGTTCCCCTCGATTTCGTGTGATTTACTAAGATAGCGGAAGCATTCAGGTGAAATTGCTAAAAACGCTTTGAATTTTCCAATACCTCTACTTGAAACTTTTTCGAAATCTAATTCAGCGCCCCCTTGGAACTCTAAATAACTTTCTTCGTTATTAACTTAGGTCTCTTTGTCTTCTTTTGTTGGAAATTGAGGCAACGTTAGAGAGACATGCATCATTACTTATTTTGTTTTAAGGTATGGCATATATTCATAATTTATATCTTCAGCATGTAGACGAGTAGGAGGCGTGCCTAAAGGGAATGCGCCTGGGCCTTTACTTTTTTCAGTTTTTTTACGATTATTTCTGAGCGAATGAATTTTTTTATTAATTTATTTTGTTATTGCTATCGATTCGATTTCTAATTTACAATGCTCGTGGTAGCTTCAAATTAACTTTTATTGTATTATTGTCTTGCTCTAGAATATAAACGTGGGCGACTTAAAAATAAAATTACTTCACCTACTTTCCGTAGCTTTTGCAATATAAATGCACTGTTTGACCTTCAAGCAGGTATAAATTACTCAGTTTACCTACTTTTAACAATAAGGCAGCGGCACTAACGGCATTTGAAAAGGGTCGTATCCACAACATTCCGTTATATTTTTAACGTTTGCAAGGACTTGGACAACAATGCCATCAGTCAAGCAACTGTGTCTTATTTTGTTGATAAATCAAGATCACCGGGCCGATAAATGACATTAAATTAATTAGTTACAGCTGTTTGCATACTGATCGTGAGAAACTGTAGAACTAGTAGTGATTGTAAACGAGGCCAAACTGAATATGCTTCATACTTTCCATCAGAAGAGTCTTTATTTCTAAAAAGCCGGCGCAAACAGCAAGAAACCGGTCCAAATGAAAATGTAATTGAAAAATTACATATTGACATGACGACTTGTAAATATATCGAAAGACTTTTCAAGATAGAAACTAGTTACTTTAAAGCAATATTAGCGCCATCTGTAATTTTGCTTCCGACTTCAAGATGGTATCAATCTAGCCCACCACTCTGGCAGCGTGTGAGAATCATAGTAGCACCTTTTAAAGTGTTATAGATCCTTTCATAGTAATTAGTACCCACTAAGGTTCTTCTGAAGTATCCGAGAACTTTCTATATAGGGGCCCTTCTACAGTTCTCTGAAGTATAATCGTTTTTAATATCCTTTTGAATCTTTAAGGTTATTCAAGCACATTCAAAAGTTTTCAGCCTCGAAGAGTGTACCTCCTCCTTCTGGAGGTTTTTGTCTCCCCCAAGAGTTTTTGAAGATACCCGAAGACGGTTTCAAGGAAAATTCCTAAATAGGTCTCCATACAGATTTCTAGAACAAGTCCACCTATATATTTACCTCGTTAACGTCTACGTTTTGACACCTGGATGGACAAAATTGAAAGCAATCTTACCTTTAGGAATCCTTAAGGGATGTTAAAAGCCTTTATCGGCCCTTAAGAAAATTGAAGCGCTTTTAAGAGTATTTAACTGTGTTTAAGAATCTTTAAGAGCTTTCGACTCCTTTAAGATCCTGTGAGAATGATCTTGATTTTTCTAGCACCTTCTAAAGTGTCAGTTTTCTGAAGGTTGGAGGTGTCCAAGAACCTCTAAGAGATTCTAGATATTATTCTAGAGTTTTCTAACCTATTCTGAAGTCTTTCATATTTTTAAGAAACTTTAGGGGTCGTCACGAGTCGTCAACAGTTTTCAGACAAGTGAAGCCTTCCAGTTGATTTTTGTGTTCCTGAGATCCTGCATCATACGCAACCAACATTTGAATATATTGGGCAACTAGCAAATGCAAACCAACAAATTAAGATATCGATCCTCCTTGAAGAAACCAATGGAGCCCGATGTAATAGGCATGTTGGCTGCTTATGCTGCACGAGTTGAGCTATTAGGCGATAATTACTTTTGTCATTGACCGTACATTTAAGGGCTTTTAAACATCTCAAGAGTTTCCATGCGTCTCCGAAGGCTTTCAAGAGTCTACAAGACCTTTAATTAGCTTTTACGGTTCTGAAGAGAATTTAAATCCTTAAGAGACCGGCCTTGACCAGCCTTTTAGGCCCTTTCAAATCCAAGCGTCTCATTATTAGCACGGTAAAGAGGTTTTCACTGACGACATGCGATGTTTACGGGCGAGCGGTTAGGTTAGGTGAGACTATAATCCTTCTGGAGCCTGTGAAAGCTTATAAAATGTCAATTCAAATCAGAGCTGTGCAAAGCCCTTTTGCAATGGGCTTCATTCCAAAGCCCTCAAGCCCGTGTAAGAGGAATGGTGAATGGAAAGCTCAAATTCCTCTTAGCACGAAAAGGGCTTAAAATTCCAAAGCCCTTTAAAAAAGGCTTAAAATTACGAAGCCTTAAGCTCAAAGCCCTTTGAAATTGAATTGAATTCCTTTTTAAAAATGAATTGAAATCCGTTAGGAAAAGGAATTGGGATTTGGAATTAAAAGAAATTGAAATCCTTGGCAAAGGAATGGAATTCCTTCGCAAAAGGAATTGAAATGTCTAATAAAATATGAATGATTATTACTCTAACAAGTGTTTTTCGTTTTTATAAAATCGTTGAGTGAAGGGATAAAATATAATGAGAATACAGGACCCAGTAGCCGTAACGTAATAAATAAATATAGTTGGTTTGCATAAGTGCTGGTTTGGTTTGCTTGCTTGCTAGTGCATAATTGCATATAATTGTATTATAATTTAGTTAAGGCTCTAGATAGAGGTAGGTACTTACACTTTATCCCATTAGAGAACAACAACACCGCACGCACTAACAGTTCTACGTACTGCAAAGTGCAAGCTCACAAAAATTGGAAATAAAAAATGATGTGGGAGTGGGAGGCATATAAGGAATTGAAGCCTTTTTAAAGAGGATTTCAAGCCTATTAAAAAGGAATTGAAGCTCTTTAAAGGGAATTGCATCCTTAAAATGGAGTTTTCAATGAAAAAGTGATTTCAATTCTTTTAAAAGGAATTTAAGCTCTTTGTCTGAAATCCAAAGCCCCAAGCTCACGCGAAAAGGCTTTAGACGTAAATTCCAAAGCCCTGTTTTTAGAAAAGGCTTGAAGCCTTGGAATTGCAAGCTCTTTTAGAGCTTGAGGCTTTCCAAGCCTTTTGTACCAATTCCTTTGCACAGCTCTGATTCAAATTCAAATACCAGCAGATAAAAAAACAAAAGGTTTTATGGGTCATTAATGGTCGTTAAGAGCCTTTAGGAATTCCAAACAGCCCCAAAGAGTCTTTACCGCCTTGATGCAGAAACTTTTAAAATCCTTAAAGTTCTCTCCTTTCTTTAACAGCCCAGTCTTGGAATAGGAAGACGTTTTGCGAGGCTCTGAAAGCCGTTATAAGAATCTGATGCGGATCTTATTTCAAGATTTGGAGAAATAGTCTGGGTGCTTAGGTCCAAAAGTGAGATAAAGTTCGCAATTTTGAGTAAAACTCTGAAAATTGGCATGTATACTCGTTGACGCTCACTTTTAATGGCGCCACGTTCATTTGCCCAACGAACCCCCAAGGGGGGGGGGGGATTAATTAGAGTTTGTTGCGCAAGCTGAATTTTTGGAGACATATAAAGAAAACTGCTTTTTGAAGCTTGGAACCAGTGTCCCGACGACGTAGTAGACATTAAGAGGATGGGTTAAAGAGCATGTGTACCAAAAGTGCAAATTTTTTCCTAATCTCCCACACTAAAAAGGGAAACTTCGAAGAAAAGAAAGAATTATAGCACTTCGTTGGATCTACATCTACATAAGCTCCTAATGAATCTGAATCCGAAGAGTCGGAATAATTAAAAAAAAGGAAAAGAAAATTGAGAAAGTGAGAATTGAAGAATCTATAAAGAGGAAATTCGAAGGAAAAATGGAAAAAACCTGAAAATATGAAGAAGAAAAACAGTGAAGAAGATTGGAAGAACTTAAAACCAAATCAGAGAAGTGTTAAAAGATGTGAAGAATCTTATGAAATTATGAAAAGCTTGAACAATCTGAAAATTCTGCAGAATCCGAAGTAATCAAAAAAAAAAAAAATCGGAGGAACTTGAAAAACTAAAGAAATCAAAGAATCGAATTCGCATTCTTTCTTGATTTATACAGGGTGACAATTTGAAAACTTACCACCCCCCATATCTTAGTAAATGAACAAGATATTTAAAAAAATCAAAATCCGTGTCGGTAAGTCGGAGGGGGAATCACAATGACATAGTTGGCGACGCACCCCCTCACACCCCCTGCGCCCCAGCCACCCCAACTTTTAAATCTTAAATAGTGACCCCCCATGTGTGATACGTCGTTGGAAAGCTCTGAAAAAATGCTTTCCAACCATACCAATAGCATTACGTTTAGGTTAGTAATTATCGTGCAAATCAAAAAATAAACTAATATGATACATTTTCTAAAGTTGGATTTTATTTCAATAAATGTTCAAAATGGTTTCCGTTCTTGGTAAGACAGTATTACTATGCGATCAAAAATGAGTTGCTGTCGAGTCGCCCTTTGAAATTTTTGTCTACATGGAAAATCGTATTTAACTTGAACTTCCAAAGCCGACTCGACAGCAACTCATTTTTGATCGCCAGTTATAATCTATTCTCAAACTCTTGTCGAACCTTTTCAAATGTTGGTTTTGCAATATTTCGACATTCTTGAATTATTCTCGAGATTATTCTGTCTTAGTTCGTCTATGTTCGCTGGTTCCGTTTGAAATACGACAGATTTCAAATGTATCATATTAGTTTATTTTTTGATTTGCACGATAATTACTAACCTAAATGTAATGCTATTTGGTATGGTTGGAAAGCATTTTTTCAGAGCTTTCCAACGACGTATCACACATGGGGGGTCACTATTTAAGATTTAAAAGTTGGGGTGGCTGGGGCGGGGTTGGAGGGGGTGCGTCGCCAACTATGTCATTGTGATTCCCCCTCCGAATTACCGAAACGGATTTTGATTTTTTTTAATATCTCGTTTATTTACTAAGATATGGGGAGTGGTAAGTTTTCAAATTGTCACCCTGTATAAGAAACGCATCTAAAATGAGTTTTAGTGTCTACGACCGAATGGAATGTAGACGACTATACAGAATTGTAAAGGATTAACAAATTTTAGTTGAATTCCCCCAAGACATAAAGTTTCGTAGTTAATGAGAAGTGTTTTTTGCTCTCTTCTCTTCTAGGCTATGAGTCACATTGCCAACTTGTACAATAGGAACACCCATGTTTAGTTCCGGTAAATATTGTTGTGTAAACTACGTCAGCCGGACGTTTTGATCATGTTATTTAATTTCGAAGGCGATCTTGTTTTGTAGCAGGATTGTTAGTTGTTAATGTTGTTTAACTAATTGCCTTGTATTATTAATTGTAAATCTACGTGTAAAAGATTAAGTTTATTCATTTGGAAACGTGCGTAGTATTTGTAACAGTTTATCTCATGTTCTTCTCCGGTCGTAGATATGAAGCTTTTTATCGCTGCAAAATTTCAAGAATTAAATTTCAAGATAAAGACGTTTTAACGCCGGTTAGAAAACACAGGTGCCGTTTAATTTTTCGAAGACGTGCATTATTTTGTTAAGGAATGAGGAATGGAAGTGAAGAGAGGGAAAATGTTTTAAAATGTATGCAAACCAGACATTAAATGGCGACTTTTGTTGGTAAAAAGTGGCTTTTAATCTCACTTTGACCGGCTAGCTGGCAGCAAATGCGGGTCGGTAGAGGAACACTTTTAGAAAGATGAGGACATTTTTTTAAATTAAGAACTTTTACGTCAATATCGAAATTATTGGCGCGGCGGAGGCTGGGCGGGCCCTAGAAAGTTTATAATTATTCTTTTAAAGGCTTTATTAGTATCTGAGTTTAATTGGGCAGGTGTTTTGTGGGTAGCTTAGTGACTGTTTGCCATTGCACATAACAATATTGCCATGTTTACTGACGGATCTCTCCAAAACAGTTGCCTGCTGCCTTACACAAATAATATTTACAATAGTTCGATGTTGGGGACATTAAGAAGATATTTTTTAATTCAAATAAAATCCGCCACTCCCTATGTAACTGTATTCTAACTGTATTCTATTGAAATATTTGGACTTACATACGCATCGTTCTTCTAAATTGCCCTCATACAGCTTTTCCAGAATATCCAGGAATGCGGAGAATTCTCAGGAACAGAAACATTTTAGGGTCTATTTATAAGACTTATGAAATATTGTCTAAGAACTGCATTTTTGACATAGCGACCATCATCGTAATTTCACTCCACGTTCAAATGCAAATATGAATGCCCTTGCTACGGTTTTGTCTAAGTAGATTGACAAAAGGGAAAAGGAGGAAGGTAAGTACCTACCTAAGATTTAAATTTTTTTTATTATCAAGCGGTTTCCACATTTTAAGGGAAGCGAGATACACTACTTCAAAAATGTAGTGATAGCGTTGCGGTCGTGGAAACAATAGGCATTTTCTAAATACTGACATTTTCTACGAGCCCCCAAACAGTCCCGCTTATCACAAATTCTGTAAACTGCATTCTTTGTTCTCCATAAGAAAGACAGTGATAAACGAGGTCCTCAATGCGTGAAATATATTAACCTTATAGTCGGAGCCGACTAGACCACTACCATACCATACCAATAATATCCTAGTCGTGTTGTTCCTTTGCTATAGGTACGCATCAATTCCACAGCAGTTGCCATTGTTCAGAAGTGACATTTTAAAATTTGTAAGAAGTTCAATAAACCGAAACACTGCGCGGAGAAATCCCATTTACCCTCGGAGCATCAATAAGAACGTTTCCTTTTATTGGCGGGGTAGTATAAACGTTCTTGTGTGATTGATTTTGTATTTGTACGCGAAATGAGTTTTCCCATTTAAAATGAGGTGGAAATTGGCATCGGTCATCTTGCAACCCCCAGTTTGATTGTATCATCCACATGTCTACAATTGGCAATGAACCTCGCCCCTCTTCAGCGCACCAAATGTCTTGCCTTATTGACACAATGAAATGGAATTTGCTTTGGCTGGACCTGTAACATAATGTCCTTATTCGAACAGGAATGCGATAACAAAAGTCCCGGTGGTGATTTCATGTTAAACAAACGAGCGTGCCGATCGAGCGTTGAGATAATAATCGTTACATCAAACCATTTTTTTTAACTAACCCCCTCAAGTATTGCGATAAATCTCGATTCAAGTGGGATTTTGCAATTAGTTTATTTCTGTGTTTAAAGCTTGTTAGATTGTGTGCTTTGCGTAGCTAATTTAGAAAATTAATTGTTGAAATTAACCGGCAAAAGCAATCTTGAGAACAAAGTGCAATAAAATTAGCCTTTGAGATTTTCAAACGTGCATTACCTACAAGAGTAGGTAAGTGAATAACGAGTGTGTAAATGTTGCGTATGTTGAGTCCAATTTATTACGTTCCCATACATTTAACAGTAGAACACTGAACAGGTGCATACAAAAGGTCATACGATTCTAAATGGATGCCAAATCACAATTAGTGACCTATTATAGATAATTTGTGTTTGCCGGCATTGATTCATTCTGACATTTTTCGAGTTAAGAGTGATATAAGGAATACTTAGACTAAGAGGAAGAAAATTAGCTGAATCCATCAGTCAAAAAGCACCTTGTGTGACACCCTTCAAACTCAGGTTCTATATCGCACCTGTATTATTATGTGTAAATGGAAATTCGCGAATAAATGAAAATTTTGCTCTATACCGATTTAAATCAAAAGAGAGTGAGGCAAAAAGAGCCACTGAAATCTGGTACCTACAGCAAGGCAATTTTTACGCTTCCCCAACAAAGCTGATTTTGCTCAAATTTGGTAGCTATCATCCTGTAAAGGATTTTTTCTTGACGAAAGCTCGAAAACCCGAGTTGTTTTCAATACCTATAATGTTACGCTTCAATTATTCTAGAACTGTATGGGTATGTAAGTACAGAAGCCAACAAAAGTGGGTTAAAGTATTTTTAAGTTTTCAGTGTTAGCTATTAGCCTTTCAGGCACCAACGATGACACAAAAAAGTAATGCAGACAGAAGTCAATTGAAAACTGATTCGCATTATCCATCTTGTTGTCCATACTACTTTAAATGTGTATCAAAATGGATATCCAATAAATCAAATTAAGGTACCTACATTTCAATTGGGTATTTCCTTGCGATTGGAAAACCTTTCGAGTAACCCATTTTGTATGTAATATTGGATTTAATTTGTATTGAAATCGATCAATATCATGTAGATCTCGATTTTTTTCTGATGTCATTTGAACAGATACAAAAAAAAACACTTTCTCATTGCCACTATTTGAGCTCTAAAAGACAGCGTTGAGAGATTCGCAATATAACCTTTCGTTTCGGAGAAAAAAAAGTACATACCTACTGTATTTTCAATTTTCCAGGAAATTTGACCGACAGATATTTTCATACGATTAGGGCGTTGTTCGCGGGTTTTTCTGGCATATCTTCGAAGTTATAGCAATATTCTGGTTTTCTTTACAGCATAATCACTTTTTAATTGCGCGACTTTTTCCTAATTTGATCATCTTCGTATCATTTATGGTTTTCGAGATCTCCATGATAGAATTTTGAGCTTCATTATGCCACATTACAGGCATTCCGTATACTGCAAATTCGTTACTCATTTATAAATAAAGTTAAACATAAATTAGTTATTTGTTCACAATTAATTATTTAATCAATGAATTAATTAATTTTTAAATTTGTGACAGTAATTATAAGCGCGAACTATTCATTACATCGGCGTTGAAATTGGAACTGCTCGAAACGCAATTTGATTTGCTGATATAGCAAACGTCGCTCTTTCTCGAAGGTTCCCGAGTATTTTAGAATGTTATCGAACGAACAAATCGTATTTCCCGGAAAGATTACGTCACATCTGTTTTCCCTCTCTATCGCCGATTCTTCTTCTTTCATGGCGACTCGAGATTTCGCTACAATGTTTCTTGATATAAAGTCTACTGGTAATCACACTATAACAGCATCTAGAACAGTTTTGACAACTACTACTAATTGTGGTTGCCTCCGACAGGATCTTAAAATTTCTTCTTGTAATCGAACCATACATAAATCTGTAGATATACATTGTGAGAATCTACCTTTAATCGATTCAATGGCTTGATTTTAAGAGTCTGGACATAGCAATTATCAATTATCTTTAAACATCCTTATTAGTTATTTTACTTTTAACGCATCTTTGCAAATTTATGTGTAAAAGGTAGCTTTTAATCTCACTTGAGCCGGCGGGCTAGCTGGCGGGCAGCAAATGCGGGTCTGTAGAAAAACGCTTGGAGGAAGACGAGGAGTGTACATGTACATAGCTACGGGCGTCGTGTAATTAACAACTTTAGGGACGGGGCTACATGATATATGCGGTCGGCGACATCTGAGCGCCATCCTCGAGCGTGTTGTACTAACGTGGTGATTTTTCCTATCTTCTTCTACAGTTTTAGTCCGATTGTTTTGTAAGGCCCGCGCCTTCGAGAGATAGTAGACTTTGGGCACCCAAAAGTTTCTTAAAAGCCCGAATCGCGGTCTCTCTTTTTCGTGTCGCCCGAGGTGTCGCCGATAGAAACTGGAGCTATCAGAAGTGTCCCTAAAATTGAGTACTATTTTGTGGATAGTTTTTAGCAAAATCTACTAAAATGCGAATTCGTTTCAATAGTACAGCGGCGTAACCAATCTGTGCATACAAGTACATTGTTACCTCCCTATCTTACGTTATGAGCGGGCGTAGTTCATAAGGTAGTTAGAGGTGATTGAAGGGAAAATCAGATTACGTACAGTAAAACTACAAATGATATTCAAATTCACAAAATACACTAACAAGTACACTTCAAAATACACAACATAGCAGGAATTATTCTTTTTTCTAACTAGCATTTCTTTTGAATTGCATTCGCATACAGAAATTTCCTATGAAATGTAGGTATTTTTTGAATATCGAGTGTTATAGATAATTATGTGCCATTTCTTTATTTAAAATAAGATACTATACTATACTATACTATGTTAATAATATTAATAATAATAATAATAAGATATATACATTTATTAAGGGGTAGGAGAAGCCATACGGCCATTAGTGTCACCCCTCTACAAACTTGGTCGCATCAGATACAACAAAACAAGTTAACAATATTATGAAAGACAAAGTAAATATAACAAAAAAAAAGTAGGTATAACAGTATAATATGAAAAACGAAAAATAATATCTCTCTACGTATAAATTTTCACATTAAAAATCAAAAAAACAATTTCAGAGTCCTGTAACAAACAAGAACCCTTGCAATCGAAACCATTTCAGGACTGGCCGCTTGTATGTAAAAGGACGATGATGCTCCAAAGCTTGTCTGAGCCTTAGGAATATAAATATTTGAAGTCCGAGTACCGTAACAATGGAAACTACTGAGTGCCCGAAAGTTTGTGTAGAGATAAAGCGGTAAGAATGATTGTATGCAAAAGTCTTAGCATGTGGTATATTCGATTAGTTCTCATATTTAGCATATTATGAGGTTTAAGTATAGGTTGTATGTATTGTAATGAGGTAGTATTAGTTGTTTTACCAGCTTTAGTTTAATGTGTGTAAACAAAAGATTTTTAGCCTTATATAAGGTTCACGATGGATGGGATTGGGATTGCATATAATATGCTATGCTCATTTTGAATTTCATGCAATTCGGTTCATAACTAACGAAGAATTCACCCGCTAATTTTTTTTTTGCCTTTATTTTTGAGCGGGCGGGGTTTCAGCCAAGGCTGCTCTACCAACCGAACCCATATTATACATTTCATCGTAATCGGTCCACTGGCTTTCGAGATTTGACAGACGTACAGAGACCGCAAAATTACGAACTCGCCAGGAGCTCGTTAATAATTAGAACCTTGTAGGCCCCAATTTCGAAATATGAAAAAAGTGAAAAATCCATATTTCATGCAGAGGTTCTGAAAAGGTATCGTCCATTAATCACGTGAAGTGGGGGGAGGGGTTCGAGAAAATCACGAAATTTTTTCGCTATAACCCGGGATTATAAAATAAATCTGCAACCTTAATGTCTGTCTGTATATTTTTGTCACAGTCCTTAATTTTCTAGAATTAAATTAGATTGTAGGTACTTACCTGTATTTAAAGATTATTCTGAACATTTTTAAGATGGTTTGTACTAAAAAATACACGTGAGGGGGGTTTGGGAGGGTTGAGGAAAGAGGGTTAATCGTAAACCTCACCACGTATCACCAGGAGCGAAGGGGGGTTTAATACACAAGTGCTCAAGAAATATGAGTACTCTCTGTACTACGAATATTCCAAGATGAAAGTTCCATAAATATTCATTGTGATATGGATTTTTAGGAACACCAAGTGTAAGGCATATAGGTACATTTTAAATAGGAAACTAAAAAGGTAAAAGCTATTGTCTTCTATGTCTATTAAAAATGAACTTATATCTCTTCTCAATCATGTTTCATGTACCGTTTATATATTCACTTTGACTGTTCGGTCGGTCGGTCGGTCGGCTGAAAAGGTTTTTTTAAATATAACTCTTGAAGGAATCATCGTAGAATGCTCGGGTTTAAAGCATTAGCTTAAGCCATAAGAGTTACGAAGATTGCACGTCTTTGGATGTGTTTTAGGGTACGCCCTTTCCGATTTTGCAAATTTTTTTCAAAATTCCTACCACGCATTAGTTGCTTTACAATTAATTTGATAGTTTTACTCGAGGTTTTACTAGTTTGGTTTGAAAAAAACATTATTCTTTTGTTTGTTAAGTTAAAGCAATTTATTGTATTAAAAATTATTAAACATTTTTCAGTAAATCTACAAACTTGAAAATTATTTACAGTGGCGTGCGTCTATAGAACTAATAGGGTCCCTTTTCTTAAAAAAAACACTATTTTTTGTGCCGTATTACTAACGAATGAACCTTTTTATTATGAATCATGATCAAATTGTACAGCAAATTTAAAATAAAGAAACTGTTAGAATTTTACTAGTTTGCCTTAAAACAGACCTTTTTTCCTTGGCAACTGAAAATAGATAGACGCGCACGCCACTATTCATAGTCCTTAACTTTTTAGATTTATTGCAAATTGTTAAAAGTTTTTGATACATTAAATTGCTTTGACAAAACTAACAGAATATTAACGTTTTTTTCACCGCAAACAAGTAAAATTTTAAAATTAATTAACACAACTTTTGTATTAAAAGACGTCTTTGCAAAAAGTGTAGTTATGAAGGTATATATTCAGTTTCCAGACAAAATGTCCACCCTGTATCCAGAGAACTGCGCTCAATAAAAAGATACAAATGTACATTACGTAGTTTCTCGAAAATTAGACGAATACCTATGAACTATTGACCCTATTGAACATATTTGCATATTAGGAGAATATTCATGGTAGGTAGGTCTATATCCGGTTGTGAGTAGGGGAAATTGATTTTTTGTTCTCAAGTCGCAGATAAGAAAAAATTAAAAGATTACAAATCAACTGCACTTTGGGACTTGGAAAGTAGCTTTCTAATGAAACATTTTGGACCCTCGGAAAAAATGCTTGTGCTCACCCATACCGAAATTGTACAACCTGTACTTTTTCTTAGACCAATACAGTAACTTTAAGTACTTTTCACTGTGAAATGCGTAAATGTCGCAAGTCGTCCAGAATATGACTGTAAAAATAATAGGTACTTAAATAGCCTAACGTTAGAATTTTTTGAATATGGATCGAATTGCACGAAATTTGGAATGAAGTTTTGACGCGAATTGGAAGATGCTAGTACATACATATTCCCTTCTAACACTAAAATGCAACACCGCACTTAAAATACCGAGGCTCTTAATCAACTGTCCTCAATGAACACATTAGGCGTTAATGGGTTTTCTGGTTTGCAACCGCTATTTACATTGTTGCAAATAATAGAGTAATGTGCAACGTATAGTAAATTAAACACATTACATTCCCTAATAATTCAATTTAATATCACGACGGATCTCGGAAAGCACTACAAAGTACAAACCAGCTAGAACTATTAAATTAATTGGCCCTAAATAACAATAATTAAATTCTAACATAAGTATCTAAAATGAAATCACCAATAAATAGCTAAATCCAACTTGAAAGCTTTTCATGCAAAATCGAAATTCAAACCTTTAAGGCCCGATGCACATGAGCTGCAAAGTAATCTGGACGCCGATATTGTTTTATACCAAGATAGTCAGAAATAAGTTGGAAGTAATCGGCCAGGGTATCCGATAGATATCGGCCTCTCATGCGAATTGCCCTATTACTCCCAACCGTTGATTGATACAGTTGATCACAGTCGCATTCTCAAAATATCGACAAAAACGCACTTTTTCTAATGGAACACCCTGTATACGATATAAAGTCAATCAACGTCCCAACGTATTTCCGACTATCTTGATAGAAAACGATTTCGGCGTTCGGATTACGTTGCAGCTCATGTGCACCGGCCCTAAGTCGGTACAATTGCGAATTTGCGATAACCGAAAAACAATTGACAGCTTCATTCTCAAAATATTGGCAAAAACGCACTTTTTACAGTAAATTTAAAAATTGTTAATAGTGTATCACAATATGACAAATGACAGCTTTTGTTGATATCGTATACAGGGTGTTCCATTACAAAAAGTGCGTTTTTGTCGATATTTTGAGAATGCGACTGTGACTGTTTTCACCGTTGTAATCATCAGCGTAAAAAACACACCACTTTTCATTTAACCGCTGTATCTCGAGTGGTATCTCTTAATACTAACGAAATAGTGCCGACTTAAGTTTGAAGACCCTGTGTACATGACGATCATACGGAAAACCGGTTCTACAACTATAACATAAAGGTCTGATTTCTGTCAAACTAAAAAAATCACGAAGTGCCTCTACCTACTTATGAACAATTTGTGTTATTTAAAAAATGGGAATTCTTTTGAGAAACTGCTAAATAGACTAATACCCCCTAGTCAATGACAGTACCTAAATGAAACTTCTGGAATATATGTTACTAGTCTTTAGTCTTTATAGGTAACTACACAGACTTTTATATCAGTGGATATTTCAAAGGTTTATTTTTATTTAACGTTAAGTGTTCCGATTTTTGTATTCTGGCCTTTGGGAACAAACGTCCAGGAACGAGTCATGTTTACGAGTACAATAATAATAACCGAGATAATATCCATCGATCTCTTTATTTACAATTACAAGTTACATTGCTGTTTCAACTCTTTTTTTAACTATTCCCAACTTATTGTCAAAAATTCAAGCAAGCGCATTGATATTCCAAAAATTGGGAGCCGCGTTGGGAGCAGAAAACCATCATATCTGAGAAGTAATGCTGATTCCTTCTTAAATAGTAGCTAGCTACCCTATAAAATTTGACTAAGTATAGGTAGGCAGGTACTCCTTTCTGTAATTCGCAAAATCCAGAACAATACAGATAAATGTCAAAAAATACACCTAATAATAATAATAATGTTTATTTAATAATGAGATACAAATTCTTTTTTACCACGTCAATACAAAGAATGGTGAAATTAGGTAACTAGGTAAGTATATTATTTTATAAGATATATAAAGAATATACTTGGAAATTCTATTCTATATTAAATTATAGATACAGAGAGGTATTAAATTTTTGTCCAGTAATTGCTACCTAGTTCTGCTCGTCACATCATTTCACCATAAAATACAAAGTACTTGGGTAGTGGGTTCAAAGAAAGGATATGTAAAGCGGTCGTTTGATAGCTATCTGATGCGACGGACAACGTACCTATCTCTTGCAACTAAACGGGATGCTTGCCGTATCCGTTTGTAACTCAATTTTTCTACCGACGCGTTTTACCATAATTACGAAATATACGCACTTACAGCTATAAGTAAGTAGTACATTTTGTAATTCCGAGACACACCACACTGTAAGTATAATAGACCAACGGGCTCGTGGTTAGTTTATTCGCGTTAGTTTCGGTTGACACACGACTATTAGTTGAGGTTCGTGCCCGTACTGTTCGTAAAAAACGTCGAAAAAGTGCAAATTACGTAAGTAAAAAAGAAACGAAATTAGGCCTAGGCAGTAATACGCAACAGTACACTAGTGACGTAGTTATTTCCTTTGCCGACGTAACATCGATCGACTAGAGTGCGTTGTCCTCACTGCATCCCGTTCTAGAGGCAGTCAAAGCGGGGAGTCTGTTTTAGATTACGTCGGCGATAAGATAACGCATTATCCCAAACGAATAGAAGACGGTTGATAATAAAAAAAATTTTACACACCACCATATTCGTCTGCCTAATCAAATATAATCCCATACCGGCTAATCTACTAACCGTTAGCTGCGCGCGAAAGTGAGCCTTAAAATAGCTACGTATTACGACAGTTAATCAACGGAAATTTGTGGGCTAATCAAAATACGTCTACAGCTATCCAATTATTTACAAAATGGATGGAGTTCGCTGACTTGAGCAGATTCGCGAACGCTATTAATTAATAAAAAATTTACCACTATACAAAACCAGCTTTATATCAGGTCAAAAACGCCCGTGATAGAATGTGAAAGTCGCTTTCGGGTTGTATAACTTTAATCACAGTCTAACCTACAAAACCAGTTGCAATGTTGTCCTACGACACGTCGACCACACCCGTATGGTCAGTATTCAGAGAAATGGACTCGTCCGGGATTTAACACGGCCCCTTTCGTTCATGGCTGTCTGTGACAGAACAGCGAAAATAAATAGAAAGCTGGGACTTACCGTTACGTGACAATGTCAGTAAAATTATTCCCTGTTATCCGTTTGTAAAGGAACACTTTTGCTTATCACCTTCCAAGAAATCCAAGGTCACCGCACTTATCGTAAAACAACAATCACTGATATAAATTTTTCCAAGTTTGATTGTCTCTAGGTAGCATACGCGACTGGAAGTCTTTCCCTATACAAAAGACCCTCTTGATGAGGACAGCTAGTTCGTTCATTGGAAGATTCGGCAACCAGTAGCAAACCCCAACAACCGTACCGGAGTAGGCGGTTCTCGTTTGTAGATTGAAGCTTGGAGGGGAGAAAAGAGGGGTTTTAATTTAATCTAAAAAAATTGAGACCACGAACTAGCCTAGTTAAGCTAATTACGTTGCCTTGGAAGTCTCACAATGGAACGTTCTCTCACTTTTAGAATTGGAAATCTTTGATTGTCATTTGGGTTTTTAAAGTCGGACAAGTACAACATTGGGGGTTAGAAACTGAAGGGAGGGAGTTCCAATCGTTGCATCACAAGAGTGATAATATGGTGGAAAGGGGAAACGGTATGGATCTATTGCCGGGGTTTGAGCATGGCCGGTATGCAGCAAACGCTTGCGCCTTGGAACGTATACAAAGCGATTGGTGAACGTTATCCTGCACTCACTAGCTGATGTATTAACCGTTCTGTATATGTTTTCTTCTTACCTAATGGCTGATTGGACGGATATCAGACGCCCTTACTGTCGTTAAATTATCCCCCAAGTACAACCACCCCACCTGACAACTCAAGCGAGACTTCTCCCTACTTGTCATGTATGATAGGTGTTTTATTATGATTTGCTAACGAATAGTCTCAATTACTCTTAATTAACTAATTAGGCAATCTTGGCACTGGTTGGGCGCGACCATGTAATGAGTCGACGATTAAGATTAGGCTTTCCGGTATTTTTTTATCAGTTTACTTCCACTTCATAAAGCGGCGCGCCTAAATGCGGGCAACCCGCGAACGTTAGTAGCACAGATATCTTAAGGTGTTTTTTGTATATCTCAACATTTCTTTTATAATTTCCTGGATTGAACTTACTACAAAGACATTCTTTCCTTTGAAAACTGAATTTAATTGCGTTCTCTTCTGAAACTAGAGCTTCTCGTGTCTATTTAAAGCATGTGAGTTAGCGACCAGCGCATGTGGTGGACAAACTTTTTGAATAAAGGGCTACAAAATAAATGTTCAATGACGTAGCGGGCCGGAATCAAATATGCAATAATTTTGTTTTATATAGTATTTTTCATTTTAATAAAAAACGAAACATTTTATTCTAAAGAAAATAAGCTATACTTACGTTATTAAAAGTAAATAGGTATTTCGACATATTTTTTTATTTGTTTCATGACCAGAGGTTCCCGTTTTTTTCAGATCTTATTGAATACCTATGCATTTACGTAACTAATTTAAGTCTGTTGACCAATCATATTCACAAGAATAAGCAATTGTAGTTGGTTTTTTCGCTCAGATTCTGTGTTTTGTTGACGAAATGTGTTTTTAGAGGTTCTTTTAATTCTTCTAATTTTTTCATTTCTGAAGTGTATAGGTAGGTAATCATTTCGACTGTTTAACGATGAAAATGACAAAGTGGGACGTAAATTCGCCCACCACTGGATTAGCTTAAACACCAAAAAATTAATCATTTCTGATGTGCATTCGACACTGTTTCGTTGCTCCTTCACTTCGTAGGGTAATAGCTATTTTTAGGGGTAGGTAACCGCAGAATCTAAACTGAAACTAATGATCTGAAGAAAATTTTTCACGTACCTAAAGACCTTAGCATTGCATATGTTTCAGGCATTTTCAAAGAAACTCATACAGTCGTAGGTATACCTACTTAGGTACATACCTATATTAGTTTCGCCTATTAAGTGTTACTATTGCCTCCAAATGAAGATGAATAGGTGTATAAGTACCTACTTATACTTAAAGTTAATTTTGGTACACCAAATCAAACATATATCTACCTATATATATATAAACAAAGGAACGCGTAATAGAATAGGGTAAATTATCGAAAGCGCTATATTTTTTAATACAATTCGGATTTCCGTAGGCAAAAATAAAGTGTCGTCGCGTCTCACGTTGAAGTTTCTGAATCTTCTCATGAGTCTCGTGTCATTTTCATGTGAAACTCTTGGAAACAATACCTACTCTTCTGCGATAACTATAAATAACGTAATCCAAAGTCGGCAAGGAAGGGGTTTTGCCCGTGTTCGTGAATAACAACGATCAGACTCTTCATGACAGCTTGGAAGAGGATGAAAGCCAAGATTGACTAGCCGAATCTAGCATAATTCGAATACGGTGGAAGTGGAAACAACCATTACCATCAGAAATGTCTAGGTAGGTACAACAGCTGTGGCTAAAAGACATGTATTTATCATGCTATCTGTTTATAACCATATACCTATACAAACTTTCTGTACGCTGATGAGTGATGCTAGTAGACGGGATGACACCTCGAATCTTAGTAGAAGACACCGCAACATGGCTGTGAATGACTGGACGGATCTCTCGCAATTTTGCGAAAATACGTTTATCTATATTTAAGGTAAAGCGTGTTCGAATCTTGAATGATTTGCTGCAGCGTATATAATGACCCAAAGCGATTGCGGAAGAATCTCGTCATTAGGGATGAACCACGACTCTTCAAAAACATCATAATGGACGTGATGTGTTTGCTATATAGGACATGTCTTATAGCAAAAAAAAGTTATTCATTAGAAACTCAATTCAATTAGGTAGGTAATTGTTGTGGTGGTTGGTGGTGGAACCTAAAGTTATGAGTTTATTATATAGGGAAAAAAGCGGCTAACTGCACAAATTTTCCCGGATCAATTCTTCCACAATGCACATACCAGGGTGAAAACAACGTTGTTTTTAAAGCTTTTTATGCGGTTTCCGAAATTATAAAAAGTTTGCTATAACAATCTACTAACTGATGGCATATACCTATTTCTGCGTGGTCAAGAAGGGCTTATTTTTTTATTGCAACTATATAGCTTTCATTACATTTATTACCTACTATAGTTAGATACTTATGTTGTACTTATTATTGTACCTATTGGGTAAAGATCATTCAAAAAATTGAAGTATAATTCTACATTCTTAAATAGTATTTTATATAAATATATAGGTACCATAGGTAGAGTTAGTATTACCTATAGGTATATAGTATTGCGCGAAGGCAATAGTAGACTTCTCTACCGTGTAATACGAGTATATACTATATATTTTTTTCACTACTAGTAGGTACCTACTTGAAGTAGGTAGTTGAAGTCCTCTAAATTGCACATTATATTGTTATAAGATCGGTAAAATTAAGGGCATAACATGTTACATAAAAAAATTAAATACGTTTTTTTCACTAATACTAGCGTCTGATGACATGATTATTAACCTTTTTTCCAGTTGTAAAGTACCTAGGCTTTCTCGGCAGTTGTTCAAAGTGGTTAATAATGTGGACGTTATTAACTGCAGGTAGTCAATAATGAGACACGCTGTCACAGAAAACCCACAACCCGAAATTTCGCTGAATAAACGATTAGACAAGTTCTCTAAAATGAATAATTGTCACCCTCCGCAATTTCCAGAGAAATTACATACCTACCTAAAATTATCACATTTTGAAAAAATTCGAATGTAATTACTCTTTGAAAATATCTCAATGACAGAACAAAATACGGCCTGTTTGACTTGTACTTCCACGCACTTGATTGACATGTTAAATTAATAAACATAAATTTCTGTCCAATCGTTCACCTTATCAATATAAATAATATAATACCTCTATGTTAATTTAGAGGACTTCATGTACTACCAGTGAAAAAAATAGTATATATCTATGTCGTAGGCAAATAGTTATTTCAGGCAAATGGCATTTTCCTGGGTAAATGACTTCATCAAAATAATTTTTGTTTAAAAGTCATTTGCCTAGGAAAATAGCATTTGCCAATCCGTTGTTGGGCAAATGACTTTTAATATTTGAATGAACGCGTTGTGGTATCTTCATCGGTGGTTTTCTTACCTATATTGTAATGTTATTTCGTGAGTTTCAAGACCAGGTAAGTGAAACATTACATTTTTAATTGTTTATTTAATTTATAATTTTGTGTTACCAGAAAGATGTTTTTATTTTTACGCAGGTAAACTTACCCCGAATTTTCCGTATCCATTATTAATAATAAACCTTTTTTTTTGTTAAAAACGCATAAAAACTAATTACTACATTTTGTTATTAATAGAATTTATGTTTTGTTATACTTTTATAAGAAGTTTGTGTTTTTTTAAATAAAATAATACCTACCTAATCAAAGTGGATCGATAATATTAATATCAAAGAGTAACTAATAAGTATTCTTTGTTAATATTAAAATTTCCATTTGCTTAAAATGGGCTTAGGCAATGGTATTTGACTGGTGAAATACCATTTGCCTAATCGAATGGCATTTAAAAACTAAAAAGAACCTTTTGCCCAGGCAGCTAGCATTCGCTCGGGAAAATGACATTTGCCTAAAATAACTATTTGCCTACGACATAATATAGGTATACCACGGTAGAGAAGTCCATTATTGCTTTCGCACCTTACACCCCTCGGCGCAAGCGCCTCGAGATGTAATCTTGGTGCTCAGGCAATAATACTAGACTTCTCCACCTTGGTATATACCTAATGTACTATTAAGGACTTTCCAAATCGGTAATAAAAAACGGAATAGGTATTCCATTAAAAAAAAACGCAAGTTTGATACGCCACTGGAAATACAGCACGGCTCTGGTGATCAAAAATATTTTAGATGTTATAGGTATGGCCACGGTAATTGTATATATATATATATAAGATAAAGGAAATATTATCACATGGGCCTTAGATGCTACACCATGTATATTCAGTGTCCAAACAAAATTTTCACCCTATTGGTGTCGTCGTTCGATTCCCTGTACCATCGAGGCTCAGACGTCAAGCTAAAAATCACTTTTTTTGGGCTTCAAAACGTCCAGAAAACGCGATATCGGCATATCGAAAATTTATCACGATTAGGTATACAATACTTTCCTTTACCTATACACACTTCGTATGTAGTCGGAAAATAAAAAAAATTAATATTTACTTTATATACCAGTTGTTAAATTGGTTAATAGGTTTGAATGAGTATAGGCTATGTGTCTTTAACCGTAAGGGTAGATAAAGTGATCACTTTAACGGCAAGGGCAGATAAATAGAAAGAATTCATTGTGCAATGACACCTGGCATTTTTATTAAAAGTGGGACGTAGAGCACGATATAAAATGAAGTTCAGAGCAGAATACGATATTGTTCCCTTGGAAACGACGGGAGAACCTACGCTTGTTATTTTGGACGACTAAAGTACGTACGTACAAAATTTTCAAAAGTTTTATAATGAGTTCTATGGCTTCTGCTATAAAATAAAGTTTTGTATTATGCACAACGATAATGGGCAACAAAGTATCTCGTGAAAGTTAATTCACTCGATCCCTTTATCGTCTTGTATTATAAATAACTATTATTCAATGAAAGTTAACATTGGCGATCGTCCATTCCTTCACGGGCCACTAAAGTTTTTACGCGAACCACCGACCACCGTTTGGCGACTGCTGATATAGGTAAAACCAGGACATTCCGGCGTGCATGTGTGATTTTTGATAAAAAAAGTGAAAAATAAAGGCAATTGATTGAGTACCCCCTCTTCCTACCCGAATAATATTCAATAATATGTTCATTTCTTCTAGCACCCCAGTCTTTAGTGGGTATACATACTTATAGATATATACGAGGGTACATTGTTATGTAATCGAACCACATATGAAACAAAAGAAAAACAAAATTTATTTTTCCAAATATGTTTGTACCCTCAACTTCTACACATTCTTCTTTTACATATTTTTCCATCGTTTCTACAATAAGCAATTTTTTTCACTAAGACTACTTTCAGCTCATCATTACAAGTGTGGTAAGTGTTTTTCCAAAAGGAAAAGGGAAAAGATAGTAGTCGCAGGGTGTTAAATCTATACTTACAGAGCGGATATCTTCATTTGAGCTTTGTGCACCCTACATACCTAATTGTCGTGTATATAGCAGTTTACTGTTCTAGGTTCTACTGGGAAGATTTTGAGATTTTTTCGCTCGAATGGAAAATGTAAGGTTTTTAATGGTCTCTTTAACATCCCCGATAATTGTAGTCCCCGTTTTCATGCACTCAAGCATATGGCTTCTTTTCAGATTCGTCGTATTGCTGTAGGTATATTATGGGAAGAAAACTGAAATATAAATTTAAGATAATCAAGGAAGCCTTCTACGTTAACATCACATGAATGTACCTACAAGTTTGAATACCTACTTATCCCGTAATTGTCCGCCGAACAGCTTCGTGCGGTAGCGTGTATATAAACCAATGGAAACGACAGAATTTCGTCAACTTTTAGGCACGATGAGATGGATGGTAATCTATAGGCATTCTTATATTTGGAGAATGCGGTGTATACAACCTACCTACCTATAACACCATATCAATAAAAAATTCTCGTTAAGTGATAGATTTCTAGAATTTTGCATAGGTACAAATGATTTTTTATGACTCATATTAGGCCGTTGTAGTTATCAGTATTCGCCGTTAAATATTCATACATAGACCATATGTGACAGGTACCATGCATCAATTATTTCAATCATTGAATAAAAACCCTAATTTTTATTAAATTCACACCCACTTACCACCGTCAGTCTACATATATGTTTCTGATTTTGGCACTTCAATATCTATGGTTCAAAACCCAAAAAGGGGGGACGGTGGAATTTATAGTAAAACGGTAAAAGTGTAGGTACATAAACCCTCGGTTAATTATTTAGAAAAAGTGCTTTTTTTGATCCCCTCTATCATTTTTTTTACATGCATATATGTAACACTCTGTATATCACAGGACTAAAATGCGTCATAATCCCTTGGGCGCTTTTTGCCCTCAACTTCTTTTCGAGCGACCCATTGCACCCTCGCACACTTTAGTCCCTTGGTATAGATATAATACACCATTATAAAACTCTTGTTTTTCGAATTTTCATACTGCACGCATGTCTGTGAACTATAACTACATGTTTCACTGATAGGGTGTTGTGCTCGGGTGTACCTGCACCATCCTGTTGAAACCAACAGTTTCCAACTTTTGTGTTTTTTTTTGTGTGTCCGTACTTCATTGTACCTATTCGGAATAAAAAAATGCTACTCAATACGGTACAGTATAGTTCAGGTTTTTACGGGTCATATAAAAAGTAAAGTTGATGATGATTTTTCTGAGACGAAACGTTGTAGTAAAAATCTCTGGAGACTGGCTTGTAGAGCTCAAAAACTGTCAATGTTTTGTATCTTTTCAAATAACATCAGAAAAAATAAAAACGAAATCGGCAAATTTCAGTTTGTTTGGCAAGGAATCGGAATTTTTCGATTTTCTTTACAGCATAACAATAACTCTTTAATTGAGCAACATTTCTCTAATTTGACCATCGTCGTATCTTTTACGGTTTCCAAGATCCCTATGATAGACATCCTTATCTTGGACACAGTGTACCTATAGCCGAATTAAAATTGACTTGTTGTATTGAAGGACATTTTAAGCAATAAAAAGAACAAAGAGAAAAGAAGACTAGAAATCCAGCAGCAAATAATAATACGAAAGAAGTATTTCAAGCTCTTCACAGAGTTGTTTTGCTCTACTGTAATAAAAATATTGAGGGAAACTATATCTACTAAGACATCGATCTCTCAGATGTCAATCAATCAGATGATTATGAGACATAAGAATCAAGGAGTATGTCGTTTTTCCAGATGTTGCTGATATAGGAGGTACTCACATAATGCTCCAAGCCAAACCTTGAGGAAATGCCCAAAGCCGCAAAAGCAACATATGAATTAACTACCCGTTAAATACGTACCTACCTATACTTACGTAACACAATGTTTTGAATGTGTTGAATATTTTTTATTGCAACTGTCATAACTTGCTTAATATTTATGATAGAACACTGTGTTAATGGTAAATTAAATGAGGGGGCTCTGAAGTGTATTCCTGCAAGTTGCCTCGCAGAACGTTTAATGCATATTTTCGAATGAAACATATTATAGGTACCTACTATCGTACCCACATTCCACTTGCTTCGTTTTTTAGGGTAACTGGGCGCGATGATTATTAAAAAAGAATAGTTTGTAATTTGGCCCCCTGTGTAACAACCCCTAATTTGTTTGGCGAATAATTATGGGTTGAGGTGTGCACACCTACCTACATAATAAGAAAATTGTAAATTTACCTATATAACCCACTTTAAATGAAAAATGCATGCGGACCAACAAAAACGAAGAAGTTTTCAAAGATCATACAAAACAAACTTGTTGGTGCACACTTCGTCGTAAAATACGACACATTTTTCGCATCAACTTCTCGTTATGAATGTTTCCTATGCACCTTTTGTTCAGAAAGTATTATGGGATTACGTCTAATCGTGCTCCAAGTAACATTATGGTGAAAAATCAATAACGTCTGACAATCCCTCTGGCAAGAGTAATACCCATCGCGTTGTCCTACATTTATTTTTAGCGGAACTTTATATAGAAGGAAAGGGCATTAAACTTTTAGTTGTAATTTTGTGTGATAGTGTGCGCCATAAACGCTTGCTTGGTATAAACTTTGCGCTGCTCGGCGTTTCCCGATGTTCTGGCTGTCATTGGCCTCATGACTGAGTTTGCGCTAATACATTGGGTTTATGGAAGGGAAATACGAACGCACAGTTCCCCTGATTATGCAAATACCATTGACGAATTTCTTACCGCCTTTTATTAATGGATTAATTCGGGGGTTGGATCTTGTTTTACGCTACTCACTCATTCTTTTTATACTTGCGTGTTAGGGGCGGTTCAACCCTTACGTACGGTTTCATGTTTCCACGTCTTGTTCTTTTATTTTCCAGATCTACTTACAAAGGGGGTCAAAATAGAACTTCATCTTGAAATAGAGGGAGATACTCTCTTTTTTCAATCGCAGGAGTAATTACATATGACTTTTTTGATCAATCGATTTTATTTATTTATGTAGGTACACGTGACCTAAATCAGTGTAATGAGAGCGTAGAGAAACCTGCGAAACTAGTTAGATATATAGAGACAGATAAGGTAAGTTTGTGTCGTTAATTGGCATCCTAAGGTGATATAGTTCGCTTTTTAGAGAAACGAACGAGCTGCGTGTTCTAATGACCAATTAATTAGTGCTTGAGACATTAGCTTCCGGAATCCGGAATATCATCTACCAAGTATAATAATACGATCTGGGTGTTTTTGATAATGACATAAAATTGGTGATGTGGTGAATTCAAAACGAGACACTAACAGAAGACCTAAGTAATTTCTGGTAAAACACGATCTATCGATATTTTTGAGTTTGGACCACTCGCCAAATTCTTCGTCTCCCACAATTTTAAATAGCAAATAATTTATTTTGGTAATTAATTAATATTAATGGATTGCAAATGTTTGTTTGAGTAATTCGAAGTAATGTGGTAATGCAAATTTGATGATTCGAATACTTTGAGTTTAAATAATTCAACAAAATAATATAGCTGCTATACAGGGCGCAGCATATGTATTGGTATCTAAAAAAATGTACCAAATTAACCTAATTTTTGATTTGACATGTACCTAATAGGCATACGACGTAATAAAAAGCTAATTTTTTAAATACAGAACAGAATTGCCCTTGATTTTTAAAAATCATGAAGTTTCAATTTTAAGTACATATTTATAACTGACATTTCATGCTGTAAATTCTTATCTTGATAGACACACTGTATATTTTATTGTTCAGTACGCAATAAGCTTTCTTGTTTATAACGTATGCCGTATACCTAAACGTAAATTTAGTGAGGTTCTAACACTGTTCCCTTATTTCTCCCTTAAAATCAACCGAAATAATTATATTACGATTTACGAGTATCATTTTCATTTGCAAAAATATTTGTTTTAGGCCAGCCAATGAAACAATCATTGCATTCAAATAAAAAAATGTTGTTCTTTATCTATTCGAATATGGATCCATTCTGCTCGAAATGGGGATATGTTAACCAGAAGGTAATTATTAGTACCTAAATGCTGGAAACCTTCCCCATGAAGTTAGATTAAATGATTATATATCAAAGCTACTACATGTTTCGACCGTAGTCATCATCATCAGGTTAAATGAAAAACGTCAAGGAACAAATTGTAAAATATTAACAAGGGTTACAAGTTTTGGGTGGGGGTGGAAATTTATGGAACTTTAATAAAACCAGAGAACATAAACAAAGATTGGTCACATGACCGTAACAACCCACTTAAGGACTTTATCGTGAAACACGGCCCTCCAGTATGTTAGGTACGTTTTCAGGAGGAGCTACTGTGAAAGACTTGAAGGGTTGAACGATGTGTGCCAGGTTTTAAGGTTAACAAACATAAATCAGTGGAAAAATTGACAATTTAATTACCTTCTGGTTCTTTATCTACTTAAAACGTGTGGATTTTCTTTTACAGCTTGCATAACAAGCATTTCATTTACAGCGCTTCCAATCGTTTTTCTCTCCCTAAATATGCTTCAATTTGTCGGTTCTTCCAAATCGTTACTTGAGTCTTTCAAGTGCCAAGCGATATGAATGATCTTCCGCATCTGGAAATGTTTGTACGTAAACTCTGCTTGTCAGTAAATAATTCTCTTCACTGCATGTGCCCAAACATTTTTTGAAAATTAATTTTCAATGTAAATATATTTTGAGTCCTTGGTTGGTTGAGAAAAGAATGAAAAAAATTCGATAAATAGGTATATACGGCCGTTTGAGAAAAATGAAATATAGTTACTTCTGGTTGTGTGTGTGGAGTATTACCACCCTGCAGGATGCTATTGTATATGGTGGTAAGGAGCACAAGAGCTTTTTGTGGAAGAGTTTCTAGAATTTCTCCTACTCGAATCCAGGAGCTTTGTGACTATTGGTGAGCTGGATTTGTTGTCGTACTTCAGTTGGTGAGAATGGTTTGGCTGGTAGTGAAAGTTGACATGGTACGTCAAGAAATGATTCAATTTCGTGGTCTGTATGTATTCCTTGAGGTTGTGGTGTAGAGAAGACGTTAGTGAGGTAATCGGCGAATGTATCTGCTTTTTCTTTCTCTGCTCTAGCCCAGGTTCCATCATGCTTTCTAATTGGCGGTGTCATTAAAGTTGGTCTTTTGAATTTTTTTGTTACCTTCCATATTGTGTGGTCATCTGGCGAGAGTTTCGTGATAAACTGTTTAAAATTGATCAATATCAATATTGATCAATAATACTACTTGCAATTGTTTTAAACAAAACGTTACGAACTAACTTAAATTCATGAAAGTTGTGATACATCAAGGAAAACAAGAAAAAGAATGCAAAAAATTCAAGTCAAGTTAAACAGTGTTGCATTTAAAAAATACAAACTTTGGATCAAATTTCAGAAACGGTGGGCAAAAATTTTTTTTACTATTCCAGTGGATTCTACGTAAAAATATCTAAAATAGACAATTTTTAGCTTTTCGTTTTAGTTTTTTTGTTTTTAACCATTATCTCAAAAATAGATTGATTCTGTTTGTTAAAAAAATCTGGCACAGGGTTTATATCAATAAGTGTTTAAAAGGTTTGAAAATTTGGTAAATTTAATTTTCGGCCCATTTTTTTTCCATTAATAACTGATTTTATCCTTCATCGTATTCTAATTAAAGCTCACGAATTGTTTCTACCATCCATCTCGCCTACACCCTTATTGAGATAGTGTCGGTAGAGCGTATTCGCATAGTGAGGTGGAACGGCTGGACAAGACGTATCTACTGAAGTGCGAATATCTGGAAAACGGAATCTCGTAGGAGGACTCGGGAGAGAAAATGCAATATTGCGGAGACTTTTCCCAAGGACTTGATTATTCTTGTATTCTATAGCGTATATGTATCAACCGGAAGCTATAAGCATCAAAAACCATTACCAATTTGTGTCCTATCTAGGTTTCAATTTAATATAATAGTGCCTAATAATTTACTATAAGTAATCAATTTTGGTTTAAAAAATGCGCTTTGTCTGCACACTGTACAGAGTGCCCATTATCGGTAAAAAGCGATCTGTACTTATACAAAATTTTTGTACATAAAAGTGGTAAAACATTTTATTTCCCATAATAAGGCAGCATTTAGTTATTTTTATTTCAGAAAACAAATCAGTAACGAAAAACAATTGCATTTTTTTAAATTGCAATGTATTCTTGCATTAGGTTCATTTGAAGAGATTTTTTTTCTCTTTTCGATGACGTTAGTACCCTTATAACAGAAATATTTTCAAAAAAATTAAAAGCTCTATTATATCTAATTAGATGAGTAACATTAATCTAGCCTACATTAAAATAAAACAAATGAACGTGTACCTACGTTTCTTATTAAGAAACGACGAAAAAACGAAATCAGTAATAATTGCTGCAGCAATTCCTCCCAAAATACTCATATGCATTTCAAGAAATTCGAGGAGTAGAAATAAATACATGCAATACAATGCACTAAAAATGAAACAATTTACAACAATATCTGTGTATGTGAGCGACAGTAGTGATAGTACTCCTTTACGTTGTAGGGGGGAATATCTATTGTAAATTTTTCTGAACACTTATTGCCATTAAAACCATTTTATTACTAATTTCGTTTTGTATTCAAGGTTTAAGAAAACTAGCACGTTCATTTGTTTTATTTTGATGTAGGATATCTAGATTTATGTTATTGATGTACCTACCCACTTCCTTAATTAGGACTTTCTAAATTGTTTTGAAACATCATCGAAAAGAGAAAGAAAACTCTATCAAATGTGCTTAATGAATGGACACATTGCTATTAAAAATTCAATTGTTTTTCGTTCCTGGTGGTATTTGTGAAATAAAAACAATTGAATGCTGCGTTATTATGGAAAATAAAATGTGAAATAACTTTTATATAGAAAAATGTTGTATAAAGTCGTTATTTAGCGAGATATATACTATATATATTCCATACATAATGGGCACCCTCTATATCTGTTATGTTTATTAATTTTTTGTGTGAAATTATAATTTAAAAAAATGTAGTTATATAACTTATTGGTTTTAGTGTCCCAAACGGCACTAGGTTGAATACAGATCTGGAAGACCTTTAACATAGTCACACGAATAATAATAATAATAATTTTTTATTCATGTTAATGTACAGAAAGTACTTACATAGCGTCATGCCTTAGAATATTGCACTCGTTCGAAATTTTCAACATAAAGGTTGCTAGGAGGAATGTGTGATTAATACAGAGTTGATTTTTACATATGTATAGAAGTGTTTCCCTAAAAACTATTCCAATGTCAAATGATGAGTCCAAGAACCAATCTTCACTGGGGTTTTCATAGAAAAAATCTCGGGGAAAGTGTAACGGGATAAGTTAGATGCGTATTTAAGCAGGATTCAAAATTTTTTAGCTATTTAGCTTGAAACTTTCAAATGTCGCCGTTCCAGAATATTAGATCATTTTAAGCAACTTTTAATGAATAACATTTTTTCCGTCTGTATGTATGTACGTACGTTGGCAATTTTCCGAGATAACGGCTCGACGGATTTTGTTCAAATTTTGGATATTTATATTTTGAACTTTTTTTTCAAGTAGCAACCTACAATTTTTATTAAGTTATTCGGAAGGCCTTACTTTTCTGCGTACCACCTATAAAAATTGTGCCAGTTTTTATTACAAAAAAAAAGACGGAATTGGCAATTTTAAAACACTAAGATGTTTTTGACGTCAAAACGGTTATTTTGATATTGTCGAAAAAGAGCTCCATTTATGTTTTGAGTGTTAAATTAACAAAGAAGAGAAGAATGGAGACTCAAAAAAGTTTGTTATTTAAATTAACAAAGAAGAGAAGAAATGTAACTCAAAAAAGTTGATTGTTTTTAAATTAACAAATAAGAGAAGAATCGAGACTCAAAAATTATAGCTTTTTGCTTTTTATTTATTTTTAAACAATAAAGTTTTTGGAGTCTCGATTCTTCTCTTCTTGGTTATTTTGATTTCTTTAAAATTTTGGCAGTGTACCAACTACAAAATGCCAGGTTTTATTACAAAAAAATAGACAAAATTGTCAAATTAAAAAATGAAGATATTTTTTGTCGGCAAAACGGTTATTTTGATTTCTTTAAAATTTTGGCAGTGTACAACTACAAAATTGATTTCAAATTACATTATTTTTTTTTTTTTTAATGTATGAATTAAATTTAAAAAAATGCTCGAAGTCGTAACAACGTGGCGCCCGATGTATTTACGAGAGAATCATAGAAAAATTATCGAATATCGCGAACTAATTCGAATTATTATTGTAATAAAGGCTATCTTTCGTTTTTGTCCGAGTATATAAAATGCATGGAATTCGGAACAAGCCATGATTTTACTGCACGTGCATAAGCGAGACGGTTTGGAGTAATTTCTTTTGTGAGTTGCGGTAATCTTTGCGATTATCAGTTTCGTAATCTTATATTTGAATGTCACTTAATGAATTTAAATACAGGATGTCCCATTTATCTTGAGACCGTCGATTACTGCGGAAACTAACGGGAATATCAAAAAATGATTTATATAAAATATTCTTCGTACGGAGTGGCCCATTTAATGATGGTATGTACATTTTCACATAAGTGTCCATAAGTGCGGGCGAACTTAATTTTTTCAAATAGAAAACTAAACCTTTTTATTGAATATTCTTATTCTACATCGGAAAATAATACACTTTCGTGAGAAACGTTTTTAGCGCATTTCCACAAAAATAAAAAAAAATGCGCTATTGTGGCCACTTTGTCCGTCCGTCCGTCCGTCCGTCCGCTAACTTTGCGACGCTACTAGTTTTTTTATCTTAAGAGCTATTGTTCTACTTTTTTCGCTATTTGGTTCGTTATGGTGTCGAGTCTTGTACCAAGGAAGGAATTTTTTCTGTACCGCTTACAAAAAAAGTTATTGTAAAAAAAACAAAAAACCGTTTTTTACATGTTCCATAATTTTACACTTTTGCCGTTTATTAACGATCCTAGAGATCGTTTATAATTTTGCATTGCTATCTCTCGCCTGCCGGTTGATCTCTCCGTCTGTTCCTTTGTCTGTCTGTCCATCTATCTGTCCGTGTGAACGATAACTTTGTTTAGAAATGTTCGATCGCTTTTACATCTCCGTTAGTTATGAACTGAATTGCATGAAATTCAATATGGGCATAGCTTTAGCCATATAATACGCAATGCCAAAAGTTGAATCGAATCGATTCAAAATTCACAGTGCCCTTTTCGCATCTCGACCATTTATAAACCGAATTGCAAACTTTTTTACTTATAAAAGTATTTGAATGAAATTTGATACATAGGCACTTGGAATAAAGGAAAATCAAACGCCAATTTCAAAATTTGGTTTTGCGCATGCGCAGTGCCAACTTTTTTATTTATGGAAGAATTTAAACGAAATTTGATACATAGGCACTTGGGATAAAGGAAAATCAAACGCCAATTTCAAAATTTGGTTTTGCGCATGCGCAGTGCCAAGTTTTTTATTTATGGAAGAATTTAAACGAAATTTGATACATAGGTATTTGGGATAAAGGAAAATCAAACGCCAATTTCAAAATTTGGTTTTGCGCATGCGCAGTGCCAAGTTTTTTATTTATGGAAGAATTTAAACAAAATTTGATACATAGGCACTTGGGATAAAGGAAAATCAGATGCCAGTTTCAAAATTTTATTTTGCGCATGCGCAGTGCCAACCATTTTATCTATGGAACTATTTAAGTGAAATGTGATACTTAGGCGCTTGGAACAAAGGAAAATCTAACATTAGTTTTAAAATTTAGGTTTGCGCATGCGCAGTTCCAACTTTCTTATTTAGAAAAGCATTGAAATGAAATTCTTCTCATAAACTGAAATTGAAGTAGCACGTCAACAATGGATTGCCCATGTGCAACGCTATCTTTCATATTTGTGGCCGGATTTTTACGATTTTAACAAAAGTTGCATCTTACAAATGGGAAATGAATGCAAGTGGAAATGCGCTTTATGTAAATCGTTTACGATTACTTTTTAACTTGTTGCCCTTACCATTTTTTGAAGATACTCTTCCAAAAGTGCGATTTTTGGTTCGAGCTAAGAAACCGTTCTGCCAAGAATGTGGGACATTTTTTTGTTAGGTTGTGGTGTTGGGTACGGGACTGACTTAAATTACGCGATACAGGCGCCATAATGTCGGATTTACGACGGAAACTCATTTAATTTATATTTCTCTTGGTTTTTTAAAATTATTTCATAAGCTAGAACTAGACCACCCAATCTGCTTTGAGGGTATTTTTGTAAAGAGAATTTTATGACCTTTAAAATGATGTGTGATCCAATGGGGAGATATACATATTATAATTTGAGTGGGTAGCTGGGGACAGGGGGTACGATGGTAAATCAAAGTAAAACAAAGGCAAACCTACCATTAAACTTCCCTAGCTTGGACGTGTTTTTTTTTGCAATTTTTTGTTTTAACCTCGCCAATAAAAAGTTGGGAGGTTATTGAAATCACTCCAAATTTCCATTTTGAGGTTTGATTGATTGATTCTCTTAAATGGTCTTGAGAGCTGAAACGCTTTCGGAGGCGATTCGAAAATGGCAAAAGCCTTTTTGGTAATAAAATCTATATTTATTGAATGACGTATAACTTTGTAATGAGCAGAACGATTTGGCCGAAATTTTCTACCAATGGTCCTGAAAGTTGGGACGATTTTGGAAACGATTGGAAAATAGGAAATATTTTTAGCTATAACACATATTTATTTAATAAAATATGAGCAACAAAATTTTGATTGAGACAAGGCCGTGGAAATTTTAGGCCACGTCTAATATTAATTAATTGGTTTGAAAGCTCGCATTAGGAAGTTAATAGTGAGTTGATTGTGTGATTAAATACAGTGTGAACAAAATAATAGCCGTATAACACACTGATCGGTGCGAAAATTACAAATTACAATCGGTGGTTTGTTTTGAACCCCCCTTCAGATTATTCAGTTATCTAAATGCCGAGAAAATTTTTTTCCCGAAAAGAACATCACGAGGGGATTTTGGAGGGGACATTACCACTGTATAGTTGCATATAAAACAAAATTGGGGAATGCAATCACTGCAACCATTGAATTATTGTTATGATCAAAGTTAATGAGACGTATTCAAAATTTTATTGTACAAATTTCAATCATGAAACATGTCGGGAGTGCCCATAATATTATAAATTGTTCACCTAATAATTGATTTTCTGTTCTAGGAAGTAATTAAATCCGCAGTAAGTGCGATGGATTACTAACCCACATTTCCTATGTAGGTTAGGGATACGATACATTACCAGAGCAGTCAGAGATAGAGGAGTTATAATTCTATACGTTGTCTATATTATTAGAAATAGGGGTTAGGGTGGTAATCGCAATGGGGGAATACGGCGAGGGTGCGTCATATAATAGGATGTAGGGTCGCTGAAGAGTGTTTTAAATGGTTGTTCAAGCGCTTTCAATCTCAAACGGCTAATTAAATTTTGAGATGGATTAATATTTCAATGTATATTCTTAAATATGTGCAGGATCACTAAAATTTCGATTTCTTTAGTGAAGCACGATCGATATTTAGTTATTTAACTATATCAATACAAGTCGAGTTTGGATGTAGACGAATAAGCCTGCATTTCCGAGTTCTTCGTAGTATGTGTGCAGGTACGAAAATAATAGTGGAATAGGTGTGTCGCCATTATTTTTGCTTTGTGTTTAATCAGTTTATTTTACCCCTTTTATATTGCATTATTAATATTTTCCTTGTGAGATGTAGCGCCCCACTCTCTCATTCATCCATCTATTGTATACGTATAATTAATATCGTAGGTAGGTATAACGGAAGCTTTCGTGCAATGTATGTATTGATTTTATTGTGTATTAAATTTTGTATTTTCTATTGTCTTTATATTGGAATTTTGAATATGATACCCACAATTGCATATAAAGTATTCTCTCAACCAATGGTCTGATACGCACCTATTCACATTTAAGTCGACGGCTTGTGTCATCTATGATTACGCTCATTAAAGTGTTTCTATATGACGGACATTAAAAAATCCTCAAAAGGGTTTCGAGGATGTTCAAAGGAAACCAATTTTAGCGAACCAGCACAATTGGGTGATAATAAGCGGCCATTTTGCTGTGAAATGGGTCACCGAGTCATGAACGAGATTTAATATCAAGAAGCGTTGTTCCGTAGGGGTCAACTTCTGTAAATATTAGTTTATAACTATTTGGCCTTTCAGGGTTATATGCGATTACATTTAAGTAATTTGTAAACTTCAGTATGGCTACCATCTCGGTTAAGTTATGACCGAAGACCACAACTTCCTTATGGAGAAGTTGTGCAATTAAGTACCGTACCTGGTATAGAAGCAGATTACGAGTAGAGCGAGGCCCTTCAGGCATTAATTAATTATATATCCCGAGCCCGGTGCTTGGTAGGTTTTTTTTTTATTGATTTTAGGATTTGGATGCGAGAACTGAGCTCACTTCTTGGCGTCAACATCCAATGTTATTCGAGGTAACGGTTGCCTTATGTGTTTTACTTGTACTTGGCCCTATACGTGCGAACTTTTACTCGAAATATCCATTTTTTAATTTGTGGAAATTTGTTTTATGATTCAGCAATTAGTTTACTAATTGATCATTCGTAATTGGGGGAATTTCAATTTTACAGGGAATTACCAACTACCGTAATTAATAATTTTGAATATTTGGGGGAGTATTTTGTATTTGTGTGATACGCTATCCAATTGTGGGGTCAGTTTTTATTTTTGATTTTATATTTGGGAATAAACCAGTAGATACTTCCTTTGGTCCCTAAACTGATTTGTACTTACTACCCTTGTATCTTCTGAATTTCAGACGGGAAGAGTTAACATAGAAATTGAGTGGCGCCCAACCCCACTGATAAGTGCCACGAAGTTAAGAACGTCCAGAACGAACTACCGCTGGAATCTATTAAATGTGGGACAAATTACGTTCCCATTTGTCGACACACGTCGGGTTATTTCCATTTCTCGTAAACAAAGAAGCTACAAATACCAAAGAACGCTGGCCGTATCATAGGGGAATTGTCCACTACGCAGGATTCTCAGGATGTCGACGACAATTCTAAATATAACGGACTAAAAAAGTATTGTCATTATTGTTGCATTTTGTGCATCAAAAATCGTAAATTATTACGCTGATATGTAAAGAATTGCAAGCAGTAAATTAAGTTTCCTATTGTTTTGTGTGTATTTTAACGGGACCTAAGTGGAGAAAGTTCTTTAGTTTTTGAATTAATTGGATTATCGGATTAGGGTTTCAGTTTATGAACCTATTCCCATTTAAGTTACCAATGTATTAGCAGGAGTAAGGTTATATAAGAGATAAGAGATATTGATTGGAATCAAATTTCCTGGGTCAAATCAATTTTATCCCTACGATAACCATAACGTAACTTTAAATAGTTTTTGTTCGATGAGATAATTTACAACCCATATTGTGATAAATTCTAAAGCGATCAGTTCAAATTTGGTAACTATACCCGTTACAATTGTCGCTCAACCGTGGGGCTTGAAAAGGGGGCTGTTAAAAAGTATTTCCAGAACCCCAAAATCCAGACGAAACGAAACAGGACGCCATTGATATTTTGAAAATATAATTATTTCCAAAAAAGCATAGCGGGTGTCAATTTTAAAACTCGCAGTCGGCCATATTTTCCAAACTAAAGAAGGTATTGAAAATCGCGCAAAACCGTTTCGGGGGTATCGAGGGGGAACCAGAATGACGTTATGAGCAACAACCCCCCTTACGCCCCCCCCCCCTCAAAAATCTTAAATGGCAACCCCATACTTGTGACACATCGTTGGAAAGCTTCTGAAAAATGCTTTCAAGTGGTACCAATAAAGTCAATATTCATTAAGACAATTTAGGTAACAAAAAAAAACTAAATGTTGACATTGAGGGATTTATGGCAAATTGGCCAAGAACTAGGTACAACCTGAGCTACTTCATTAAGCAATCTTGGTTGCTTTCTTTTTTTATTGACTTACAGTACAGCTGAACGTGTGGAAATAATAATCATTTATGGCTCCGAAAATCGATCATCTTTTAGAACAGCTAGAACGTTTAATGCGAGACATCCCGGGAGAAATGTAAGCCAAGAAACGGGATCTGTTATCCTTATCAATAAAAAAAAAGAAAGCAAGCAAGATTGCTTAATGAAGCAGCTCAGGTTGAAGTTCTTGGCCAATTTGCCATAAATCCCTCAATGTCAACATTTAGTTTTTTTTTGTTAATTACTAAATTTTTATTAAATTGTCTTAATGAATATTGAGTTTATTGGTAACTCTCGAAAGTATTTTTCAGAAGCTTTCCAACGATGTGTCACAAGTATCTATGGGGTTGCCATTTAGGATTTCCTTTTTCACGTTTCACTGTATACGTAAAGCTGTTACCTAACTATACCTAAATCGCTCATGATTATCCTTTTGTGCTTTTAATGATTTCAATTTCACCCATTGTATGTAAGTTGTAAGTATAGGTCGTATACGAGTAACAGTTTGAACCAGTTTGAACCAATTAGGTAGGTGTTTATCTTGTACGAACAAGAACAAAAATAGGTAGGTACCTACTATTTACTTTTAATTAAAACTGAGGGTTCAAAATTGAGCTAACCAACAATAGATTTCTGATAATTTCAATGTCACTTTCTTGAGGTACGGCAATTTTATCTTGGTGGTGCCATTGTCTCACCTCCATTAATAACATAACATTTTGAAGTGATCCAGGCATAAGTGTACTAAACCAGAAAATTCACGTGTTAAAATGAAAAAAATAGAAAAATGATTGTGACTGGAATTTAGAAACTGATTTGATACCTAACTATACCTACCAGCAGTTGCCCGATCGTAAGGGGTGATGCCAAAATCTCTATTTCAAGTCATTCTACATATGCATATGATGAGTATGAACTCCCCTCCTAACTATATAAGTCTTTGATTAATAAAAATGTCATGAATTGTGAAATCCTACGTAATATGCTACCCCAGAGTTGCGTTAGGTGCTAAATAATTTATAAAACCCCAGAGTGGCATTTGCGATCTGGAATTAGTCGCGTGCGACATGCAACTCGGAAACCTTTTGTTAAATTGTTTTCTCCTGTTCATTTACCTATTATACGTGGAATCGTTTCCGAATGCAAAACCGCCACCGAATTCGACTTTCGTGAATAAGAATAATTCACCCCTAGTAGGTTTACAAAGACCGTATTTTAAGGATGACTATGAATAATGCATCTCCTGAAGCATGATGAAAGGATAACGCGCTGAACGGAGGAAGCATCATCGGCATGATTTCGATGTAATAAGAGATAGATAAACAAAGGATCGGATATCTGACGAGTTATAAACATTACTGAAGGTAGATATGTGGGCGGAGTTTGGGTATGCGCATTTGTAAAATGAAACTTGTGGCAGACAGATACCTGTTGATATTACTAAAATAAATGAAGCCGTAATTGACCACATTTAGCCACAGTGGATGACTCATTCAATATTCTTTCCCCCGTTTCCTTTTCGCAATTCAGTTCATTAAAGCAACGAAGAAAGCTACTTTCAGAAATAATTTCACCTAATTACCTATTTCATCACATTAATAAGATAAATCAGATAAATATTTCATTCTGGCACCTAACGGCTGGCTAACGTATAATCTGTAGTGGATTTCCAGGAAATTAGAAGTGTTCATTCACTGATGACTAATTGACCTATTTAAATTGACAACTAGTTGATATAGGAACGTACCTAAACGTCAATATTGTTCTGTGGTCATTTTTTGAGGGTACTCTATTTAGGTGTTTTCAAGAGGTAGCAAACTAAAAATTGTGAAATGTGTAACACCTATATATTCTATCCAAATTTGGATTTGTGGGTATTTCTGCAAAGAGACTATTATGACCTTTAAAATGATGGGTCACTAGATGGAGGTGAATATTGTAATATTTATCTGGGGTTAGCTGGGGTGTGGGGGTGGATGACAAAGCTAAAGTAAACCTTCTATATTAAACTTCCCCATACATAGGTAGGTATCTAAATGGTCGTGCTTCTGGCAATTTTTGATTTTCTTCAAAATTATAGGTAAATTACAGTCGGTGGAATTTGTTTTTAACTGATAGCCCTGTATAGACCTCGTCACCCTCTAGTCTATAATATGATTTTTTATGACTTCTATTTCCGCCAGTACATTATACTTTTGTGTTATAATGCTGTTTACAAGTGGGAATAATCGAATCTCTTCAAAATTAAATAATCAATATTTAAAAGGTAGGTATTAAAAATTTAATATAGGTATTGCCCCTTGTTGTAAATCTTAATTTATAGGTCCTGAACGTAGTAGGTAATAAATGGTAGGTCAGTAGGTCGCGTATACTTTTGATAATGGTCATGTTTATTGGACTTGACTATAGATTGGCGTGCATAAATGAGTATGTACCTATATACTTACAGGGTTGGAGGTTTTGTTTAGAACACTGAATATATCTTCAAAACTACAATTTTTGCAAAGACGATTTTTATGGTAGGTATCCCACGATTATAAAAAGTTCGCTACCAACTTACGTACTTTAAATTTGTGACCAGTGGTATTCCTTCTTTTGAAGAGAGAGGGGGGAGGGGCTTAAGAGGGTATATATTTTTTAATGGGAACTGCCAGTTTTCATTAATATCTACACTTTTCTGGATATAGCAGCCTAAAAAACCTATTATATTACATAATGAAATTTAAGAGAAAACTCAAGGAATAATAATTTTACATTGAAAACACGTTAGTATTTTGTTAGTTTTGTCAATGCAATTACAATATTTATTGTATTTAAAAAAAAATTGGAACAAATTTGAACAGTGGCGTACGTCGGTACAGGGTGTGGCATCTAAGAACCATCGGATCATATTTTCCTTACCATAAAAGATACCGAAAAAAGTTCTAGAGCAAAATTGTACACAACTACCGTTGCCATATTTCTAAAATATTATTGATCAGCAAGGCGTGCTGTATTCCCGTGACGTATCAAACTTGTTTTGTTTAAAACCCCATATTTTATTACAGATTTGGAAAGTGCTTAAAAAGTATTTAATTTTTATGTAATATGCTATACCCTTAACTTTAACGATTTCGCTGTTATAACTTTTTTTCCTCAAAAGTTGTACAAAAATGCTGCGAAGTTTTCCGAAGGAATAACGCTTCTGCTATTTACGAATATGATTCTGGAACTTATGGCGGACACTGTACCTAATAAAGACCATATTAAAATTCTTTTAACTCTGTGCAGTGCATGACTCTCCCCACTACTTCGCTCCGGCTTGTTCTACAATTTCATTTCTCACAATACATATAACTTGGAGTCCCTAACAATTTTTCTTTATTGAATATTGAATTTGCGAAATTTTTGGCCCAAAAATGGGCAAACTTTTCCAAAAACTGTAAGTACTTTTTTTAGTTTAGATCACGTGGATTGAGCCCAAATGGGTTGTACTACGATCTTAAGCTGAACTTGTAGAACATAAATAGATTTAATTTGAGTGCAGAAGAATGAGAGTAGTCCCAGTACACTTGTTTTATAATGCCTTTTATCCTAAAAATGGGGATTTTTTAAAGGAAAACTATAGTGACAGATTACAGAATTATATACTACATAACGTAAGTGTAAGAATAAGTGCAAACCATTTTCAAGTAAATTCACAGTATTATTAATCAAAATAGACTTTTGATGAACTAGGTTGTGTATCCTTCAGGGTCGACGAGGGTATTGTGGGAAAATGGAAGCAAAATTGTGCACAACTCTTGTGCAGATAAAGGGCATTTTTTAAAACCGAAATAGCTTAGTAAATGGTTGCGTTATAAGATAGAGCATGCTATATCGATGTTTTCTTTTTTGTTAGTTGATTAATGGGGAGACTTCACCAATACACAATGTCTCGTCCAGACAATTCATTTTGCCTTTGCCCTCCGACAAAGCGTTTGCGAGATATTCGTTCGTAAATTTTTGACATCACCAATAGATATATTTCTTCCAGACCCTTTGTGAGTACCATCCTGCGATAATCTGTTCTTCAGATATAAGGAATTATGTATATCCGATCACGATAAGTAGTCGAGGAGGAGGCCATGGTTGGTAAAAATTAATTCCTTTTGTTGAGACCTTTCATTAGAGTACCATGAAGGATAAAACCAGTACTCCCTTCCTCTCCCCCCTTTTGATAAAGAGTCAGAAAGTAGGGCGGTAGTTGGTAGAAAACAGTTCCTTTTGTTGAGACCATTAATTAGAATACCATGAAAGATAAAATGAATTTCTGCCCCCTCCCTCCTTCCGGCTCCGACTGATCTCGGAAAGGAGTTGCGTAGGAAAGTTATAGTTTGTACAAACCAATTCATTTCGGTGAGAATTAGAATACCATGAAGCGTAGAACGTGTGTTAACCCCCCCCGCCCCCCATTTCCAAAAATTTTACTTGACATCGCTAAAGGCATGCGTATTAATGAGACCAGTTGGTTGTCGCATGTAAAAGTTATGCACGTTTTACATTCAAAAGCAGCATCCCAGGAAATGAAATAATTCATGGGGGGGGGGGTCTCCTTGAGACAGCGAAACTTGATTGCCGTGTGGCACATCTTAAAGGTATAGGTTACATATTGCAAAAAATTCCATAACTCTATGACCATTCCCCTAAAAGTGGTTCAAAACCTCAGAAGTGGGTCCGGACGGACAGACAGACGGACAAACAGACAGATGGTCCAGTATTCTGCACAAGGATTGGTTTACACAAAGTATACTGACTCCTTTTCGAGGTCGGTGAGGGGGAGGCGTTGGTTTTATCTTTCATGGCATTCTACTTAAAATTATCAACCGAAGGAACTGTTGTTAACTACTGACAACCGCCCCTCTCCTTTACCTTTTATCAATATGGGGAGTTGGGGGGGGGGGGGTTATCCTTCATGGTACTCTAAAGAAAGGTCTCAACTGAAGAAATTCATTTCTACGAACCACAATCCAGTCCTTCTCCTCGACCCCTTATCGAGATCGGTTATATCTCCAGAGTGGAGTGTCGAAGGAGAGTACTTACAAAATGCGATAGGAACTTCTGGACGAAATATATCTATTAGTGATGTCAAAACGAAAATCTCGAAAACAGTGTTGGAGGAGAGCACTTACAAAGGCAAAATGAATCGTCTGGACAAGACATAATATCTATTATCTATTGCTGAGATCGAAACGACTGGCGACCTGAAAACTTAAGTGTGAATATCTCGAAAATGGAGTGCCGTAGGAAGGTCATTCTACAAAGAGAAAATGCGCTTTATTTGCACTAAAGTTGCGCCCAATATTTTTTTACAATTAGCGAACAATAAATTTATAACAGTACAAAATGGATCAATGTATAACAGTAATGACACAATTTATAATATAAGATGAGCGCATCGATGTTGGAAGTCCCTGAAGCACAATTCGATTTGCTTATGTAGCAAAAGCCCATCTATCTCTAACGCTTCGGAACGCTGTTGAATATTCTAAAATGTTCTCGAACAAACACGTCCTATTTCCCGGAAAGAAAGCTGCACATCCGCTTTTGTTTCTTATCGCCGATGACTAATCTTTTATGGCGCCTCGGTGTCTATCGGAATTTCTAGAATATTGGCTACAATATTTTAATATTTATAATTGTTGCATAATAAAAATTCTAAATTTGCTCAGTAGCATTCGGAAAGCATGAAAAATAAAATGGGGAAATGTAAAAAGATTTTTTAAATAAATGTTGTATTGATGATAGGTATCTTTGTCTTTGGAAGCAAGAAAACCATCCTGAATGATTACTTTAATATCCTTACTGTTGTTACTCTGTTACTCTGTGTCTTAAACACCTACTCAGTCCAACTCGTTACTGGAAATCAGAAGAAAACCTACTACCATTGACCACGTAATCCCCTTCGATTAATTCCACCCCCTAACACCTCAGTTATCCTCTTTCAGATTCTTTTTCCCTCTGAACCCATTCAATTACTCCATTCAGTTCAACACTATCCTACAAATTGCCGTCACTTGAAAACGAACCTTGAACAAAAGGTTCCCCCACAACACCAGCTTGAGAAGCCACCCTTCAAACCAGAATCGAGTTTTAACTTCTTCGACAATCTCCTACTTAGATCACACTTCCGTTTACCCCCTCCCCCAATCGTTTACAACATTGTGCGTACATCATACTGGACATCAGCGTCTATCTCTCTTATAGTGGACACATAATATCTTAAAAAAAACTAACAATCTTTACCAAAATCGCCTCTTATCAACCACATCGTTTCGATAGATAACTTACAGATCCTCGGAAATGAAAGCTATTTACAAACAATTTAAAGAAAGTCCTCAATGTTCCCAGAACGAACTTTTAAATCTTAATAAGAACCTCCGTTTCCTGAATTTTTCCGTAAGTATTTTCAAATTTATTCCCAACTGTCATTTTAGCATACTGCAAAAAACGTAATTCAGACTGGAACTTAATGTCAATTTTGTTTCAAATTTTATGCGGGGGAGTTTTAGAGTCTTCACAATTCAATTTGCGGTACATATTTAGCAACATGTACCTTTAACTGTTCTGAAGATTCTGAAAGTAGGAACCAGAGTAATTATAAGAAAAATCAATGTTAATTCTAAGGGTTGTACTTGTCATTTTTTTAAAATATGTATGGGGGATAATTTATGATAATCTCTCGAGGCATGTTGACCATAATGACTTTTCAAAACGAAAATATTGGGTGCCTACCTATTACCAATTCTTCCTTTCGAAACAAAGGAATTTTCCAGATTTTTGTATTTGTCAATAAGGTAAACTTGAGTTTAGCTGTAGGTACTTACTTTTATGGCTTAGTTCCTAGTTTTTGGCAGTTTCGCACAATTTTTATCCAAAATATGCAATAATCATTCCGAACTTTTGGTCCTTTAGTTCCTACTGGGAGAAGTTTGGGCAGAAGTTAACTAACAGGTGTAGCACAAGGAAATAATTAAAAAATAATTATTCAAAAAATCATTATTACATATGAACAGCTCCGTAATTCCACACTAGTTTTAATTATAACTTTAGCCCATTATATTACAATTAATTTTTCTCGTTAACGAAATACGATCCCACTACTATCTTATCTAAAACCGAAGCCACTTGAGGTTAGATGATATGGTAACTCCAAATATACATTCACGTTGTAATCAGCTGATGTTTAAAAAACTAGTGCCACCCTATATTAATGCGATTAATTTTAAATTTTAGGTTTGATTGGAATGGCAAGTTTGAAGCGTGCTACTACCCTTCTGTCGAATTTTCGAAGACAATCCACCATTACAAAATCTCTGCCTCAGCTGACAAAGGTAAGTTTCGTGCACCCCCAATAAAGACAATTTTGAAATTTAGGATCGATACCCTCACATAAAACGCGGCGATTATGCCACCCTCAGTCAGAAGCATTTGGATTATTTTGTCGGATTACTGGGACGAAACAGGGTTTTGACCGATCCTTCCGATTGCGAAATGTATAACGTGGATTTTATTAAAGCTGTACGAGGTAGGTTTGTGTTTCTATTGCGTCATCTAAAATTGAACTTGAAGGTTACAGTCAGTGCGTCTTAAAACCGCAAACGACGGAAGAAGTTTCTAACATTTTGTCGTTCTGTAATCAGCACAGGTTAGCCGTCTGCCCTCAGGGAGGAAATACTGGTTTAGTTGGAGGATCGGTGCCGGTATTTGACGAGGTCGTTTTATCAACGTCTTTACTAAATAAAATTATCAGTATCGATGATATTTCCGGTACATATTCAAATGTTTAGCGTTCTTGATCAATGGAACTATCCGATTTCAGGGGTAATGGTGTGCGAAGCGGGATGCGTATTGGAGAGATTAGATGAGACGTTGGGAGAGAGAGGACTGATGATGCCTTTGGATTTGGGGGCCAAAGGGTCTTGTAATATCGGCGGAAATGTGTCGACGAATGCGGGAGGGTTGCGGCTGTTGCGTTATGGAAATCTGCACGGAAGTGTTTTGGGCGTTGAAGCTGTAAGTAAATTACTGTGTGATCAAGCCGAAGTCAAGTCGCTAACATTTTCTTCCCGGGAACACATCAGTTTTCACTAACATAAAATCATTACCTTGAAATGGAAATTTATGGAAAGAGGTATAGGTTCTGCTCTGAGGTGAATTTACGCGTAGGTTGAGTAGGCCATGGCGAAAACAAGCAGGGGCGAGAATTTATCACGATTGACTAATGTAAAAATCTCCATGTTTGATTTAAAATGAAAATATAAACGTATAACAATTGTCTCTTGTAACACTAAAAGCGAATTACAATGCAACTTGGCCTAGGGGGAAACAAGTACCATTTTTTGTGTACACCAAAAATTCAAATTCTAATTAATACAAAATAATTCACGTAAATTCATGTTAATGCACGTTTATTCACGTTAATTCAAATATATTCACGTTAATTCAAATTAATTTACGTTAATTCAAATTGAATCACGTGAATTGACATTAATTCTCGTTAATTCTAGTTAATTCGCGTTAGTTCAAATTAACACAGAGGGGTGTGCAGCAAATATTGAAAGTTGTTTCCATCTAGAATTTTTCCAAGGCAAATTTTTACCAGGACTAGAGTTTGCGAGTAAAATATTTCAACGGCGGATTTTTTCTGGGGACAAATTTTTTACACAAGCATGCCAGGGAACATTTTCCAATAGCAATTTTATCGATCTTAAATTTTCAAGACGAGAATTTTTCCATAGAGAATTTTTCGAAGACGAGATTTTAAGTGCCAAATATTCAAAGGCCTATTTTGTTGAAGGCTAAATTTTCCGTATGCGAAGTTTTCCACGCAAGTTTCCGGGGCGAGTTTTTTAAGCGAGTATTCCAGGGCATATAAACTTCCAACGCAAATTTTTCTGTGACGATTTTTTGGGGACCAAATATTCGAAAGATGATTTTTTCATTTTCTGTAGATGAATTTCCTTTTCTGGACGAATGTGTCAAGGACAATTTTGGGAGCGTACAAATGTTCCCAGAACAATTTTCCTTGCAGTTTTTGGGAGTCAAATATTCCAAGGACCACTTTATTCGGTAGGCGAATTTTTTAGGATGACGTTTTCCAGGAAGAACCCTCCCGAAAATTGTTGGGGGTGAAATTTTCACGCAAATATTACGGGAGGAAAATTCGTGGAGGCGAATATTCCCTGTCTGAGTTTACGGGTTGAATCTTGTACGGATGCATTTTAAAAAGGCGATTTTTTCATAGCGAATTTGTCTTGTATATTTTTTTGGGAGGACAAGTCTTTAGGGGTCAAATATTCCAGGGGCGATTTTTAGAGCGCATCAAATTTTCTGGAATTATTCACGCAAGTATTCTAGCGAAGGTAGATTTTACGAGCCTTTTTTATGAGAGCGATTTTTCCTAGCGAATTTTCAGGAGATTTCTAAGGGCGATTTTTTACAGGAATTGCCGATTTTCATGAAACGAATTTTCCAGGGCAAATTTTGTGAGGACCAGTGTTTGTGGGTCAAATATTCTAACGGAGATTTTTTCGAGACTAAATTTCCAAGTATTCCAGGGAAAAGTTTTCCAAGAACGATTTTATCGTGTTTACATTTTCAGGACAAGAATTTTTCCATAGCGAATTTTTCCAGGGCGAGACGTGTTTTTAATGTCAAATATTCCAAGGGCGATTTTTTCGAGGCTAAATTTCTAGGGCAAAAATTTTTTATACAATTATTCCAGGAAAGATTTTTCCGGTGCGCATATCCCCAATCCATATTTCAAGCTTACATTTTCCGGAAGCGAATTTTTCCATAGGGAATTTTCGCAGAAGACATTTTCCGGGAGCAAGTCTTTGAAGATCAAACACAATAGTGATTTTTTCGAGGCTACACTTTCAGGATGAGAATTTTTCTATAGCGAATATCTCCAGTGAGAAACTTTTCCGGGAACAAGCCTTCAGGAATAAAACATTCCAAGGGCGGTTTTTTAAGCGCAACCAAATTTTCTGAAGCGAATTTTCTGGGGATTTATAAGCGCAATTTTCTCAGGAATCGATGATTTTTAGAAACGAATTTTTCTGATGGAGAACAAGTACCATTTTTGGTGTAGAAATTAATTCAGAGGGCTGTACACCAAAAAATAAAAGTTGTTTCCCCCTAGAACTTTTCAGAAAGGTTTTGGTGGGATCTTCAAGGATTTCAAAGATGATTTCTGAAAAGGCTTTTAACAAAACTTAGTTGGAGTTTTTGAAATGAAACTTTCTAAGAATATTTACAAAAATTTCATACGGTTTATAATAAAATTCTCAAGCAGTTTTTTAAAAGATTTCTAGGAACACCTTTAGTTTTCGAGCATACTAAGAGGATCCGTTTGGAAGCTCGCACACATGTTTCCAAGGAGGTTTCTATAGTAGGTACCTAACTACTAAGAAGGTTTTCGAAAAGAGTGACCCACAGAATTTTTTTAAGAAGGTTACTATTATGTTTTTTGAAGGCAGAGAAAGACTTTTCCGAGATTTCTAGAACGATTTGGAAACTGCAGCCTACAATTATAAGATTCTGGTAAAAAGCACGACTGTTACGAAGATCTTCAGAAAATTTCGAAAGAATGTGTCTAAATCATTACTAGGACACTTTCTAAGGAGGTTTTAAAGAAGGCTTGTAAATTTAAGCTATTTCTTCTAATATTTTTAAGGGACTAGTTACGGTTCTGACAGCTAACGGATGCATAGGCCACTTTTTTGGGAAGATCTCTAAGAAAATAATTTTTCAAAAGACAAGGCTAGCTTATTTCGTATTAATGGAATGTTTTTTTTTATTTTTTGTTTATTTTCGTCGATGGAGCTGATGTACGTTTTCTTACGCAAATTTATTAATGCCTTCTCGTCTAAAACTTTTTCACTACACTTCTTTACGTACACTTGACTTTGTAATTCACCTAGCCCTTAAATATAGGACGAATCGCTTTTAAATCACAAAGCTACAGTATCGGCAGTCGGCGGGGACCTGTTCTGTCGGTAGAACGGCGCCAAGAAACGGCTCAACGGACGGACTCGGGCACCACCAAGCGAACAATCTCGCGCCTGGTCGAGGTCGGCGGTACCACGGTCTCGGGGGTCGAACTCGGTAGCCTCGGGTAAACGCACTCGGAGAAAGGGCAGCCAGGAATGGAACGGGTCCAGCGAATGGCGGCTGTCACTTCGGCAAACTAAGGCAAAGTTATGGCGGACTCCCTAACGGGAATGGAATCAACAAAACACAAATCGGCGGAAGCGGTGGAAAAGCCATTGCGTGAAAGTGGGCATTATGCCCCCCCCCCCTTATAACTAGTGAAACGCAAAGTAACGTAAAGCTCACCTTACAGTTAACGGAGCGGTAGAGAAAGTTGCGAAACGCCAATTCCAATTACTTTGAAACACTTTTGTGGTTATTTACGTAGTACTGTGAATGTCAATTCAAATGTGTGCAAAATGTAACTTGTAAAATGTAAAATGTAAAAATGCAAAAGCAAAAAGATTCCCCCCAAAATTGAGCGTTTACCTTATATAGAATTCCCATAATACGGAGAGGGAACTAAGAAATTCCGAGACGCTCCCGTAGCTAATATAGAACGCGTTAACAAATGAAAACTTCTTTAATTAATTATTCGGCCTGCAGTTATGGGAAAAATATGGGATGGATATCTGAATTTAAGTTTTTCAAGCGCACTTCTTTTGAGCCCAGTTCAAACGGACGGGTTTTCTGTAACTCATTACAATTAATTGCTACTAATTATACTCACTTGCTTTTCGGGATGGAAGTTTCGGAAAACGGAGTTCTAATTGAATCCATTGTCTCTTGGAGTGTTATCGGCGAGGTCAAGATAGAAAGCTTCTATCTGTGAATGCACGGGGTTCGATTCGTAAAACCGCTTTTCTATCTTAGTTTTACGTTTAACATTGGGAAACTAAAATCGAATAATCGGTAATCAACGGACCTAAAAATTAATGAGATTGATTACCTCTCTTCTTCCCTGACAAGAGAGCGTTCGGCGGCGGTAAACACAATTTAAATATTCCCACAGGAAATGTTGCAAAACTGATAACAATTAAACAAAATGCAAATACGGAAAAAACACTCCTCGTCTCCTAGAGCAAATAAGAAACTTCAGAAACTCCTTAGTAACGAAGCGCCAAACTTAAAACGCTTCTAGGTACCGGGTGTTCATCAGTTTTGAAAAGCTTCCTAGTTTAGCTAAGAACCTCTAGAGGCTATTAGTGTTTAAAGGTTTTCAAAAGGTATTAAGAGGAGTTTCTAGAGTCTTTCTGTGTCTTAGCATCGTACAACTCCAAGAGTTTACAAAGATTTCCACCTTTTAGTGGCCTGTGGAGCCGGCAACGGATTTCCGTGGATTAAAATTTTGACTTCTTAAAGTAAACTTCAACATTTTCAAGGAGAATAATTAAATGACCTCCAGCTAGTCCTTGACATACATTTTTGGGGTTCCTTTTTCTTTTTCTGAAAATTGACTTTAAAATTTACTTTTCTTCCAAGCTCGCAAAATTTCCTATTTATAGTTTTCGCTGGTAAATTTAACTAGATCAATTTTCGTGGCCGCGATCTTTGGAATAATCCCTAATTTAATGTCAAACCTAGAACAATATATGGCAAAATTTGTTATACACAATTTACCTTATAGGAATAAATAATCATAATGGACCAATGAGTTTGGAGATTTTCGTTCTTGATATCTTTGAACAAACCAACTTAAAATAAGAAACGGATTTTCTCTATCAAATCCATTACTAATGGGTTCATAAATGGTAAAAATAAATGCAATATAAATGACTGCAAATTTGCCTAGATTACAAACTCAATTTTCCTTAATAAATATTAAACTTTAATTATAACTTGGCACTGAACAGTAGTCCTTTTGTAACAGAGAAAAATATGACACTGGCACGTTTAATTGATTGGCCCTTTACTGGATATGTTAATATTTTTTTCGCGAGGGTTATTATGATTTGCTAACGAATAGCCTCAATTCCTCTTAATTAACTAATTTGGCAATCTTGGCACTGGTTGGGCGCGACCGTGTAATGAGTTGACGATTAAGATTAGGCTTTCCGGTATTTTATCGTCTTTTTTTATACAATAAACCTTGTCTTGAGCATGAACACAAAATTGACACCTTTGAATTGTGCAATTCTGGATGTTAGTTAAATGACTCGCGTCCTTTAAATCCTTTTTAATCTCTAACTTTTAATCCCAATATTTCTTAGGCTCATTTAAGCGCCCATTCACAAGAGTTAACAGAGTGCTCAGGAATGTACCTAAATTACAAACTTCGCAGGTTTGCATATGAGACAACTTAATGCTTTAAAATGGAACCCTCTTCTTTCTCTTCAACAGTGGAAAATAAGAACTGTTTTGTTTTAGAAAATTGTTATGCCGTTAGTTATTAGAATGTCTGTTAAGACATCTCATTGTCATAAATCATTTAATTTTATAAACGTAATTTTTCATTTGTAGATCTAAAAATCTATTTTTTTTTCCGTAGGTAAAAGCTAATGGAGACGTGATTGATTGTCTTAGCACATTGAAAAAGGACAACACCGGATATCATTTGATGCACTTATTTATCGGCTCTGAAGGAACGCTCGGCATTGTAACGAAGGTTGCTATTCACTGTCCTTCGAGACCTACATCACTGAATTTGGCCCTGCTGGGTACTACAATCTTCCTTCACGACGATATCTGCAGTGTATATCTTTCCAGGTCTTCATTCGTTTGAAGATATCTTAAGAACGTATTCGAGAGCGAAAAAGGAGTTGAGTGAGATTCTCTCGTCTTGCGAAATGATGGACGCCAGTTCTTTGGACGTTGTCACTAGCCATCTGAAGTTAAAGTCGCCGCTTGGCGAGTTTCCATTTTATATGGTGATCGAAACGAGTGGAAGCAATGAAAAGCACGACGAAGAGAAGCTAAACGCGTTTTTGGAAAGTGTTATGGGAGATGGTATTGTCGCCGATGGTACCGTCACGAATGAGCCAAGCAAAATCAGAGTAAGTTCCAAAAATTTCGGTCATATTCTCATATGTTCCGTTTTCAGTTAATTTGGGATCTTAGAGAGAGAATCACGGAAGGTTTACTGCATGACGGTTACCTTTTCAAGTACGACATTTCATTACCGATCAAGGATTTTTATTCACTCATTCCGAAAATGAGGGAAAGGCTAGGTAGTGATGCTAGCAGGATCGCAGGATACGGACATATTGGTAATTGCATCTTAAGTTAGGGAAACAACGTAAATTTTCGTTGGTAGGGGACGGAAACATCCATCTTAATATCTCCGTTCCGGAGTTTCGACCTGATGTCCTCAAAAAGGTGGAGCCGTACGTGTATGAACTGACGTCAAAATTAAAAGGAAGTGTTAGTGCCGAGCACGGTGTTGGTTTTCGCAAACCGCCCTACATTCACTACTCCAAAAGTGATAATGCAATCGGTTTAATGAAGGAACTTAAAAACATGATGGATCCCAATGGAATTTTGAATCCGTACAAGGTCTTACCATCGCAATAGGATTTGGTATAAAGATCGTTTTGCTCTCACATTATATTTATTGATAGAATTTTTACATTATCTACCTATTTCGGTATCATTTTACAAATTGGAATGACAAAATGTAATTGATCTGTGATAAAAATAGAGGAGGGATGTATTTGTAATAAATGTTACCTTATATTTTGTATCTTTTGATGTTCGCAAGCGATTTTTAAATAGTAAGGTGCAATCAACTAGATTTAAAGTCTGAATTTTGACTCATAAACGCGTTCGAAGCAGAATGCCGGCAAAGAATTGGATACCTACTATTTATTTTCCATCTGTCGATGAAGCGCAGTATGCAGTGCCGTAGCACCAGTCGCCCGGGTCTGGGTTCCACTAAATATATTGGGGCCCTCTCCTGCAGCATCTTTATTCCATAAATGAACAAGCAAACAAAAACGACTATTACGTCGACGGACTTAGTACGATACGACATCGAGCAATGGAGTTTGATCTTTTTCCTAAGAAAATTGGTGCTCTATCAAGCGCGGATTCAGGTAGGGGGTTGCGGGGTTGCAACCCCCCCTTTCCCGAAGAAAATGCATTTTGTGGGCATGTTCGTGTTGGAAAATTTGAGTTGAGGAGATCACAGACGAATTTATAAAGAAAAAAGGCCGTCGTATGTTTGAAAAGCGTATTCTGTACGAGTCATAATAGGTTATAGGTACCTGTATTAGATCCTTACCTAATAAATAGTCCTTTTCTTAAATTCTTTGCACCCCTCGCGCACATTGTGAATTTACGTAAATATTGTCATCTTTTTTACTGCTTGCAACTCCCCCCTTTTGTAGAAAGGCAACAAAGTGATGAAGTTCAAAGTTAATTTTTGACAATTTACATAGATTATCAGAAAGATCTGCAAAGAATCTACTCAGAATTAATGCTACAGAGAATCTACATAGGGTTCCAGTATTCCACAAATTACACGGGAAAAATAAAGCACTGTTTCATATAATAGTAAAAATCAAATTTCTGTAATAAGTTTTTTCACGTATTAAGAACTGTTCAATCTATAAAATACTAAAATTTGAAGAGATTTGGTTGAGTCATTTTATTTTCAAGGGAGTTTATACTGGGCTGTGGCACGGCAAACCTCAAAAACGGTCATTTCCAAGCGCTCTCTCTGAAGTAGTACTTAAACATTACTTAGAAAATATCTGTTAGGCTTAAATAACGTAGAATGAAACAAGGTTTAATTTGATACCCGGTTCATTAAAATTGACCCAATTTTTCTATTAAAGCTTTAAACTCGACCCCACATACTTTTTAATCCAACAGTATAGGTACTTTGTAGTCCATTAGGTTAAGATGTAAGATATTTCTGTAGTAAATTTGTTATTATCTTAGTATAGATTTCTTATTACTTTGGTTATTAGTTTGCCGATCGAGGCCATCCTAGTGCTAGAAGTTTCGTTTATCCAGTTCTTTGTTTTGGTGATAGAGTTCACGCTTTGTACCTTTTTGTTAATGCTCTTCGTACATTTTATCTTGCCCACGAGTTGTACTTGTTCCCTTCAGTGAAGTTTCTACTTTCGCATTGCTTACACGCAAATTTTCCTTTTGGTACACCGTTACTGACTTCTAGGGAATGCAATCCCGTAGCAAAATCTCAATCCCGGTAACTGCGGGGTTGTTAGATGTTAATCCCGCGGGATTCTGGTATTTGTGGGATCTCGCAAAATTTTAAATAAATTGGCAAATAAGCAATTTTGTGCGGTAAACTTCTGTACTAAAATAAATCGCTAATGATAACAATATTCAACAAAAAGTACCTTCAGCCTAACTTAGAACTAAAAAAAAATCACCTGTAAAGCACAAAAAGATGAACTTCTGAAGTGCCTCAAAATCCATAGTACATTTTTAACGAGAGAAGTTTAACAATTATTTTAAAAATAATGTCTCCGTTATGAGTTTTATTAACAAAGCACACAGTCGCCCCCTTGGTCGACAAATTCCTCAGTCCAGCAAATCCCGCGGGATCCCGCTCCATTTATGTGCGGGATTAATCCCGCAAAAATGTTGCGGGATCCCGGTATTTCGTGATTTCGCGATCCCGGTATTGCATTCCCTACTTACTTCATGTGTTACCTTTAATGGGTGCTTTGGCTGTCTTTGGAGTAGTTTCTCTTTCTCCTTTACTACCTGATCTACATCCTGAATTTATAGATCAATAGAAATTTAGTTATTTGTGCATCGAAAAGTATTGTTCTTGAATTTAAAGTCACGTTAAGCTTTTATTCCAGAATTTGTACGAGAAATCCATACTCGAGTCAAATTTTGGTTTAGATAGTATAAAATGATTCGAATTATTGATTCTTTTTGAGTATTAATTACGATTGCTTCTGTGTCAGACTTTAGAATTGCTTACGAAATATTTTATGTGTCGTGCTTTCACTGCCTCTTTTATTTGTCTGTTGTGTTATTTTCTGTTACAGAAAAGCCCGAACGCGCCCTATTGAGCTCAGAAGGTTGCGGCCCGAAGTTCAGAGGTAATTTTTTATTTTTCGTCGGCTCCTTAATATAACGTTACTGGTTTTCGACACAATCGAATTGTAATTATTACATTTGCTTGATATTCTATTAACGATTATGGCTCCTTGATTTTCTGCGGCGGGCTATTTTAATTTTAAGACTTTCTCGGACTACGTGTTGATCTCCTTGATACAAAAAATTCATTAAAATTTAGATATTGACATTGCAGATCTCTATTACCGTTGAGTGAAGGATCTAGGTATTACGGTGTCCTGTTCGTAATATTTTTGAGATCATTTATTAAATTACCCTCGATTGTGACGTCAATTATTGTTTATGTTCTATCCCTATCAAGTATTTTATTCCTTTAGCTTTTCAAGACCAGAACAAGGATCTTTAGTCTGCCTTTTTCCCCTTTTGGTAAGTATTCTCTCCTCTCTTTTGAAGGTGACTAAAGACTAAGTGGTGCCTATCCGGTTTACTGTTATTACATTTCCCTTTTGCTCATTTTCGCTAGTGAACAAGAATCCCGAAATTCACCTCGATCCATCTCTACTTTGCCCGAGCTATATTTTTGTTTCTTTGGTAAATTGCATTTAAATTACGTAAAGGTAATACAGGGTAGGTAAGTAAAAAGTCCATGGGGAAATTGGAAACCATAAGAGATACACAGTCGATTAGAAAAAAGTTGCGTATTTTAGGGCTTACTAAAACGATGTTTTAAAAATCTGGAAATTCTGATCAGTCCCCGAGATATTCCAAAAAACCTAAATTAACCAAATTCGCTTTTATTTTTTCTGGCCCTATTTGAAAAAATATCAAAAAATAAATAACACTTCCTCTTAGGCACGCTTTAAGCTCTACAATATGGTGATCCGTCTCGTTCCGTTAAAATCCAATATGGCGCCTATAAGAAATAGAAAGTAGTAGCCTGTAGCTTCTAAATGTAGCGTGCTATAGAAATGCTGATAACAGTTTCACATTCTCCGAATAAAAGTGCCCATAGAAGGTGCTAACGGGAACCACCCATTTCCGACCGTTTAAGTTAGAAAAAATAAAAACGAAATTTGATATTTTCAGTTTTTCGGCGATATCTCGGTTATTTTCAAAGATTTTGCAATAATTTCAAATGCGTTTTTTTAGTCATAAAAAGGGACAACTTTGCTCGTATTGTACCTCTCACCATTGCGGAGATCTTAATGGTGAGCAACGAATTTGAACTACCCTGTACAGTGTACAAAACGTCATTCGACAGAAAAGTTAAAAACAATTAATGCGCGAATAAAGAGGCACTTACGAGTATTTGCTCTATATGCTCCCTTTTATATGCAAATGTGTCAAAATCGGGACACATGAATAGCAACCGTCAGTTTGGTGTTAGGTATGCACCGCACTGCCCTACAATTTGTCTGAAAGTAACAATGAAAGAAAAGTCATTCTCTCAATTCGAAGTTATAAAAGGTGTTGGAAAGAGGGGTAGTAAGATCAAATCGATTTTCATTCCAACTATGGGGGTTTTGGCATTTTGTCATGAAAAAGGGCTGCAAAACAAATCGTCCCTAATCAATTTTTATAGAAACCTTGTGGTATACATTAAAAATATCAGTGGATAACTGTTAGATACCTACTTTTATGGAAAATCATCGATTGAACCCTTTGTGTCACTGCCCCGCTATCGACAGAAGAAGAACCGCAACATAAACATGTAGTTGTTTGAGTATCAAAAATGAAATTGAATCGCCCACTCTAATATTATATTTGATACTATAAAAAGCTAGTTTCGCAATTGAGCAATTAGGAAATTCTCTATCTACGTCAGTATTTTGATTACGCAAGGAGTTGACCAGTTAAATTGTAAATAGATACTATTTTATTTAATGATTATTTTCTGGATTTAGTTAATTTACAAATCTGCAGTTATTGTGGATTACGCCACCCTTCTTGATATTGTCGCAACTGCAGGTGATTTTCTATGATCTTCGCTTTTTGTATTTCTCATTAGTTTTTTTAAAGCTAAAATACCTACTATGTCTTTAGGCGCAATCTCCAATTAAATATGGTGCCTTATTTCGGTGATTTCGACAGATTTAATTACCATGAAATGAGAATTTAATTAGGGACAAACGTGATGACGTTCAAAGGATTTCTTAGAAGAAATAACTGTTTTTTATGGTGCAGGGGTCGTAGGATGAAAACCTACAGCTATGTAGAGATGATCTGTTTGCAAAAGGTCAATCTGCAACCTTTGCAGGAGGAACCAGAAATTTGATCGAATTTCTTTTAAGAGCATTTCCAGGCCAGTCCTAGATCTGAATTGCCAAAATATTCGTGAATTTAATTTTAATCTACTGTTAGTCCAAATTCGAAGGTGACCACTGGGATTTCGGAAACTGTAACAAACCAAGTTATATAGTAAATAGAGGCATAGATGTACCTACATTTTGGTGTCGAATCTAACACTGCTTTGCAAGTGAAGGAATTCCGAATACTAATTGATTTTTGAAGTCAAATAACGCTATCTCATTGCAACTTTTCCTCCTCTACAAACTGGCACGATTAGAGTTCAAGGTAATCAAGTCCGATGTTTTTTGTGGTCCTCACTTTTTTAAATACAGAGCAGCATTTTTTTTAATAAAACAAAAGCATATCCATGCAGAGTTGTAGGTGGGCAACTTTCAGAGGGTAGGGAATGTTTCAGAGGGGGCAAAAATATTGGCAATAATCAGACGAAAGGAAGGCGAACGGCTTTTGAAAACGAACCGAAGAGTAGCAAGTACCCCTTAGGGTGAGGTCTTCCATCTCACTGGTGTTGTACTTGTAATCACCGAAAAAGTAACCAAAGGTTTCAAAACATAAATAGTAAAGTTTATCAAAGTTGATAAGCACAATACATCTTTATCGTATAGCGTATCGTATATTTGTGACGGAACATCGAGGGGTGTTTTGGGCAGACTTTTGGATTTTGTTGTTTTCTTATCGAAGAGTAAATAGACTGACTATTTTATTTTTTCCCAAGTGGGTTACACTCTGATATGGGTACGAAAAACACTACCTTATCACTCACGGCCAGTACACTGCTATCTTATTCTCAAAAACGATTTTTAGCCCAAACCTCTAATTTTTTCTTTCAGTTTGGAAATTTAAGACAAACGTCTATGCAATCCGTAAAAGGTTGGAAAATACTGAGGACATATTAATCAAGACTTCATTCGATTAGATACGTTCAATTAGGTAATTCCAATTCACTTCGTCTTATGGGAAGTCCCACAATGCGTCCGATATATATACTTGTGAGCTACATATTTCAAATCACAATTTAAATACAAATGTTAGGAGAACAAAGTCTGTAATATTAAATCAAAGTTGTTTATCAGTTGTTCTGAACCGCTTGTGTGAATCTCACCCACCACAAACATGTTCACCACGAGAAGCTGTGCAAAATTGTGTTCAAAATTAGGAAAATCGTTAGGTTTACGTAAAGTGCACGTTCTACCAGACTTTACACAAGTAAGTAATACAAAACTTGTCACATAGTTTATTGGCCTTAAATTTATCTAGAATAGTTACAATGTACGAAGAGGCAATTACAGTGTACTTCAGGATAGTCACATCGACTTTTTCCAAGAAATTGTAGGAGAAGAAAGAGTTATTATGGACGAAACCGATCTAAATCGATATAACATTGATTGGTACAATCAGGTGAGAGGTCAGTATACTATGTTATCGTGTGTTGAAATAGAGCTTCTAATTATCGAAATCGTGACAACTTCATTTGCGGATCAATTAACTTAGGGTCACTGCATGTCAGTTTATAGTTTTATGTAGTTGGGCAAAACGATCTCTTACCCAAACTACTTTTTCCATACCGAAGATGATTAACAGGAACAGAAATTTGCTTAAGTCTTCCACGATACGATAGCCTGTCTTGGTTGGACAATTTTAGGAATTGGTTGTTCTAACAAGAATAGTATTCGAATAGGAATGACGTAACTTCTGGATTTATCATTGTCTATTGACATTATCTTTATCACAAGTCAATGTTTATTTATTGCACGATCCTGAGATAAATAATTGCTCCATGATCTGAAACCTAAAATCCAACCATAAGATTTCCCATTTTTTCAGTTGTATACGAGGTATGTCAAATAATACGCATTTTGCTCAAGAGTTGATAACAATTTTCAATGCGATTTAGTGTAAGGTCACTCTCCTCATGTTACCTATGCAATTCTCAAGCCTCTCTCAAGCTCCTATCGGGCTATTCTCAAATGTCTTTCAAATTCTTCTGAAGCCCCTTATGTTTTCTTCAATCTCCACTCAAATATTTATCAAGTGCTCAAACTCCCTTCATGTCTCAAGCTTCTCGAAACATCTCCCAAGTTTCTTACAGGAAATAAACAACTCAGTTCCTCAAAACCTTCCCCATGTATATTTAATTATTGACGAACAGATATAATTGTGAAATGTAACGACATGTTTCGATTGTTAATCATCTTCAGGTAATAAACTAAAACATTTAAAGTTAAACCGTTAATCGGAAGATGATTAACAATCGAAACATGTCGTAACATTTCACAATTATATCTGTTCGTCAATAATTAAATATCGATGGGGAAGGTTTTGAGGAATTGAGTTGTTTAGTTCCTGTATGGTTCATCACCCCATTTAGAGTATGGGTCAACCACGAGTTTTTTCTGATCCCAAGTCTCTCTTAAACTTTTCTGAGGTACCCAACAAATTGATTTCAGGTTCCTAGCAAGCTTTCCTCAAATTAATTTCACGTTCATCTCTTTTAATTTATATCCTTTCTTCATCTCAAGCTCCCATACAATTCTTTCCAGTTCTTGTCATGTTCTCATTTAACATTTTTTCGAAGCTTGCCTCATATTCTCTTCACGTTACCGTTAAACTTGTGGCAAGCTTGTATCAAATCACTATCAGTCTTATGTTACCATAAAATTTCCCTAATTTCCCATTGTACCTACAAGGTCATTTGCAGGGCCTTTTTAAATTTTGGCAGACTTCCACATAATGTTTCCTTTAACTTTTATCTTCACGCCCACCTCAAGTTCTCCACAAATTTTTCCTATACTCTCCCTAAACTCTCAAGCTGTTCTCAAGTTTCTCTTAAACTTTCTTTAGCTTCCTACAAATTTCCATCAAATTTCGATCAAGGGTATGTTAAACTTTTTCTTTGAATTTCACACGAATTTATCCGTATTGCAATGTAAATTTAATTACGCCGTCTGTTTATTTACGATTGATTAACAATAAATTTACTAGAGTCTCAAAATGGATTCTTTTATAACAGCAATTACAATTTATCACTCACAATTTATACATACATAACATATCATGAACGCATCGATGTTAAAACTGAACTGAGACGCAATTCGATTTGTTTATATAGCAAACTCGAGTACTTCCGAATGGCATCGAAGATTCCAGGACAAAATACGTTATATTTCCTTCGTACTTTATCGCCGATGACATCTTTTATGGTGCCTCGATGTCTATTGGGATTTCTAGAATATTCGCCACACTGCCGCCCTTTTAAAACTGTGGCGTCTCGCAATACGGACGACAGTTGTAGCGGAGACACAGTCTCGGGCAACTTGATGGCGATACTTGCACAAAGGACCCTCATGCATCTTCCATTCTTGAAGAAAAAACCTTTTACCGTCTTACAAATTAGTCCTTTGGGGTTAAAGCAACAGACCAATATTTCCACCCCGGTGTCCTGGAATAACATCTCCAGCATATTGTGCACGATGCGCCAGTTCAACTTATCAAAACTACATCCGATCTTTGGAACATGCCAATTTGTCGACACCATGAATTTGTAGTTGCCGTTTCAAGTGCTGTAGCGCATTCCAAAAATCTTTCCAATTTTTGGTTACCAGATAATAAAGAAATCGTCCCTGCTCCTGTAGGAAACACCGAAATACGTTTACCAACCTCGGGACGTTGGGGGAAAATTTCTTTTAAGCATCCAAACCGGAACTTGAATTCTACGGGAATACCTCGGGGCAGCTTGACATCCTTGGCCACGCAGTAAGCCAAAGCGTATTGCGCTGCTGCTTTAAACAAATCGTTAGATTCCTAACGGACAACACCAAAGCGTACCATTTGCGTTTCAGAGTAACGCGCGACCAATGGTTTTCCTCGTGGTAGTTTCCGTATCCGGGATATCAAGTCGTTTATTCTCTTCACGATTGCATACGTTCCTTTCCGGTCTTGTACCAAATTTTAAATCACACGATATCCGGAATTCCCTGCCATTTTCCAGTGTATCATCAGACGCAAGTAACGGTCATTTTCTTGCGCTGTTCGGAGTTGTTGTCGTGTCTTGGTGTTGGCTGTCTTCTCGCGATGTTCAGGATCCAAACCAACTATTTATTAGACAAAGTGCTGCACAAATGTTTTGCATAGCCTTGATAAAACCGCTTTTAATTGGCCGTTACTGTTAGCGATGCGAACGAAAGAAAAATCTGTTTATCACAGCGACTTTTTAAATTCAGTACATTTAATTCCGTTTCTATGCGATGAGCGCGTCTCCAATCCGAAAATGCTCCCTCGCGTAAACTTTTAAATTTTTATTTAGGCCTGTAGGTAACTCGCACTTCGTCACCATTTTTTTCTTAGTGACGTGTTCTCAACGACGCGATTACTCAAAATAAATATCAGCGACGTTCTTGCTTGGAAAATTACACTCAAATTAAAAACAAGTAACACTTTACTGCAACTTGCTTAAATTTTCTCCAACAACTATTTAGCAGAACAGAGATATTAACTGATCACGCAAAATTATGCAAAATTCCGCAATTATGCGAAGTACTAACAAATTCTCACACTAAAAAATAATACGTGCATAAGCATTGAAGAGCTAAACCCGTCTATTGAAAACATGCGTTGTTAACGCCTTTTATTTCCAGAAGTATTTTTTCTGTTCGCTATAAAGCGGTACATGTGTAAACCTTCCTATGCTCACCAAAATATAAATTCGAAAAATTACATTTTTTAAAAAAACGACTAAAGCGACCATCCGTTACAATTTCCTTCATCATTCTAAGCTTCTCTTAATTTACTCAAAAGCCGCTCTGAAGTTGTTCTCAAGTTCCAGTTAAATTCCTCGTAAACTTCTCTCAAAAGCTTAATCTTCTCCAAAATTTCTTGAGCTTTTTCTTTAAATCCACGAAATCCGATCTTCTTTACATTTCATTTATGACATCGATGAGTGTAATTAAGTTTTAGATCTTTTAGTTAATAATTAATAAGGCATTGGTCGTCTTTTATTTCATTTAACTACTTTAAACTGCACACATTTATACTAAGAACGTCAAGTTCACTATTTTTCAGCCATTCACTAATGAAATGTAACTTTTTGGCACATACTCATATGCTAACCTTCTTTTTGCTTCTAATTTACGTTATGCGAGTAGAACGTGATAGTTTTGATCAATCTGCGAGATATAATACATATATCATAAATGACATCAGGTCCCCACTAATAGCTTCTATTTTTAGGCAAAAGTAAAATTGTGATTAAACCTAAAACCACCGAAGAAGTGTCACAGATATTATCATTTTGCAACGATCAGCGGTTGGCAGTCTGTCCTCAAGGAGGAAACACGTGCGTTTCCGGCGGATCTGTACCTGTATTCGATGAAATAGTCCTTTCCAGCGATCTGATGAATAAAATCATAAGTTTGGATGAGACATCAGGTACTGATTTGAAATGTTGCCACTTTGAGGTTTAGTCACCACTCTGATACAGGCGTCCTCGTCTGCCAGGCGGGATGTATTTTGGAAAATTTAAACAATTTTGTGGCCGACAAAAAACTATTGTTGCCACTAGATTTGGGTTCGAAAGGATCGTGCCACATCGGCGGGAATGTCTCAACAAATGCGGGAGGGTTACGATTACTTCGTTATGGAAGTTTGCACGGGAGTGTTTTAGGACTCGAAATAGTGAGTGCCAGAACCTACTTGCATTGTGAGTTCAGTGGTTTGTTATAGGTGAAGGCAGACGGTGAAGTTCTCGACTGCCTTAGCACCCTAAAGAAGGACAACACAGGATATCACCTGCATCACTTGTTCATTGGCTCAGAGGGCACACTGGGTTTCGTCACTAAAGTCGCTATTCATTGTCCGCCGCAATCGAAAGCGATTTCCTTGGCGTTCTTAGGTAAATCCAAAATTGTTGTAAATCTCACTATTAAACCATAAATTAGGAGCGCCATCTTACGAAAATGTCCTCAAAACTTTTAAGAGAGCAAAAAATGAACTGGGCGAGATATTATCAGCGGTTGAAGTTATCGACACACCCTCCATGGACACTCTCAATGACCACTTGCAAATAACGCCGCCTATTGGGAAGCACGAATTTTATTTGCTTTTGGAAACCAAGGGCAGCGACGAAGAGCATGATCAGCAGAAACTAAATAAATTTTTGGAATCTGTACTGAGTGAAAATTTGATTTCGGATGGAGCAATTGCGTCTGAACCTGGCAAGTATCATGTATGTATACCCACCTCTTGGCTCCAATATATTCAGTGATATATCTTAGGCAATGTGGGCCATTAGGGAACGTCTTCCTGAGGCATTCCTTCATGATGGATACGTTTACAATTATGACCTTACGATACCGTTGGAGTATTATTTTAAACTGGTTGCTGACGTTAGACAGCACGTCGGTACAGAAGCGACCCGCGTGTTTGGGTTTGGGCATTTGGGTATGTATAAATGGTGCACAGGAGCAAACTAAGTTTTAACTTTGTTTTCAGGGGATGGAAACATACACCTTCAAGTAAGCACCAAAGAGTTTAATAAAGCAATGAAGAAACGCATCGATACCTTCTTGTTCAACAAAGTAAAGGAATTAAATGGTAGTATTAGTGCAGAACACGGCATGGGTTTTTTGAAAGCCGGTTACCTGAGTTCTATTAAAAATGAGTCATCTTTTAAGCTGATGAAGAGTTTAAAGGCTCTAATGGACCCTAATGGCATTTTAAATCCGTACAAGGTACTAGAAAATTGATTAATGTATGCAATAGCTGTTTGACAATTCATCTTTTACAGTAGTTTCTAAATTATTTATTTTAAATTATATAATTCGTGAATAAAATTCGTGTGTTTGTATTCTATTATCTGTACCGCTGTAAAAGGAGGCGATAAGGCAATACATCGTACCTAATTTAAACATTTTGTTTATGCGCAAGTACTAAACGCGTTAGTATATAACTTTTCAAACGGCAAAGAAAATCGGTTAATAGGGTTTTCCTTAAACGAAGAAATGTTTCAATCCTCTAGGACCTTTCGTTCGGGAGTTATCGCATGGACGAGCGTAAGGGCAGAAAGAGCTAAAATTAACTTATGAATTTTGTTAGCAGAAAACTTGTTAGTAATTTTTTGCTTCGCAATTAATGAACGGGAAGAATGGCAAAAATTTGAGGATCTTGCTTTCTCTTCAGCTTTAGCTGTGTTTCCAGGGAAAGTCGACTTAAAAAATGAAAACTTCTGAAAGATTATAGCCTGAATAACTCGCAGATCTAAGAAAATTGATGCCACTTTCATTATATTAAGAGCTACAATGGGCGAACTACAAAAAATGTAGCAAATGCATATAAAGAGGTAGACCCTCCCGTAGCCCAAAACCGCATGCTCCAAGAAATCGCTCTCTAACTTAATCCCTACCTATTTTGTGAATGAACTAACCCCCCTTTCAAATGAAGCCTAGTAATTAAGTGAATCGTTTTCTTTAAGCCAATCGAAATCGCCTTAATTGACAAGTTCGGTTCCTTGAAAACCCACACACTCATTTTTTTGCGAAATTGCATTCCTACGATACAAGAAATTCATACTGGTTATGCCGTTTGTGGCACGCAAAAGTAATTAAGGTTATCGCCGGCAAGTTGAAGCCCACGATTTCCGAAATTCATTATGGTTTCAAGACGCTAAAGAATTTAAATACGTAGGAAGAATATGATCGCTAAATTTAAAATGTCAAACACCCCTAGCGAAATTGAACCTAGTTATATCCGTAGAAAGTTCGTGAAAAACCGACTAAGAATTGTTTTTTTACGGAGTTATCAAATGCGCGGGATTTTTTAAAATATTTTTTTAAGAGCTATAATCAACGTCTTCATTTGGTATATAACTTATTTTTTCGAAAAACAACCTTTCAGAATTGGTACCACAAGAAGTACCCGCAGCGCCTTAAGTCGTATGACCTGAGGCGGCAGACGATCGATTTTAGCATACTCCGATAGGGCAAAATGGAACACCATCGGTTAAAATTTTGATCATTCTCGTTCAGTGGATTTCGTGTTAGCTCCCCTACTAAGTAGAGAAACTACTATAAAATATAATAAAATGGGCAGAGTAAAAGGTCTGACCTACCTTAAAGAATTAAGAAGCGTTTCATAATTTAATAAAGATTATTAACTTACTATTTATCCATTTATCTTTTTTTAAAACGCAAGATGAGGATCACTGACTGACAGCTAGCCGAAACACTTACATATAATCACATACCAAGAGCCCTCCGCAATTTAATTTAGTTATTTAAAGATTAACCAGAGGTAATATAAAGAAGAAGTAATTTCTAACATTCGTTACACCCTCAAGCATCCTTTAAATAAAACAAATAGCAGTCATACAACTTTTGACGGAGATTGTTCCATGTCGGAAATGTCACTGTCATGTGTCAATGTCTTTTTTAATCGGTAAGGCTTGCAGTTGCATCGCGGAAAGACTAACGCCACAACAACGTTTAATTGACGCAATGCGCTCTGTATTCTCTTTAGGTAAAGATATTTTCATACAATTCCTCTTTTTTAACACGATTCTTTTTAGGTTATGTCATGATTTAATTACCTATCTTTGTTTTACCTATATCACAATCTGAAACCCATTTATTAATAGGGTACGTAAGTCAGAATTTAATTAACCACTCCTATCGATGAATTACCGTTCTCTTATGAAATGCTAATACGAGATCACACTCACTGGAAGACCCGTTTCCACTGCCCAATTTCCTTTTCCTTCTCGAGGTTAGCTGAAAAGTAGGAGTCGGTCTGCACTTATTATGCGCAGTTAAATTCACGGGGTAATTTTGGATCACCCTGTATGGAAGCCATTCTAACTGGAAGTATTGGAACCTTTGTGGCGGGTGAATGTATTATATTATTGTAGTTTATTGGTATTTTTATTAATTTCTCACACTGTTGCCAAGTTGGTAACTCGAGCGTTAAAACCGACAAATTATAAGAAATTGCATACGATAGACTTTTTATTTAAATAAATATGAGATTAGGTACAGAAGTACACGACGCACATTTTGATGACACCTATTGCAAACCGTCAATATTTTCCCATAAAGGCAAACTTTGCCAAAATCGCATTCTTTCCGGATAAAACGAATTCATAATTTCAAAACGGATACCGTCGCGTATGCCATTCTTAAACGATCCTGAGATGTTCAGATAGATCAAATCTGAGTTTCTCACGGTCGAGCGTCCTTCTAAATTCTGCAGAGAACGCCATCGTGATGCACCAGGGTCGCTTAACGGCGTCGGATCCCTAGAAATAATCGTCTTAAACAACAACTACGCTTCAGTAACTCCGCTTACCCATAGGTGGCGAAGTTAACCCACATCTTTATCATTATCTTACTCATTTGTTGATCGTGCGGTGCAGATAACCGCGGGAAAAATCTCTTCGAAGGAAACAGGTAAATTAGATCATCACAGTGGCTAATACCCCACTTGAAAGGAATTTCCTCGTTTGTTGCGGCGAAGTTTGGTTCGTAGCTGTTTTGTCCTTTGTAGGCAAAGTTGTAAAACCATATGGGAGTGTGTCCCTTCCATGCGTGTAGCAACGCTGACTGGTATGAACCATAAACGAACGATCTATCACTGTATAACTGTAACAATTTAAGTAATTCTTTAAGTAATTTAGGAATTTTAATAATTCTAGATGTTGGGTAATTTCTGGTAACCTGGTAATGCAAAATGCAAAGTTCCATAGGCTTTTTATTCAAATATTCACACAATTTAGATGGTCTGGTTATGAATTAGCTTAAAAGCTAACCAAAGTTGTGTGGTTGTCCGACTACGGAAAACGTTTGCCGAATTGAAAAAGGAAGCAGTGTACTACATTGAGGCCTTTCCTTTATTTAAAGTTAAAAATTTCTACCGTTCGAACAGCCACCGCAACATTTGTCATTTTATTCATCTAGTTTTGTGTTACAATCTATAAAGTAATGTGAAGCTGTCAGCGTTTGTGTGAGATTAGTGCGCCTGAATATCGCAAACATTTTACGACGAGATTATTTGGATTATTTAAAAAAATGTAAGTAACTTTAGGATTTCTTATTTTATTTGTTGACCGCTTGCGTGCGGGGTAATATGTCCAAACAAGCTCTGTAAACTTTTTTCTTGCAGGGATTCTGTCTTAATTATTTCATATTTTCGGAATAAACTTTTGTCATGTTTATTCGAATCCATAGTGCGAGCCGGATAGAGATTTTAATGTCACATTTTCTATTGGTGCCAACGATTTATTTCAGGTGTTTATTTGTGTGATAAATTCTTTGGAATTTTGGGTCTTTCTCAAATTGAGAAATTTTAAGTCAATATAAGGATTTTTCTTCTAGCAGATTGTAAAATTCTACTTACATCTATAAACCCTTGGACACTTTCGGGCTGAGTAATGTTTATGAAATTGGTTCCAATGTAAAAATCGTTGATTTTATTCAAGACATTTTTTACATTATCATCCGGGATACTTAGTGAAAGGGCGAACATTTGCGGTGCTAAAACGAGAAAGTTGCTGTTCAGTTCCGACAAAACACTGGATTGTCGTAACAACGCTAAAATCAAACGGCTATCAATCAGTAAGCCCACTTAAATTGCGACTGACTTACGTGATGCCCTTAGGATCCCTTCATCGGCCACAACACCAAGAATCCAAGGAACTTTACGCATCCGTCCACTTTTAATAATATCTAAGGGATCTTCGGTTATGTAAGGTTTAGGGTTCAAGGCTGTGCGCCTTTCCGTTACCGGCGCGTATAACAAAAACGGCTCTGATGAAAAGTACTAAAATTCATTTCTTTACCGAAATTATTTTCTCGTGTGTTCTCACCTTAAACTTTTCCACGGAATCAGCCAACTTTTCCGCGTCAACATTTCTCAAACACGACACCATGGTGTTGGAATCCGTACCGGCATCACAACCAACAAACGTCGCTTGCTGTTTGGCGATTTGGGCTTGCAATTCATTCGCAGGTCGTCCCCACAGCGAAAGCGTAGACCCACTCTGAGATATGGCCTTGCTAAACAAATCTAAAACCTCTTCTTTAAATTGTTGACTCAAACTGCGCAGTTTTTACGTTTTGTCGTTGGACTTAGCATGTGATAGTGAACGCTTCCCGCACCGGCGCTTTGTCCGAATATTGTAACTTTTTGATTGTTTCCTCCAAAGAAAATTATATTTTCGTGCACCCACTGCAACGCGGCGACCTGATCCTTCAAGCCCCAATTACCTGGGGACGCATCATCGTTCGTGCTTAAAAAACCTGAAAGAAACCTACGTCAAGTGTGTTCTCCAAGGTTAGGCTAATGGCATACCAAATGCACCTAGACGATAATTAAACGTAACTAGTACAACCTTCCTGTCCATAAAAAATTCGGGACCCAAGTAATCACTACGTCCAGTTCCCCCGAAAAACGCGCCATAGTGAATAAATACCATAACCGGTAGTAATGTACGACGACTTTGGAAAACTGATGTCCTCGCACACTTCAAGTTACAGTCAGCTTTACAATGCAAGTGAGAAAATGTGTCACATACCTGTGGCGTGTAAACGTTTAGATAAAGACAGTCTTCCTTTCCCTCTACTGGCGGATTTTCGTAAAACAAGTAATTTTTTTGAATACACATTGAGGCATCTTTACTGGCATCTCGCACGTTTGTCCAAGAGTCTGGGGCAACAGGGGCCTGTAAAAGAATTCAGTGCAGAAATTTGTATGTATTAACGTGTAAACGACGTAATGCAGACGATATTTTGGCCTTTGCATCAGCATTAATAGTTGACGAATAAACACAAAGTTAGTTCGTTTCATTTGAAAATGTATTTGAGTGTGTGTTTTTCCTTACAGAAATGTTTGTAAATTCTTGTTTAAAGTTGTTAGAAGTAAGAAACAGCTGGTCAAATTTGAGTGTTTTATAAAACGTTTTATTTTGGTCGTTGCGATAAGGAGTTTCATTGTTAGGCGAAATTTATTTAACGCACGTGTTCTTTCGCTGATTCATAAAGGAGTTTGTTTTATCGTGGAAGTGGTGTTCCCTTAAAAACTGGAGACAACGAGGGACGGTGACTTTTTTACTTTTTTGCGATGATTTAAAAGCGTGTACAATTTTTGCTCAATTTTCGAGCGTCCAGCCTGTGTATGTGAAAGCGTATTTGACCAGTATTGTAATAAAGTGTGCAAGTGGGGTAGTAAAAGTTCGTAGGGAGTTTTTAAAACGTGTTGTCCGTTATCGGAAAAAGTTAGTACGTATTTTCATTAAAAGTTAAAGGTGTTCTACCCTCCGGAAAACCCCCAAATTTGATCATCCAATTCATCAAGCCAGATTTTGTAATCAAGGGCAGTATTATCAAGAACAACTGATCAATCAAGTTCCCAAGCGTTCAGTGTTTGTACGTAATTATCATTTCTTTATTTAGTCGACGCCTGTGCGCGGGATATGTTAAAAAAAAGGCTCTAAAAGCATTTCATTCTTTCAGAGTCTTGTTTAATTAAATAACATTTGGAGTTGCAATTTTTGCAACATTTCGGTTCTAAAATGAAATTGTCCTGATTTTAGGTACTTATTAAGTACATAAGGGTTTCTAAATATAAAACACTTATTCTATGCAGACTAGGGATACGGCAATTTATTCTAAGCTTTTTTATTCTGGTTTGCAGTTCAGTTCGGTTTTTGATGTCCTTGTTACCACCAGAATTAAAATTAGTGTGCCCAACCCTTTTTTACCTGCGCCCTTGTTTCCCTTTAAAGAAAGCCCGTTCATAAATGCTGAAAATCTGAATCAGTAAGCAAGTAAAAAAATATCTTCCTAGCAATCTAAGGAATCTACTTAGAAAACGTTTCCGTTCCGTTCCGTTTAAAATTAATTATGTCTTCTTTTAGCAAATCGTTACGAAGTAGGTACTCCTTCCAATTTTAGACTGTTTCTTGTCTAGGAATCTTTCTAAAATTATGCTAATTTGTTATAAGAATGCCAAAAAATTGACGTTTAGATCTACAGGGTGTTGCATTTAAAAAAATTACACTAACTAGGGTGAAATCTCAGAAAAGGTGGTCGAAATGCACAACAAGAGAAGATTGTACACCTGGAAATCCCCTGGAGATCATACCGAAGGCTAATACTAGATACGCAATCTCAATCTACTACGAGTATTATACCATCAAAGAAACACAAACTCAGATTTTCCTTCCTTTTTCCATATATCTTTCAGCTCTTGTTGTTATACATCTAATCGCATCCCTTGTTCCAAGCCTTCTTCTTAATCCGAATTGCTCTTCAGCTACAATTTCTTCTATTATCTTCTCCAGCCTTTCATTTAACACTCTCATCCATATCATGTGTTTTATAGAGATCCACCATATTTTACTCTTTCCATTGAATTTCTTTCTCTTCTTTCAGTACTATCTGTCTTCCACCTCATTGCTACAAACAGCTCTTGAGGCTCCATCCCAGCAGGTAACCTCTTTAATCCTGTTGCAAATAATATCGCGTCAAGCTTTTCTATTTAATGACATTGATTTTCTTACAACCTTTTCCTACTTCATCAGTTTCTTTTCATAACTCCTGTTTAATCTCCGATATTGTCTTCTTCCCCCTTCCGTAGTGATGTTTTTGTACTCTCTTCCATCTTTGCTATCATTTCCTGATTTATCCAAGGCTTCTTTGATGTTATACGCATCTTTCTCTTCAGATGCTTTGATTATTCCCGCCTTAATTCGGTTCCATTTACACTCTACATCTTCCTCGACTTGTAGCGACTTTAGATTCATTATTTCTTCATCCATCAATTTCCCCACTTCACCCTTGTCCATAAACCCTAATTTGTGTAAGTTCCATTTTCTTTCTTTCCGATTTTAAGCCGAATTCTGAGGTTTACAATAAAGTCACTCTCGTATTATCGACGCTTGATAACCTGCATACCTACTCACTTTACTCCGTTTCTGTAGCTTTCTTCTACAAGTATGAAATTTTGCTTTCGGTAATGATCTCCAGGTGTACAGTCAGCTCTTATGGTTTATTAAAGCATGTGTTGGTAACTATAATTTTTTTGCAGAAATCTACCAGTCCATACATACCCGCGACGTTCCCATCTCTTCTATTCCCTAGCACTGAATTGCAATCCTCTATTACGATTTTACTACAACCATCTCCGTCTTCCTCGATTATACTTTGCTATTCTTGCGTATACTTCTTCTACTTCCTCATCCTCATGGTCAGTGGTTGGCATGTACACTTGAATCACTAACATTTACTTTGGCACAGCGTTAAGCTTTAGAGCCATCACTCTATCACACCTGGAGGGTTCCTTTTTGGCAATGAATCCTCTTCTGCTTTTCCCTCTTTTGTTACCAGTACCACTGTAAAAAAATGTTCCTGTCCCTGTCCCTTCCTTGTTTCAGTTACTCCAATTAAATCCAGTCAGTTTTTAATCATTTCTCGTCATAGATTTTTAAGCTTTTCCTCCTTTAGTAGACATTCCAAGTTGCCATCCTCAATTTCCCCCATCTTTTCTCTTCATTGTTTTTCTTAAATGTACTCTTCGGATACTGTCGATCTCGGAGATCGGAGTTGGGGCCTATTTCAACTCTGGCAAATTTAAATTCGAATTTATCTTTCTCTGGCAAGGGATACCGTGCGGTCTTTAATGAGGTGGTTCCCTTGGCCTTCTCCATTCTGACGCCGATGATCCCCAAGGATTCTTCCGCCTTTGGAGTGATTTCTAACTTCCTGGACAACAGGATGCCCCAAACCTGTACCCGCTCGTCCGCCCTCTTAGAGACCGTTGGCACTCATTGTGCAAGTTAATTGTATAAATAATAAATTATAGATAGTTATTTATTATATAAGACGATAAAAGGATTTCAACCATTGATTGAATTTACTTTCACGATATGGTCAGTTTATCTTTATCCTCGTGTATAATACAAAACTTTATTTTATAGCTGAAGCCATATAAACCATTGTAAAGCTTCTGATAATTCTGAATTTAATTTAGACATCAAAAATAGCAAGATTACGTTCTGCCATCGCGATATTTTCCATAGAAACAGCATTGTTTTATGTTGTGGACGTCATTTTATATCGTGCTTCGCGTCTCATTTGAAATAAGAATGACAGGCGTCACTAGAATGCACAATTATCTGTTTCACTTCACCTATCCTTGCGGTTAAAGAGCGACTTAGTCTACTCATTCATACCTAAAATGTCAATTTAATATCTGCTATAAAATAAATATAAATTATAAAATTGTAGTGAAGTGCATATTAAAACTAGGTAGTTAGTCTTTTATTTATTTATTATTTATTATCCCTCTCTTACCCGGCGCCCAATTACAGAGTGACCCGCATAATGCTGCCCCTGCAGATGATCTTAAACACTACTCCGGTATTTACCTTACGAACTAGGAAAACTGCAGGAAAACCTAATTCGGAGTAGCCGGCAGAATGCTCGAAACTGGTCTAAGGTAATTTCCATCTCTGCCACAGATGAAAAATTCACCTCAACCCAGGTTCGAACACCCGACCTCCGGATTTATAGCACAACGCTCTACCATTGAGCCACAAAGCCGGTCTTCAAATCACTTCGACTTTAGTTTCCCAAAATATTGTCCAGTTCGCCTGGGTCACCCTGTATTTTATAGTTTTATTTTTAAAAAAATTAATAGGCGTTGAGATTAAGTTGTATTAACCGCTTGTTTTCCACCATACCGTTGATACTAGGCCTGGTTTTATTGCGGCTGTCGATTCTCCAGACCCTTTTCAACAAATATTGTAATAGGTATCTTTATTACTTAGATAAACGATTACGCTAAGTGACTACAGAGTGTTGCAACACAAATTAAGCCCCCAGTTGACTCTGAAATGCTGTAGTCGTTGTTACAGTATTTTTATAATCGCTGCTGTTATTTTTAGCCAATACTGCTGATGAGTCAATAATAATTATTATACCTATAATGTTCGACAACATTTGAAAATGTTAAAAGGTCTATGAGAGGTGAAATTTGAAAACAGGTGAGTGTTATCTAATGTTTACAATTAAAAACTAGTATTCTTCCGGACCCATTGTAAGCAAAAAATGGAATAAAAAACATGATCAAAATAAACAACTCGGCCATTTTCAGCATATAATAGTTACTTAGTAAAAAAAGAGGAATCCATACATTTAAAAGCGATTATTTAACTACTGCATAATAGATTACGTAAATAACTAAGATAATGGGAGACTATGTAAACTAGATCTTGTTGACCTCAAAAGAGTAAACGCACAATAAGATAAAAAAACACAAATTAATTTGTTCATCGACTTTTTCACCTTGGCGTCTTTTTGTGTTAAAAGGGGTTCATACACGTGTAACCTTGTAAAATTTGTAAATAGTCCGATTTAGTAGAATAACAAGAATGGGAATCCGTCTGTGTCTGCGACCCGAGCGTTGTTTGTCCTCGATATCCACTCGGATGGGAAAAAAAAGAAAAATGAAATTTTGGACTGTTTCATAATACTTATCTGGAAATTGAGGCAATGGAAAGGTACTTACCCTAAATCTGAGATTGCCAACTGGCGGCTTGGCGTACGGTATCCCTTTGAACGCGCAAAAGCTTCTGTTGGACCTCGAACTTTCAAGCGTTCCCTTCAACTTTCCATAATTCGTTGTAACAACTAAACTATCATTAGGGGATGAATGAGATCCATGAATGACTAGAACTTCCAAGACTAGAATAACGAAGAAAATATTTGTGGAGCGAACTTGCTGTTGTACCATTTTTAAGTTGCGCTAATCTGAAAGAACACCGGTTTAGTGTTGCCGTTTTATTTTATTTGTCTTCTTACATAATTACTATTTTTACTACCAAGTATACAATGCAAACGACTCACTTGGGAGCTAATTTAATACTGACATTTAACACTGTTACAAATTTATTCAACCACTATATCACCACTGAGGAGACTAGTTCTGAAATACATGTTTTATCAACTCGTGTAGGGAATATGTATACAGTGAGTAGACACGTGCCGGCAGATTAAAAGTTTGATAGCCTCTATCAGATTTTTAAATAAGGAGATGATTGTCAATTGACTAAGATAAGTAGGTTTTCATAATTAAGCAGTTTCCTTGTCTATTTCAATGAAGACCGGTATGTCTCATTGGCATTGAAGCTTAATTAACTTATTTTTTACCTTACAGCTTTGCCAATTGAGCAAGCAGCTAGGTAATCAACTAATTTATCTCATTTTTTATAGCTGGTTAAAGACGTTGCGATAAGTACTGATTTAAAATTTTGTGGCTGACTTCAATGAAAGCCTTGAGTGCCCCTAATATTTGACAGTCGTCGTCCCCTTAAGTATAAGTAATGTTGACGGAGACCTTTTCCTTATTGTTCTTTGATAAACCATAGGAAATCCTTATTGACAGCTTTAATCAGTAAATAGTATAATCTTTGCAGTCACCTATGCGATCGGTGGAATTCCAATGCCAGAGATGGAGAATGCAGCAAAATATTCACGAAAATAATAAAATCGACATATTGAACGTAACGAGAAAATATAAGGAATCCCCACGATATTTCAAGATATCTCTTATCGTCAAACTAACAGCGTTTACTGCCTTAACAGTTAAGACTTTGATAATATTAGCAATTAATATAGTCATGTTTGCAGAGTGCAAATATTTAACAAATTCGTCGTAGTTGTAAATTTGTGTCAGTGATCGTGGACTTGTTGAAACAGTGGAAAACGTGACAAATATAAGGGAAGGAGTGGTTCCTTATTTGCACATCACTATCGCGCGAAGAGGTTTGCAAGTATTTAAAGGTAATTGAAAGTATCAAAGTACATTTACTTGGCAAGACTTAACCAGCATTATTAGTGCCGCTTATTCATAGTGCTTTATATTTTGCGTAAGTACGGCCCTTTGTGAGAAAACCCCCCTGCCACCATGCTGACCGCTTATCGCTGATCAAAGTATGTACTGATAGTCGGGAACACATTTTAAAATATCGGAATTCAAGAAACAAATCGGGTAACAATTGAGCAAACGACTGATATCCCCTATTTCGACCCCGCTGAATCCGAATCTGCCGTTTGTCAAACCAGATTTTGCACCGGAAGTCGTGTATTCAAGATGGCGTCTGAAACCGGATGCGCATGCATGGTTTTTTCACCTGTGTGGACCAATTAACGCACTTTAAACGTCGGGATGAGGGTTTTCAATGGTGAAGAGGTCGACCAAACACTTAAAATAATAATTCAACAACATTTTAAGGGAGAAAAAATTTTGAAAATGCTTTATTTATAATTTTTAGTGGAAATTATGAACATTTTCAAGAAGCAATGACATAGCGTATTGAAATACTTCTCAAGTCACAATACCACGACAATTCATCAAATCGATTCTCCCCCCACCCCCAGCACTTGTCTCCCGAGGGTCACCCCTCGCTTGGGTGGCTTTTGTACACGACAAATCCTGCTCTGGAACGCCTAAAGGAGATCGCTTCTTTAATACCACTTTAACACAGGTGTGCCATGCAACTCTACCAAACGCAACTCTACCAAACGCTGCTCAACAAAATTTTGCATCAATTCTGAGCCTTTTATTTTGGCATGAAGAAGAGATACTGTGATTTTCTGTGTATCTCTGTCAAAAGCTTCCTGTGACATCAAATGAAATGTTTCCATCAAATGGAATTTGCTCAATTGTTACCCGATTTGCTTCTTGAATTCATAGGGATGCCTTTTCTTGAAATGTGTCCCCGACTATGATGCACCCTTATAAGTGTCCGGTGATGGCCTCATACCAATGTTAGAGTCATACCAATGTTAGAAGAATAAATGCGTTAGTTATTTAGACCCCCCCCCCCCATGTACTGTTATGTTACTATCTGGATTAATACGTATCGTCAGATTTTCATTAGGCCCCTTAGTTTTTTACAACCCGCAGGTTACCAATAACCCATCAGATTTGCACAAAATTGAAATGAAACCACATACAGGGTGCCTCATTATTACTGCTGGTAAGGTGGTAAGGCGCAGCGCCTGGAGGTTTAGACTATTCTATCATAACGCCCAAATGGTTAAGATTAGAGAATGTTTTAAAGAAAGGTTTTGTGGTATAATAAACCTTATAACCTGAACCTACTTTTGGGTATACAGGGTGGTCCATAAAAGTCGAATGTGTGTCCACAACCCGATATATTTTTGCATTTTTTTGATACTCCTTAATAATACGTCTTTTTTATGTTTTATTATTTTTTTGTACCATTCCGGATATTATTTCTAGGTAAAGATAACACTTGTAGACGTAAAAAATGTATTTTTAGTTTATCTTAAAAGATATCAATGGAGTTGTTTTTGCGTAAATAAATATATAAACAGGGTGTTTTTGGGAGCTTTACTTACGCTTGCGCGATTCTGGAAAAGTGCAATAGGTAGGTTTTTTTTTTAAATTTGTACCTACTTAGGAGTGGCGAATCGATGTAAAATATTTTCAAAATGGTGGCACTTCCTGAAATACTGGAAGTAGCTAGTAACTCCGATATTTTAAATGGCCATCCCTATTTTTTATTGCATTTTTGGATTTTACGTAATATTTCAATTCTTTTGTACCCCCATATCGATATCTACAAATTATAGTTTTTAAATTATTTTGAGATTTAATGTACCTTGAAAATTGATCACTTGAAAACGGTTGTAGTTATGGCAACCCATTTTGTAGTTATGGCAACCCATTTTTACCAGTGCATAGAGAAAGAATAGGGTTTTTTAGTGCACAAAAGTTAAGTTGCGTACGACCGCACCTATGGAGATCCAAATTTAAGACACTTCAAAGACCAAAAACTCAGTTTTTTTAAATGAAATGACCATTTTCTTACTATTGCATTTGATACAGAATCAAAATTGGCATAGTTTGATATACAATATATTTCTATAGCTATCTTTACCAGTTTCTGACTTATTTCCATTTCATGGAATTGATACCATTTATTTCGAATTTTCTATCAAATGCAATAGTAAGGAAATGGTCACTTTATTTAAGAAAACTGAGTTTTAGTTTGAAATTTCTTAAAGGTCTACAGTCGTACGCATTATAACTTTTTTTAAAGTACACTAAGTGTGCGTTTACAATGAACGTATACGTAAATATTTCATAAACCGTAACTCGTACATATCCGTATCGCTTCCGTAAATTTACTTCGCTATGATATTTGACCGTACTTAACTTTGAAACATTTTCAACCTTTGCGATTATGCGCAAGACTTACATATCGCTTACATATACGTACGTAAAAATTACGTTCATTGTAAACACCTTCGTATGTTTCTATGCAGTTCAACTTTGCGAAATGTTTACGTTTTATGTATTTCTTACGTATACGTTCATTGTAAACACACACTAAGAAAAAGCACTATTCTTTTTCTATGCACTGATAAAAATGGGTTGCCATAACTACAACCGTTTTCAAGTAATCAATTTTAAAAGTACCGTCTCTATTCGCCATTTTTTTAATTAAAAGTCAAAATAACTTACAAACCATAAATTGTAGATAGGTATCGGCATGTAACAAAAGAACTGACATTTCACGTAGAATCCAAAAATGCAATAAAAAATAGTGGTTGCCGTTTAAAATAACTAGCCACTTCTGGTATTTTCGGAAATGTAACCATTTTGAAAATATCTTACATCGATTCGGCCTTCAGAGTAACTCACAAGTACACATTTTCAAAAACCTCCCTATTTCACTTTCTCAGAATCGTTTAACTAAAGCAAAACACCCTGTATGGTAGAGATATAAGCTATAAGTTGTTGTTTTTTACAACAGCGATAAACTCGTCTTAATCAGACATTCACGAATATGGATAACTTCAAGTACGTAATCATATACAGGGTGTTACGAAATTCTCCCACGGACAATGGGGGATTACTTTATCAATCAATAAATACTGCCTAGAAACGATAATAGCCAATACATAACACGTCGATACGGCAAGTACACTTTACTTCTCCGAATTTTTCTTATTTAATTCGAATCTACCTAATTTTTTAATTATTAAAATAGTCATGTTATCTCTTAACAATTACATTTATCTTTCACAAATACATGGGAAACTTAATAAATCAATTCAAAACTGTCACATTTGCACTAATAAGCAACTTGCTAAAATTAATGGTACAACAATTTCTTAATCTCACAATTCTTTATCAGTTAAACAGAAAATTAACAAATATAACCTGGACTGCACGCTCAATTTGGAAAATTGTTTTCTGTTAAAACGTAATCAGATCCAAGACATTAAACAGAGAAAACAGAATTTTGATGAACATTAATTAACAGTTAGGCATCTGAATTCCGAATGTCTTAATTTCAAATACAACGTCCTGACTGACATTGTTTACACAGCAATGTATTAGTAAAAATTTTTTAAAGTTTTTATTGAGATTGTGTAGTGATTTCCTTGCGTAAGAGAGATGGATTGAAATTAGTTTCTCTGGGCCAAAAGAGCATTCAATCAATTTTATCCCTGTTTCGGTTCGATTGAGCTAGTTGGTGCAATCCGTGATATTTCTATAAATTTAACATTTTAAATATCGTAACTGCCAATTACAACTTTAATTAGGTAATAATTAGGTAATCTCGTTATCGCTACTCGAAAACTTTTCCTGTCACTTATGATATTACCTACCTATGACGAGATAATCGCATGAATAAAATGAGGCTCTATTCATCAATTCAATTGGTGAAAATCACATCTTTTATCACAGCGATAATTTATTGCAGAACGTCGCTTCTGTTACTCACATAGTTATTTTTGACATTTGCCAAAATATGAGGAATTGTCTTTTTCTGCATTTGGAATTCAATCGAATATTCTAGAGGGATACGAAGGCGCCATCAAGTCGCTAAAGGACCGGCCATACGAAAAACAAATATATGCTGATTCGAGAACCCTCTAGAAGCTTTATGTTTGCTATACTTAATAATAATAATAATAATAATAATAATAATAATAATAATAATAATAATAATAAGTAAATTGAATTGTATTTAATTTCCGTCTCAAGGTATACAAAAATAAATCACGTAATTAAATTTACGTTACAGCATTGTGATTTAAGTGCTATTGGACATATTTTCCATGTTTCAGGAAATTTGTCCGATAGGTATTCTCGCACGTTGTGCAAGGGTGCACCATCCTGTTGAAAGCAACAGTTTCCAACTTTTGTTTTTTTGTGTGTGCCGTCTTTGCATTCGTTAAGCTACTCTGTACAGTATGTTCTCTTGTCTTGGACACGGGGCATAAACATTGCTTTTGTGACACTAAAGGTAAGCAAAGGTTTTTCCTTTGGTGTTTGAAAATCTCAATTTCTCTATACGTTATTAATTTATTAACTGGAACGCGTGAACATGTGAGCCTTGTGAATCTGAGAATAGCAGATTGTAAGTACTGATAATAAAGCGATAATTTCAATTGTGGGAGTACACGCTTACACAATTACAAATCGTAGGTCTGCAAACGTCCGCAAAATTTGTATCTTATTCAACGTCAGTAACATCCTTGAGTTGTTTTGATTACATAAAAATGGTTGGAAGTTCACATTCGTGGAAGCTTAAATTGTAGCATTGAAATACTGTTGACAGAGCTTTGGTGAATTAACTATCAAAATACCGTGTCGTTTGACGAGATAGTACCTATAGCACTCATACTTCATACGATAACTTGAAGCAAATCTAACTAAATCTACTAGCAAGGAAGTCATCTCACTTTATGCTAATTTGTGTGACTTTTTCCAAAAGCTTGTGGTCATCCCGTTCAAAAGTAATCTAAAGTTTGACGACGGATGACACTACAATTTCAAACTTCACAAATTGAATTGATTACCAATATTTTGTGTTCGTTTTGCGCTACTAATTTAAAATTGTTAATTACTTTGATTTAAAAAAAATGTAGGTATTTTGATAATTTTTTAATGTCTGTAATAAGAGAAAGTGTGGCCCATTGAAGCTTTTAAAAATAGTGAAAGCGAATCCATAGCACTCTGTGTATCCTGCTCGTTCAATGAAAGAAAAACCTCTCACTGATTCTGTGCTATCATCTGAAAGGCTTTCCACCAGTGCGTCATCATCCAGGTCATCACAACCTTCCTGCCATTCTTCGTCTTCACCTGAACTTTCGGACATGCTCGAGGAAAAGCTGGCGCGTGAAAATCACTCATGTCTATTTTCAGAAATAATGTAAACGAAGACACAGAAACTTTGATAAAATGTTTCCATCGAACTGAAAATTCAAGGAAAATTATTTATGTTGTTAATCTTAATGATTACAGATTTTTACTGGTTTGCTTTGTGTTATCAGTGTTATGGCATCGTAATTAATATGTGACATTTCATCCGTTCCTTTCCTTCGTCGAAATAGATTGATGATGAAGGACTTTTTTGGAACGGTAAAATCCTTACAATTTCCTAGAAAGAATGATACCTAAAATGTTGGGATGGAGATTTCCCTCGAGATTTCCATTTTGTCCCTCATATATAATTTCCTTCATTGTTTTGAATAGATCACTTGTGAAGACAACAGAAATAGAACTGATAACTAGTGGTAAGAAGTGTAATATGTGATACACGTGATGTATGCATCTATTTTTAGACAAAGGAAATAAAAAAACATACGTGACCCAGACAGCATTCTTAATCGAATAAAGTCCAAAAATTATTAATATTGACATAGCTGGAATTTATCCTTAATTAGTTTGTTAAAATTTAGAGAAGCGCTAATCAGCTCGTTAGTAATGCCATTTAATAGCTTAGGTGTACGGTTTTTCTGTAATCACATCACACTATCACACTATATCTATTCAAGTTGAAGGACGTAGCCATCAAGATTTTCTTTGGAAGGGAAATTTATCGACTCACGATAGGATAATTGTCAAGATTTTGTAGATTTAATTTTTTGGTACCTATCTTATTTTTCTTCAGTCACTGAACACGAACTTCATATTTGCCAATATAATAATATAATGTAATTGAAATAAAAAATATGTGATACATAACCTTGGTAATATACTACAGACTTTATTAATCATCAGATAGTCAAATCAGATGAGCCAACCCGCAAATCTGACATCCGCAGATTCGAATTGACCTTCACATCTGATGACCAGAGCAGTTGACTTAACCATGTGTCCCCACACGCTCTGTATCTATAAAGCACAGGTGCTAATACTGTGTCAAAAAGTTTGGATTGGAGTGGAGGGACTTCATTGGCAAGTCTTTATGACTTGATTGAAGTATGCCAGTGAAAGTTATAATGGTTTCTTCAATTAGGTAACCAAAGAAACCCATCCGTTTCGCTACAGAATACAGAATCCCACCTAAATCCCTCCTAAAACTGTACCAAAACGGTGCAAAACTATTCAGATAATCTGTTGATCCGTGTGACAATATGTTCGTCATTAATAATTTCTTGATGTGCAAAAAGTGACCTGAAATTCCTCCTAAGGGTTGATTTGAGGTGACATTTTAAAAAGTTTCAATTGAACCATATTTCTTATACCTTATACAGATAGTTGCAGCTATGAAGGATATGAGATATGGTAAAGCGGCAAGTGTAGATGATATTCCAGTGTATCTTTCGAAGTTCTCGCAAGAAAAATGTTGAAAGCTTTTGTTATTATGCACAGTGTAGAATCTAAGATCTTTTGGATAAAAAAATTGAGCGCCAATATTGTCGCCATGTTTTTATAATATTTCTGGTCACCAGTGGCGTATCAAACTTACGGTTTTTTCACCAGCCCATATTTTATTAGATTTGGAAAGTACTCCAAAAATACTGATTTTTTTATGTATTAACATAGATATTCAGTTCCGTGATATATCAAAAACGTCAACGTTAATTAGCCAAACAACGTTATTTTGCATTATTTAGTATGGAGAAAATAACGTTTTCTACAGATAACCTACACGTTAAGTTTAACGTTTGCGATATCACCGGGCTGATTATACCCTTACGTTTTACGATTTCGCTGTTATTAATTTTAAAACTATACAGAGTCTTGCGGAAACGTAATTGTTTACATAAAAGACTTTTAAAAATGAAACTTTTTTCAATGGTACTGAAGTGATCGTCCTTAATAAATTAAAATTGGTATAAGAACGCTATGTAAATTTTAACATAATGATTTATCTAAACTAATGGTTCTAGACAAGCGTTCATAAACGGACGATATTTATTTGACGCAGTTTCGAAGCTATACATTTTCGTAACTTGTCACATAAACAAACTGACTGATTGTCTAAACAGAACAGAAATGCTTGTTCACGTTTGGTATAGTTTCCAGAAAGTAATAAATAGAAACTGAAATAGATATTTAACTTGTAAACAAAGCGCTCGGGAGGTAGTCAAGAAGAGGCATTTGTAGGAAACCCACTAAGTAGATATATGAAACTGAGGGCGATTCAATGAAATTCACCCAGTGAAGATATAGTACAAATGTAGAAGTTGCGATAGGGAATGCTCATTTGTAAAGTTACCGTGGTGCAATATTGCACGCCAAATTGACTAGGGTTTTGGATCAAATGCGGCTAATTCTCTTTTTGCGCCAGCGCCGCTAAACGAATGATTAATGTTAAGTGACTCTTGACTTTTTTACGCTTTTAATAGTAATGGCAGAGACATGGTATTAATTTTCATTAGTTCACCGGTTTTAGAGCTATCTACAGCAATGCTGACCCCGCAAATTCAGCTTTTTTCCTATGGAATGCTTAGTTTGCAACGTAGTATATGTAACCTAATATGACCTGTTTCCAGAGTGTAAATCAACACCAACATTCGATAATGGGACGCCGGATTCAATTTAGAACATTCATCGTGTGACAAAAGGTAGAAAGCTGGCCATATTACAATCGATAATGTAAAAATTTGAACGTAAAATAAGTAATATTTCTTTGGTTGAATGTTCCTGAGACCTTGACTCTTTTTAAACTCCTTTCTCATAGTGCAAAGGAAAAATTGCAAAAAATGTTATGCAAATAAATGCTCTCGTTACAATGTTGTTTATTAAAAAAGTGTTGGGAAGGTTTACAACCACTAATCGAAAATGATACACGACACGGCTATCCCAAGCCATAATTTGTTTAGGGGGGAGCCATTTGAAATTTAAAAAATGCATGACACTTGGCGAAGGTGAACATTTGGTAATTTGGTATTGAGAAATAATTACTCATTTAACTTGCTATTAATCATGTGGAAATTGTCATTCAGCGTTTGTGCACTTTTTATAACCAAAGTCCAATGCACGTGTTTAACCGAGAATAATTAGGTTAGGCCAACGTAATGGATTTTTATAATTAGTAGTAATCAGGTTTAGTCAGATGTAAGGAAGTTGAATATTAATAATTATATGAAAGCATGAAGAGAGTTTCTTAATTGGGAATAAGTTTACTACAGAATCAAGGATTTCCTTTTTTCGATAAAGAACCTAAAAAAAGTATGTGAAAGATGGAAGGAGTCCTCTGTCTTAATTAAAAAGCCGGTGCGGTTTAGTTACTGAGAAAACAATTTTTTGAAGAAAAATGGTTTTAACGCGAATTCGTTAATTCCGATTACTTCCGAAGATGTGCCAGAAAAACAGAAATTTTCCGATTTTGGATTTATTTTTTCTGATGTTATTTAAACAGATATAAAAAAATATGAAAAAACAGTTTCTCATTGCCACTGTTTGAGTTCTACAAGACAGCGTTGAGACAACGTTTCGTTTTGGGGAAATCATCATCAACTTTATTTTTTCTATGGCCCGTCAAAAAGTACATACTGTATTGAGACTTTTTTATTACGAATAATATGGCACACAAAGAAAATGGAAGGTGAAACTGTTTGTTTTAACAGGATGGTGCACCCGCGCACAACGTTTGCGCAATTCGTGTGAGAATACCTATCAGACTCATTTTCTCGAGATCCGTTATAGTTTTATTAAAGAGCTCCTAAGCGAGTTCATGATTTTGGAGTTTCTGTCTGTCTATCCGTCCGTTCGTCTGTGTACATGATAACTCGCGAACGGTTTCGAATTTTCCAATTCTGTTGTCAGTATTATATTTATCATCCCCCAGCAAGAATTGATTAAAATTTCAGTGACCCAGGAGCTCCCGTCCGTCCGTTCGTCCGTATGTAACAAATATAGTAAACGAGCTCCTGGGCCACTGAAAATTTAATCAGTTCTAACAATACAAAGGCCACCTCTTAAAACGAAATACAATTTTCTTATTCTTCTCGATTCTAGGAAGCTTCGTTCATTTTGAAAATATGGGGTGAACGCATTTGACCGGCAGAAAGGGCCAAATCCGACCGAGAAAAGGAAGGTTTAGAACATCGCCAGGATCGTCAGCATTTGCAATGTATCACTAACGTTAAACTTAACGTGCAGGTTATCTGTTGAAAACGTTATTTTGGCCATACTAAATAACGCAAAATAACGTTTTTTGGCAGATAACCTGCACGTTAAGTTCTATTTTAGACTCCGTTTCCTGAGCCCATTTTGAAATATTTACGGTTATATCTAGGGGAAGATTTTTTACCACGGGAAACTAGGCGTCCTCCAGTTTTGGTTAATTTTAAAGAACAGGCGATCGGTTCTTCAATGATTGTATAAATGAGCTTTCATGTTGATGTCGCCTCCACAGCGATAGCACAATCACAATAAAAACTTATTGTGAAGTCATAGTCAACTAGAGAGACCCTTTTATAAATCATAATGGGAAAACAAGAACGAAGTTTAACTAAGGGTAAATGTGGACACATAAGCTCAAGTTTTTCTCACGATCACCCCGAGCTCCTTAAGCACCTGTCAATTTCCTCTCAAGTTTCTATGAAATTCTTTTCAATCGAGTTCTTCTTATGTTCCCTTCCAGTTCCTCTCCAAGTTCTTCTCAAGTAGGAACGTCCTAAGTTCTTAATCTACTCAAGGTTATTTTAGGCTTTCAAATTCAGTGATTATTCCCATCAACAAAAAAATTGCCCGAACAGTTCAAATTTGCATTGAATCATTTCTCATGACTTCATATTCAGTCCACGCATATTTTATAATTTCAATGGCACACGGGTTCGCATGTTACGACCTTTGAAGGTTTATTTAAGCCTGTAACCACAATTACATTTGATTTATGATTTCCTTTATTTGGTTAGATTTCAAATTAGTAGTTTGAAATTCAATGCATAACACCGCTCACCACCATTTGAAATTTTTAACGTGGACGGATTAAATGGACAATTTGAGAATGTTGTGAAATTTGGCATCTCGTCTAAGAATAGTCACATTGTTGGTTTATTGTATTTGAATTTGTTATTTCCGTGTCTATTTTTCCTTTTAGAATTGTTTGTAATTGCGTAACATTTTCTTGTTTAAATTTGTAATTGATTAAATTTAGATAAGATGCTATAACTTGGACAGATCAGGTCAAATAAAATGTGTGTTTTTAAGGATAGTCTTCTAGTTTTAAGTTTCTTCCGCCCGACGAGTCATCGAAAATTTAATCATCTTAGTTAATTAGAGAAACGACAAACTGTAAGCAATTTGAGATTTTTAATTATTTACCGCTTGCGTGCGGAGTATTATGCCCAATCAAGCTTTGTAAGCCTTTCTTTGGATTTATTTGTTTCATGTGTGTCGGAATAAATTTAAGTCATTGTCAATCAATTCATCGTGTTTATTCGAATATTTTGTGCAACTCAGATAGAGTCTTCATGTCAGATTTATCTTTTCGTGCTCAAAATTTATTTCAGGTGCCATCAAAAGTTGTGTAATAAATTCTTTGGATATCTCGGACGTTGATCGAGGCTCTCCGATTTATTTCAATAATCAAAAAATTTCACTATCAACATTCCAAATGAATGTATAAGTTCCCTAAAAAGGGTTGAATCTAATTCGGCCTTTTCCTAAGTTTTCATCTCATCCATTAAGTACCAATTTACTGAGAATTATTTTTCAAAAACTTCGAAATTAAGTCAAGTACGAGTACATTTTCTTTTAATCGTCCAACGGTTGCATTCACCTATAAATAATTAAACAAATTCCGCTGAAGCCGGTCAATTTCTAAAAAAATGAACGCATGCAAATCAAGGGAATGCAGTTTAAATCGTGCAATAAGATTAGTCAACATTTCAGTAGTAGATATTTCGATTTTGTGGGGACGGGTTGTGACCCGAGAGGAAGTGGGGTTACTACTCAGTTGTGGTACTCTATTAATGAGTCATTTTTCATTACGATAATCGTGAAAAAACCTTGAGGAGATAAGATTTTATATATCAAAGTTCTCACCTACACATACCTGTCGTGACCATGCGGCCACGTTTGACCGATTTTTGATGCAAAATCCAAAGTTAATGTAGAAATGACGTAATGTTATGTGTGCTGAAGTAAAGCCGATAGTGTACTCACATAGTAAAAATAAATCCAGTTAATCATACAAACGGTAATACTGCTAAACACTGAATTAAATAAATATTGAACAAGTCTATTAAAATTATGTAATAAAATTCACACTGCTTGTGTCAAATGCAACGCTGAATTGAACTTATATCAAGTTACTAGAGTGTCCAGATTAAACCCAATACGATTAATTTACAATCTTTTGATACGGAGAAGCCAATAGTTTCATTTGCATAAACGAATCATAATGAGTTATGGATAACCAAGGGTCACGAAATTAAGAATAATGCATGCGATGCATAAATTGGCATTTGTATTTAAATCTCCTATATTATTTGCTTATTAACAAGAAATGCCAGTTCAATAACAATAACAACAAAAACTACGTCTCTTAATGAACTTATCTCCCTGTTATAAATAAAAGGATTACGTTACGTTGTTATTATTTAATAGTTCTAAACATACGCGAAAATAACCTCCGGATGATGACTTCGTAAACATTCCAAAAACTTAAAATTAGCATCCACCTAGTTCGATGGAAGATGTGGGATCTCAAAGATAATAAAAAAATCACCATTGTTATGCTTAACTTTCTAATCAGCTTATGAAGCGATTATTATGCACATTTAATATACTGGTGTGATCCAGTAGAGGCTTACGTTGGTGACACTAAAGCTTAGACCTCTAATGTTAAAATAGTGAGGTTATCTAAATAGATTTCTTGTTAACTAAATCGCAAATTTGCAGAAAAATAACGTTTTGAATGAATGAACAAACGGATACAAGATCTAAGTACCCTTGACATTTCCTTCGTATATTCCAGGATTATTGATAGACTTCGTTTGAGATGATTCTTATGCATCCATTGCCAACAACTTTTCATATTGTTTGCGATAGGCTTTACTGGGTTTTGTAGATAGCAACTTTTCTTCTGCTTCGGCAACAAACCACTAACCATTGGACGATCTATTATATTTTTCAATCAAATTCATTTAATTTCTAATGACTGTGATTTTAGTAAACAAACCTCAACCTCGAAAAGTCAATAAATACCTTTCCTAATGTTGAGGTGTGCGAATCTCCTTACGTAACATATCGGTAAATGTAATTAACGATTTTTCCTAGGTTTTTCAGTACGCCTATGATTTTGTAAACATTTTCATAAAATTCCTACCACAAATGTAGCACACCTCTAAACGGGCCTGAGGAAAATAAATTGATGTTGAATTTTGCATCTGGGGATCCATTGAACATGAAAATATTAAAACTAAGCAGATTTTTTTTTATTCAATGAATTTTTTTACACAACCCTTCATGCAACATGGATAAAATGATAAATCTCCTAAACTATTTTGACAATAAAGCTGTCATCGTCATCGTCCAATAACAGAGAACGAATTAGCAAAGATTGATTATTAGTGTAATAGGTATTAATTACTTTCAATTAAAAGTTGATTACTTTTTACTCACATTGTAAATTTGTATACATAAAAGACCACATTATATCCGCTCTATTTTTATCATGAGATTATATTAGATCAAAGCATTGCAGATATAAGGTACGGCGTGAACGTTATCCACATTCCCTCGTACCAAGGGGTTTCTTTATGTTGAGGGCCAGATTGTGAAATGTGAAGTCGAAATAACTGAATAACGTGAAGGTGACTACCACTAATACAGTAATAATTTAAACGTGGCTGCAAACTAACAATTGAAGTTATAATAGGAAGGTTCTAAAATTATCAATGGTGAAATGATAAAGGAGTGCAACGAACAAGATTGCGTATCGTAGATAATGAACTTAACCGGAATGCTACACTGAAATTGCAAACTATCCATGGATCCATAATGGATACCCGAAGCAGCGTATTGTTTTAAAAATTGGAGCGTGTTGATTTTCTTTTGCTTGCGGTTTGTTTCAAATGCTCACAATCGTTTATGAATAAGTATTGAATTGTTTGGATGAAAATAGAAATGTTTGATAAGTTCTTCAGAATCATATTCCGCCACAACGTTACGTGAAATCTATTGAGAAGCAGTGTTGTAAAATTTAAATTATAATTTATATAATATAATTTATAATAGTTTATAAATATAATTTATTTATCGTTCCGAATTTTCGACAACTTTCGAGAATATCTTCTACAAAATATACTGTACTATTGAAGCTATTCTATTTTAATTACCATACATTAAAGACCGAATAAATCTTTTAACAAGGTTATGTCTTTGAAAACAATAAAATGCAGTTTTAAATTGTTTATTAATTACAGAAAACTCACTCAAAAATTCGAAAATCAGAATGAAGCATCAAAATCTTCATAAAAATCTAAAACATTCACGAAAATGCAGAAAATTTCACGGTGGGGATCTTAAAATTTTTTATCTTTCCCGAGATCGGGTATATTCAACACTGGACTTTCCAGTTTATACTAGTTTTTAATCGGCCAACCTCCGATTTCGCGAACTTTAACAAGTGTATATTGTGCGAATATACCCGAACATTTCTTGAGATACATAATTCGCTTGGAAATATTTGCACCTTACAATACTATTTAGATGGAATATTTAGACGAATTAGAAAAATAGCAAGCTTAGGTTCTGCAGTCGCAGTCGTTTCCATAGAAACAGCATTGTATTATTTTCTCTTAACGTCCTTTTATTTCGTGCTTAGCGTCCCATTGTAAATAAGTATGACAGATTTCATTAGAATGCGCAATCATCTGTTTCACTTTATCTACACTGACGGTTAAAGTGATCAGTTAATCTACCCTCACGGTCAAAGAGCGACTTAGCCTACCCATTCAAACCTATTAAAATGTTAATTTAACATCTGCTATAAAATAAACTATTAGGAGCTGTTGTGAGAAAACGTGTATTAATGAATTATTCTTAATCCTACTCTGTTCGTCTGCAGATTTGAATTATGCTATTCTTTTGTTTGGACAGCCCATACCTACTACACATCAACAAACAACTGAAAAGCATTTTTTTCTTCAAAGGTTGTTGGGTCGATTATTATGAAAGTGTTTATTATGTTCTAAACTACTCCGGTATTTACCTTACAAATTAGGAAAACTGCAGGAAAACCTATTTCGAGGTAGCCGGCAGAATGCTCGAAACTGATCTAAGGAAATTCCCATCTCTGTCACAGATGAACAATTCTTACCTCAGCCCAGGTTCGAACACCCGACCGCCCAGCGCTACCACTGAACTACATAGTCGGATTATTTTGTACATGACTTAGAAACTTAGAATCCAGGAACGTAGAAATAACCTTCACATCCACTTTACTGTGAACACTGTGCAATAACGAGTGCTAATCAGTCCCGCGGCCAAAATGTCCCGCTGAGAAAGCGTCCCGGCGCCAAGGTGTCCTTGCGCCAAAGTGAGCAGCGCAGGACATCGAACCAAATCAGCAGGCGTCGTTAATTTCTGCACAGCTGAAACCCGGATCGACAGTCACATTTCAGGTCGATAAGGTACAAAATTATATCTTCATTATTTCCGTTTTATGCGAATTATCAGTAAGAGAAACTGAATTGCGTCTACTTTGGCCCGTCTTAATGAACGTTTATTTGATGATTTTACTTGTTTAGCATTAGTTTGTGTACTAAAATTAATTAATTACCTGGCCAGTTGGGCTATCTTTTTGAGTTTAGGCTTTTCTTTTTTTTGAGTTACTGTAAGAGTTTGCTTGATTTAACAGACTAATCCTAATAAATGTATTCTGTTTGAAATAATTTCTTGGAATTATCACATTGTTGACTCTTTATCCAATAAAAAAGGGTTTATTTGTAACTCAATATTCTAATTTCAAATTGAGAGGCCATGTCCAAGAATTGGCCCCTAAGCAACACCGTTGACCGCAATCACTAAGGTAATTTTGAACTAAAAGAAAAAGAAAAGCATAGCAGGTCAATAACACCATTTCAAACAAAAAATGATAGGTCTTGTATTGAATATAATTGTAAAAATGTTGGTATTTTGGATGTGCACTTTTATAATCGCTTTCTTGTTTACAATTTCTAACCCCATGGAACCGATTAGCCAATATCTCAACAATCTTTAACCAATGAGCAATGACCCGAATGTTTACATGATGTTAATCGTAGCTTGTGCTGCATGATAGCGCAGATGTTGTGGATGGCGCGCGTCACCACTGTCAATCAACTATGCAGAACATAGATCAACAGTAAGTCCGCATGTGATAGGTAATTTTTATTCTTCTTATCGCTTATGTAATTTAATAGTATGTGTAAACTGTGTTTTCGTATCCCAATTACAACGTGAATAAGAGTCGACTCATTGAAACTACTCAGGTCAATCATTGTCGAGCTAGGTTGCATCTTCAAACAGAAACTCGATTGTAGTAGCACTTTAAATTTTGATCTGATAAAATATGATTTTCTTGGCAAGAGATCACAGAGATAACCCATGCGAGTAAGCGCAAACATCGCTGATTAATCGCCATTAATTTCTATTAAAAATTTGATAATTTAACACAATTTTTAATTGAGATACTCTATCCTCTTCTTCGTACTTTAGTATCATTAACCAATTTTTCGAATTCTTCATAAAGTTGTTTATTCCATTGATAAATAAATCGATTCCTTTTGGCCAATATCTTTAACTATAATGCATCGCCATGGTTCCAAATTTCCAATGCATTTTTGAAAGCCCAATGGTTCAAAATTCAATTATAAATAATCAGTTAACAATCTACCTCTCTTTTGATCTAACTTCTGATGTTTCTCTATGGTCGTTTTAAACAATGAATAATCTGATCAGTGATCACACGATATTTCACTTCTTATTTTTGACACTACCAAAAAATGTTCAAGCTTCTACAACAACTTCTGCTCATTCTTGAGTCAGTGAATTCTTGATACGCTTTCCGTAATGCAAGACTTTTTTTGCCTTCGGTAGTGTACACAAAGTGCATCATTTCCTGAGAACGGTGTATCTTTTTTTTAAATAGTTCTCTTATTTATGTGAATCACGAAGCATTCGAGATGAAGGAGAAATTAAAAGACAAGTCAACTGGAGCTAGCTAGAAGATCTTAACAATTTGATTTTTTTCAGATCTTCCATAGGGGAACGGGAGGTAAGATGACGAACGCTTTTTTTCTAATAACTAACAAAAAAATGGTTTTCGCCCTAAGGCGAGTAACTTTCGCGCATTTTTCATGCATTGAACAGTACTATTGTAAATAAAGCACCCATTTTCCACCTCGGAGTGCACACCCGAAAATATGACCACACCGTATATGTTTGAAGTCGACCAGTTTTGCTGAACACCCGGTATCTAGAAGCGTTTTAAGTTGGGCGGTTCGTTACTAAGTAGTTTCTGAAGTTACTTGTTTGCTCTAGGAGACGAGGAGTGAGCTTTGTGTGTCTTATCGTCGACAACGCAAGTAAGTTTCGTAAATTGTTTTTACAGTAGCCGAAAGCTCTCTTGCCAGGGAAGAAGAGAGGGAATCAATCTTTGTTTAGTTTTAGGTCCGTTAATTACCGATTAAACGATTTTGGTTTTCTAATGGTATACAAAAATCTAGGATTTAAACCGGCAAGGTCGTGCAGTTTAAGGAACATATAAACGTGATAACCGATTGTGCCGCTTGACCTGACATTTTAAAGAACAAAAGGGCATTTCTTGACTGCCGAATTTGGAGATTTCATTCCGGCTATCTGGATAAGCATAATTAATCGTAATTAGGTTAATGGGTTACAGATAACAACCATCGATTAAGTCGAGATTACATCCGTTAGGTACGCTCTAAAAAATTTGAAGTTTGACATCGGTCCCATATTTTTCCGATGTCGGGGAAAGAAGCAATAATTAAAAACAGTGTAATTTGTTTGAACGTATCGAATGTATAAGCGTACGTGACGGGAATTCCAGTTTGTTCCTACTCAAATGGACGTGTAGATAAATAGAAAACGCACTATGAAATAGGATATATGCGATTAGGTCAAAAAGGTTAATTTTAAGTAGACTAATTGTTTGAAAAGCTTGTAAGGGAGATTCAAGCAGACTAGGTCATATTAATAAGGGATGCGAGAATTGATTTAAACTCAACACAATTGTAACGGGAGCTCGCTAGCGCATAAAAATTTTTTCAATCTTTTTTTTTAAATTTCGTTAGATTTTTATGGCTACTTTGCTAGTACAATCTTCTGTATAAAAATATCCCCTGGTATAGAGTAGATCTCTCCATGCAGCGGACATTAGAAACACCCTACCACTAAGGGCACTGCATGTCGAGGTCACTACAGTGTCTGTATAAACGGTGTACGATCATAATACTCTATGTCGGCCAGGTTTTTTCCATTTTATCATTGGTGTGATTGGTTTAATCAAATTGGTAGATTTTGCTATGGTTACAGGAATGTTGCCACAATTGGGCCAAGCAAGATAAATTCATCACCTTGGTTTCCAGGTTAATTTCCACCAATCCGGTGCATTTGGACAAAACATGGCCGTATGACCACACTGTCTCTATATAGACTCACTGTAGAGGTGACTACCAAAGGCCCACTCTGCCACAACAGTTTCTCCCTTAACAGTTCCCTCCGTAGTTTAATTCTTGTTTTTCTCTATGGCAGTTGTGGTAAAAATGCCACTTTGTGGTACTTTTTATAATCATTTTTCCATATATTTGTTTACGCCACTTGATGGTAATTTTTAATAATAATTCCATAACCTTGGGTCGCTATTTTTTTGTATGATCCCTCGCACTTTTGGCACGGGATCACACTTTGCCCTCTAAACCCAGATCTCGCTTTCACCGCATTCTATAGGACTCGACATACGAGGAATTTTCCGTACTGACTAAAAAAGTATTGTATGTATTTTTGTATTTTATTATTACGCAAAAAACCGTAAATTATTACGGTGATGTGTAAAGGATTTCAATAAAATTAAAGCATTTAGGCACATATTACCGTCTCTATTTAATACGCTACCGAATCCTTAGAATTATTTGTCACCACTGTAAATTTTTTGCGAATTTTCCCTTTGAATTATGCGGATGAAGTAAAGTGAAGGAGGCAAAGTTTCAAGAACAGTCCACCAAACAAATATTACCCATGTTCAGTTCAAGATTTTATTTTGTTGATTGAAATAGCAGCGAGCTTCCGAAATCTTCCCCCACGTTTGTCAATGAATTCTAAATTGTGTTTGTCGCCTGGTTGCCTGACCTTGGTTTTAAATTGCACGCTGGAAATAGGTCGTGTTAAGTTACTTCTGCAACTCTATAAAGTACGCACAGTTTGCTAAGAATAAGCTGACATCACAGAATCCGAAAGTCAATATACAGCACTGAAAGCTGGTTGAACCAATGAAAATTAATAAAATACCGCCGCCATTACTATTCCACCATCGGAGTAGCTTAAAAAGCGAATGGTCGTTCTGTCCAGGACTTTGCGTAAATCGAGCGTATGAGTTGTAATCGCCAGTTAGCTCACAAAAAATGAAAGTTTGTTATAAAAAATTACGCCAAGGGATATTTGTGTATTCCAACTGTGGAAGCAGATCTGTATTGTCCAAACAATCTTCAAAGTCCAACTCAAAGAATAGCCAACGAAAGATTGTACCATACCGGCAGTATGCAGTTCTTTTGAAAACAACCCCAAATTTACGATGAAAAAGGTTAGCAGTAAGAATTCCAGAGGTTAGTCGTATGGTATATATTTCGTAAGATTATTTGGATAACTTTGAGATCCATTGCCAGAGATAAATATTATCTGTTCCATATTTAGTAGCAAAAATTTTAAACGAGGGATCTTAAAGGATTCAAATCAGAATTCTGTATTTTAAATGTATTTTACTATCGAAAGAAGACACTCAATTTGGTGTCGGGTCCAGTTCATATTTTTCTCGGAGTCAAGAAAGGGTTCCACCAAATTTCTATTAAATGAAACCAAGTTCAAAGGGTTTATTTATTACATAATTTCGGTAAAGTGTGGTTAAGGTGTAAATGGACTTATTTAAATTAGCCGCAATCCAATTTCAAACAATTAAGTTATCTAGCGATAAGAAATTAGGTGGCTATTTTAAAGTAAATTTGAGTACCCTATTATGACAGGGATTAAATACAAAATTTAATGTAAAAAAGGAGAGGTAGGTATACATTTTCTAATTTTCCTCAATATATATTCATATGGCCTTTTGGTATTATTATTTTTGCTGGACAGTGAAAAAGAAAATCTATAGCAGAGCAGATTGAAGAAAAGGAGATCTTTCACGCAAGCAAGGGGAGTTAAAAGAGGTAAAGTTTAGTAAAGAATCATAAAAATTAGCCTACGGCATATGAGTAGTCTTTTCAAACCTCCGCTGCAAAATGTCACCCAATAGTGGGGCTTTAGCGTAGGGCTCTCTGCCCCCAAAATCAAAACAAGAGGGGTATTATGTAGAAGAAGAAGGGAAGGTATTTTCAATTATTCTTTTATTCAATATATTCAGTTATTTACTATAATCTTGAGTTTTATTATCGACCAGACTGATGAGTAATGACTACTTGTGATAAGAGAGATTGGTTGGAATCAGATTTCCTGGATCAAAGAGCATTCAAAAAATTCAATGTTACCCTCGCGAGGATCATACGGTAAGTTTCAAATAATTTTTGTCGGATTGAGCTAGTCAGTGCAACCCATATTTTGATAAATTCTAAAGCAATCAGTGCAAACTTTGAAATTGCCCGTTACAAATTTGAATTTAAATTTAAAAGAGTGGCACTGAACAAATTCCAACAATATTAATTAATTCATGGAGCACTTTCCTGGAAAATACTTTAGGTAGTTGATAGTTTCCGAAAAACGACTTCCATCCCAGACATTGTATAATAGTGCTTATAGTAGAGAAAGTTAGCGATATTTTCAAAGTAGGGTTTATTGCTTATCCATTTCTTTTAGCGATAAGGACTTAATGCAGATAACGGTTGCATTTTAGATTTGTACACTGCGAGACACGTGATCACTTTCAAAAGTTTGTGTCTTGGATCTGCGACCTTTGTTAATTATTATCTACACTATACCTATCTCGGCATGTGCACCAAAACTGCATTTGGATGACGATATGCCAATCATGCCAAATTGTGTCGTTTTCTAACTATTACTACTTAATCATTTTAACCCATCTTCCTCTATAAATGATCGAAAGAGACACGGAAGAATCTTAGCAGAATCGATCAAATCAGTAATCAATCACCAAGAGGGCAGAATGAAATTAGGTAGATACCAAAATACCAAGCCTAATTTTGGAATGAGAAAGCTAATAACCATCATGATTACAATGGGCGATACTTTTCTACCTGATTACTCTAGTACTTGAAATCATGTTTGTGCGTGGAGATTTAGAATTTAGGGCTTTTATGCAATGCTATTTAAGGATCTCCTTATCTGTCTCTTGTTTTATTGTTTATTGTTATGTTATAAGAATCGTTATCAATTGCAAGCGCGTGCCAAGAGTATCACTGCAGCCAATTTTTTAATAGATATGATGCAGTACTGTTTTGCAAGATTAGGACAATGACTTCGACATTGATGAGAAGGAAAATACCTAAACATGCGTATTCGCTTACACGTGCGGATAGCACCAAATAGCGAGCGGCAATAAACGATGCCAGATAAGGGCATCATCTAAGCTAAGCCTGGGTTTATCAACGAGACACAAGATAGGCAACACACAATGCATTCGGCAAACTTTTGACATTATTAGTTACCATAATTACTATTTCTGTTTTGGTCTTTTGTGGATTTTTAGGAAAATTGTTTCATTTTTTTAATGCGCAAAATTTTGAGTTTACAACTTAAAAAAAACATATTCATACAGGCAGATTTATTTGCGAAAACACCATCTGCTTTGGTGTTATAAATTTCTCAAATTTTTGTGCAAACAATTTGCGTTAGAATAATTCACATTCGGACTACTTTTTATTTTGTCTTAATTTTTGTTTATTTTTAAGTGGGCGGCGTTTCAGCCAAGGCTGTTCTACTACCCCACATTTACAAATAGCCATGCCCGAACCCGGATTCGAACCAGGGACCCTTAGTAACATGAAAATTTGAACTTGACAGTGTAACTTAAAGGTTAAATTTAGTTAATAGTGTTTTGTATCAGAGTAAGTATGCCGTGTTTAGTAGGCGATATGAGATTAAGTCTGCATTTTAATAAGTATGTAATGCGCGGAGAATAAGAATTGGCAGATTCGCTCTCTGAAAGCGGCCACCTTAGTTAATAGCGTACAATTATTGAGATTTATGTGAAACAATTAGCTCTAGAATTTGTTACTTTATAAGCGAGTTGGTCCGATAGTTAAGGGCTAAGTGAATTATAAAACGCTTCATTGTCGACATCGTAAAAACTCCCATTGATAAATAGACGATTGAAGAATCCTGAGTTTTGTTTTGTTTTGCATACGCCGGCGACGAACGATCTTCTAGCTTGTGTTGTTTTCACTGGACAGCTTTAATTTGTCTTTTAGGAGAAATTTGGACTGAAAAGATATTAAACAAAATTAGAGAAAGTAGAATAGAAAGCCTAGTTGCCAAAGCTACTTCATGAAATGTACCAGAAGAGGTAAGAGAGGTGCAGTAAATCATTGTATTTCAAAATGTTCATTACACATTATTGACAATTAACGAAATATCCATGAAATAGAAATAAGATAAATTCTTTCCTTTTTTATACCGGATCTAGAAATAAAGGTACAAAAAGGTAAGTTCCAACAGTACTGCAACATAACTAGACGAAAATATTACAAGAAGAATTCACACCACGATCCTGAGAGAATTTTCAACCCTTTGCAAGATACCAATACAAATTGACACATGCCTTAACAACACTGTTAGATAACAACATAGTTAAATGGTCCATTTGGGTCCAAATAACATGTATTTGAAGAGTGCACACAAATTTTTTCGCGGCACAACTTTTGGCAGCCAAAAAACCTAAAAAAAATGTTTGGCATTTTTTCAGTCACACACTCGAAAACTGTCCATATTTTGTGAATAACACTTCTTTAGTAAATTAAACAAAATTCTACGTCGATAAAAAAAATAAACAAAATCGGTCCAATAGAAACATTTTTACAAGCGATCAAAAAACGCCAATTTTCTCCAACGAATTTCAAAAATTGGTCCATTTTTCAATTGTTGGTACTTTTTGAACTCTCTGATTGATGTTCTACAATCTTTAGGGAGGAGGGGTAGTGGATTTTATGGTTCCTTTAGGAGCCGTAACGCATTAAAAAAAGGTTAACTCAGTATTTTGGAAAAGTTGGAAAAAATGGGGGTTTTTTGATCGCTTGTAAAAAATTTTCTATTGGACTGTATTGGACCGATTTTGTTTGTTTTTTTTATCGATGCAGAATTTTGTTTTCTTTAATTTACAACATTTTGAGGTTTTTGGGCTGCCAAAAGTTGTGCCGGGAAAAAATTTGTGTGCACTCTTCAAATACATGTTATTTGGACCCAAAATGGATAATTTAAAACGATAAAATCGTTTACACCACTTTTTGCAGGAATCGGCCCCTCTGACTGCTCCGTATATACTGGACTATAACTGATGTTACAAAAAATAAATACGAACGTTCATTTAATGGTTCATTAGAAAGTATAGACCTATAATTCTATCGTACCGGCCATTTTAAATATGAAAGATAAAATAATTTGACAGTAAACCACTTAAAGGACGAATTTCATTTACTTTCTTCTGTCATTCTCATTATTATTGTTTTATTTATTTGACGGGCATCTACATAGGTACACTTTGGCAAATTAGTCTTTATAAAAATCCAAGGAAATCATGATACTTTGAAGACGATTTCAAGATAGCTACATCCTCAATTTAAGTAAAACGCCCCATAAATTCCAACACCCTACAGTGTTTTAGTTATTTGGCAATACTATCTACAAAGGGATATACATTTAAGCTGTACTAAAAGAAATAAGTGTAGTAAGAGTGCTGCTTTGCTTACACTATTGCATCATAACGGGAAAAGAAAGCCTCCATTGAAAGAAGAAAAATCATGCTGCCGGAAATAAGCAGTCCGAAGATCGAAGAAAAATTTTGATTTCGACCAAATTTGATATTCGCAATCTGCAATTTCTTTTTGAAAACTCAACAAAAGAATTCCGACTGCAACTGTTGACTGGATAAAGTGATCTGAATATCAATTTTCTGTATATACTTTTTAGGTATTGAAGAAACTAAACACTTTTCAATACGACCTTTGCAACGAAGGTTATGCGCCACAGAACATTGCTCTTACGATTCTTGAGAAAAAAATAAATGCATTGTTGGGGATTTTTGTAAGGGTTGCTTCGAAACGAAACATTTCAGACTTTTGGTTCCAAATAAGATTTGTTTTTAACAATAAAATAACAATGTTGTAAATTGAAAAAAATAACTTTAGACTTTAAAGAATTAACACTGAACCAGTGCCAAATTTATATTTCTCGAACATTGAAAAAAACTTTTTCTGAAACTACTTTAGAAAGAACTACTTTTGTCTCTAAAAAGGGCGAGGAAAATGTGATTTTCCTCTCTAGTGAGGAAAGTATAAAACACTTGCCGCATTAATCTTAATAATGACACTGAAACATATAATATCCGTATCTAGATTGCTATGTGTCAAAACTTCATTATTGCATACGATAATTTTTCAATTTTAAGTCTAGTTTCAGAAAAAATTATTATGTGTGAATGAGTTTAAAAACTCCACTTTCTTCTCTAGTTGTACAAATAACTATTTACACACTGAAATTTCATTAATCGGTTCACATTGTATTTTTCTTTTTCCATCGTAAAATGAAGCCATTTCTATTGTTTTACGTCTGCAAAAGATTCAAGAAAGCAATGCCTTTTTATCTTATCTATCGCGAACCTCAAGTTATTATACACATAATGGGCAACTTCGAAACGGAACCGAGTGCAAGTATCAAAATTATAGTGCATATCGGTGAAGTTACGTTCTTTTCAAGTAGTCATGCACTTGTACTATTATGTAAAGATCGGACTTACCTTTGTAGGTGTTAATCAAAATTGAACTTGGAATGCACTTAAAAACAGTTCATTACTCAATCAAATTTTGCAATAAAAATGGTAGCAAATTTTGCGGTGATCGTATTTATAGATTAGGAGGAAACCCCACTGTAAAATTCGTTACCGTGTCACCCACGCATTTAATGTAAATTGTCGCTCCTCTCCTCAGGCAATTAATTATTTCAAAGTTATTTAAATATTTTGTTTTTTTCTTCCCGGGTCTTATCTTATACCTCTTCGAACACAATGAATGAATAATATAGGGATGTTTTATTCCAAGTCTTAAATTTGAAGTTGATCATTAATTTTCAACAATCCACTTATGTAAGTAGCGAAAGCAACCGATTTAAATTGATTTGCTGTCCCATAAGCCGTGACTTTCAATATATATCGATGAACCATTAATGTCAGTTTTAGGGACGAGGACGAAAGAAAGGCTATTTTGACTGTACGTAAGAAAAACTACAGTAAAAAGTTCTTACCTTGGTTAATGTGGAAAAGAACAAACGCAAATGAGGCTAATAGCCATTGCAACTTCTTTATATACTTCTTGGCTGTATTTTGCAAGGTTTTATCGAATTGGAGTAATTGGACATTAAAGCAGATTTCTAGTCCATTGTTATAAATATTGAGTATTACGGTTATACTAGATAACTATATCGAAAACAATAAAGTAGGATTTTATAATCGCAGTAATGCATTATACGCTCGGTAGGTCGTTGTCAATTGTGAATGGAGAGCTGTAAATAATTACACAAACGTTTCGTATTTCAATAAGGAATTGTGCTATTTTATCGCGCAATTAACGCAAACCGCATTTAGTCAGTTGTTGCAACTATAGTGCTATATACCTACCCAAAGGGTTGTATCGCGTTTGTTCTTTTAAAGGGACAATTAGCCTTATATGGGAAAGTGGAAATAATCCGCTTATACAAATTTACACACAAAGGTTGGCCTATTTTTTTAAAATAGTTTTTTAGCACTTCCGGTTATACCGGAAATAGCCACCAATTTCCTTATTTTAAATGGCAAACCCCCATTTTTTATGCCATTTTTTTTAAATTGAGGTCAATTTAGTATGCATTGTCTATGGCCTCCTCTGACTGTTTTGGAAGAATTTAGCCGAGTTGAAAAATTGCCGAAGTTCGGGAAGTTTTACTGCCAAAAAGGTCAGGCAGAATACCGTAACAGAAGATATACTCAGATATAGTAATCAATCCGTTGGCATTTTTTTAAGCTCACTCCAATCCAACTGCGTCCATTAATGATACTGTGGAATTCATTCCGATCTATCGTTACGGGATTTTAAAGAAACATAAATACAAAGCTTTTTGTATTTAACTTATAGACCATTTAAAGCCCCAAGATCCCCCAAACCGGATGGTTTTCTGTGAGTTAATGTTGATCAAAGGTCAAGAAAATGCAAACTAAAAATATTGTATGGAGCGATGGGCCAATATTACATGGGAGGCATAATAATGTGTGGAACTTCATTGTCTTCACGCTTCAGTGCTTTGAAAGACGACCAAGTCATTTATGAAGAATACTTCAATGTCGAAATGTTGAATACAGCTGTGGACGATGAGGTTGAAAATTTGCTTATTCAACAGCAGATGAAAGTATGCTACCAGCAAGATGGCGCTCTGGCCCACAATTACAACGTATGTAGTTGGAAGAAACCTTAATACTTATTTTGTTTGAAGATAGGTGGTTTGTCATAAACAGTCCACACATTTGACCCCCTAAGTCTCCGGATTGGACGCATTTGGACTTTTCTTCCGATCACAACAAAGAAATATATTTTGGAACGATTCCATAATGCCTTCTGATACGGAACACGCATGCTCTGTGCGAAAGCCTGGGCAAAATGAGCCCTACACACTTTAAACCTCTCTTATTAAAATGTTCTCAGGGTATATCTCCCGGCACAATAAAAAATTTCAATCCCGACTTCAAATTCAAAATTTTATGGCAAATAACGGCCACGATCAAATTCCTTAAATTCCAAAGGAATTACTTAAACAAACTTTGGGCACGAATCGACAAATTGATCATAATTAAGCATGAGACATTTATCTGAATCATTAGATGGTTCAATAAACGCACGATTGATATGAATGAACACAGACAAAATTTATTCTAAACACTAAAATCAAATTAATTACAACATTCTACCAATCAAAGTGGACTATAACAAAGTCCGTTTACACACCCCGCATAATCCTTCGATAACAATTAAACAAATTAATGAAATCTTAAACTGTTAAAAATCCAAAAATCCGGCAAAAACCACAAACTGCAACAGAGAACAAATGCACTCACAATCTTGGCGCACTACACTTTTTCTCTTTAACTTATTTCCTCTTCGGGACAACAAAGACCGTAATCTCTTTGTATTGAATTAGACTGGCTGGACAAAACACGGCCGATGAAATGATGGCTGTTTCGGAACAATAGACAACTTCACCCAAATTTCACTTCTTCTCAAACTTTCACTCCATACTCGGCTGATTACTTAATTAAAATGTTCTAAACTTTACTTGACCAACAACTAACTTATCCGAATTACGAAGAAAAACTTTGTGTAGACTGAGAAAGGCAAACTGTGCCACAAAATTTAGCGCGCAACACGTTTCTTTTAAACGTACAGCAACTCGGCCTCGAAATTGACGAAAGACCCTCTTCTAACACCAACTTCAGTATGTAAAGTCGCTCTCCTCCTTTGCAAAACTCGAAAATCTTCTTTAAATTATCGGACACATAGCAACACAACAGTTAATCACGCATCCCTTTCTTGTTCTTTCTTTTAACAAAAGTAATTAAAATGCCCATATCATTAAAACAGAACTGCCACTTAAATGATTTAATAAAGCAAAATAAACGATGAATTTTCCTACATTTAACAATTCTAGGAATTAATTTTTTAAAAAGAAAAACGAACCACTTGGACACCCCACCAGAATAATTAAATAATTTGAGAACAAATTTGACGAACATTAGTGACCAGTCATTAATTCAGGCGCCTGGACCAAACATCAACGTCCACATTGACATTGTTTACATAGCAAAATGTATCATGCTGAAAGTGCAATTTTTCTTCGTATAGTATAGTAGCATGCCCACATTGTGTGATCTATCACTTTGGTATAATTCCCCTGTTAAATTTCCTTCTAGGAAAATAGACCCAAACATTAATTTTCTTGGAAATTGGATCCGATTTTTAAAGACGAGTGTGGATTCGTTATCCCAATACCTAGAATTGGGTTTGATTACCAATTCGTTCCAGGAGAAAGTACAGACGTTTTTTTAAAAAATTTATTAATTCTTGACGACATTAATTCACTTTTCCGGTCTAACAATTTGAGCCAAATGCTTGTAAAGCAAGTCATCCACTACTCTTCGACAAGCGACTGACATTGGTCGATTGTGAGATCCCCAGCCTGCCACATATCCAGGAAACTCTCCGAGATATGAGGACAGCAAAGGTATTCTCGGTGATCGATCTCAAATCCGGCTTACCAGTGCGTTTGAAAGAAGATTCAACATCGCTGGCAGCATTTTCAATTCTCGATGGCGCCTCCTACCAGTGATTCGGGTTAAAAAAATGACCAGACGTTGAAAAAATTAATGACACAGGTCTTGACGGGATTCCTAGGGAAATTCTCATTAGTCTATCTAGACGATAATATCGTTATCTATTCCGATAATTGGAACACATCCGCAACCTGCGCATAACAAGGGAGGGACTATAGCAACATCGGCTTCGGGTACCCCTAGGAAAGTGCTGCGTCGGGGTACGGACCATGGGGATCGTCATTTCATCCGACGAGAACTTCCTGAAGCCCATCCCGGTGGAGCGAAGATGCCGACTGCCTTTTCAAGAACTCAAACCGGCCCCCCTTCCGCTGCACTCTGCACGGACCGACTATAGAATCATCTATGATGTTACCCCACTCAATCCAGCGACTAAATTTAAAGACAGAGGAGCTGCTATATTCAGGGATTGCGACATTCGACCCGTTAAACTTCCACCACAAACGATCGGCAGGGCAGGGAAACCCAAACGCCGGGAAGACACTGGAGTTGGGCAAGTCATCCACTACCCTTCTACAAGCGGCTGAGACTGGTCGTTTGGCTCTAGTCCATTACTTCCCGTGTTCACGGTCCTCCTCGACTGGCGTAACACGGTGCCAACGTATTTCATTGTTGATAAATACCTTTACTGTTAATTGTTCCGCATTACGGTAACAACTGACATTCCATCGTAGAAATTTTCAACTTTCTTGTTTTCTTCTTTAGAAATACTGCGAAACTCTTCGCTCGTAGTGCGAGGGTGACTCTATAGAGATGATGACTTGCTCTTGGCTTAATTTCTATTTTCGGGATCCAAATTTTAGTTATCACACCTTGTAAAAAAAATTACCATCTTGCCTTTGTGATATGATGCTTATTTTTCACTTAAATAAGAGAGTACTTCCCACGCTTACACGATATGTTGTAATAATCTTTTTGTAATCAGTAATCAGTAATATATTATCAGGGCGTATTGCTGAAGTGGGATATTGCAAATAAGATTGTAAACTTTTTACTTACCTTGCGCTGCAATAACAAGAGTCGTTCATGAATCGAACTTTCAAAATTATACCAATGAACCAAAGAGTTACGTCTCAGAAGTACTTTTCTAGTGTTACCAAAGGTTCTGGAACGGCTGGACGAGAAAACAAAGCCGATGTACCTGAACTGGTAGATTTGGCCCAAAATTCTCATGTCAAGATGCACCCTTTATGGTAACACAGGTACTATTGGAACGAAAACAAAAGGTTTTTAGATCCTTATCTTATGGTCGGCCATATTGTTTTCATGAGTTATCAAGTCAACCGACCAAAATAAGGAAAACATCGACGAAAAGATAAGATTTGTTTTGTTATCTAGGTGCCTATAAATACCCAATTTTTTCCAGCGCCACTATTATAGGCTCAGCATGTATTTACATATCATTTTTGTTTTTGTGTTTATCTTTTTTAACTGCAACGGAAAACCGGAGTTGCGTAAGTGACTTACTGTATTTTGTAACTGGTCGGTCACAATATTATTATTGAACTTTCAGCACCTTCCATAATAAGATGTACACCAACCAGCAGTGGATGTTTCAAGAGGCAATTGCAAACTATCTTCAATGTTCTTCAAACTGGTAAGCAAGCTTCGAGAGATCCGTCGTTTTAAATTTGTACATTGCAGACCCGACAAGTCTTAAAGTCAATGACATACAGCCAATAAAAATTAAATCATGGTCTGTAAATCTAGGACCGAAGCATATCGGTCATAACCAAATTTACACAAATTTAAAGTTGTACAATCATGCTTTCAATGAGGTCGAGAGTGTACGGTAAGTGTAAGTTTAATAAGCCTACTGATGAAGTAACTTCTTAAAGAAATAATATTATCGGTGGAAATCTTATGACTTTTAATGTATCAGTAACTAATCCAGAAGTAATATTTGTAGCTAATTTTGAATTTAAGAATGCTACATTCTTCCAAGTAAGCAGTAAAGGACAGGTAACCTATGTGCATAGTAAGTTATGGTTTCCACTCGCCAACGATACCAATTCAAAATGATTGTCTTCCAGAGGGGTTCAAAGCCGACTTCAACATGACCGGAGAAATTGAAAAGCGAAAAAATGACAGGTATATAAAACTTGTCGATTTGAACCTTCAACTCTCCTCTTCGAGGATAGCATATCAATTTAAGACCAAGGATCCTAAACACGACCGTGTCAAGGATAACGTTTTCAATTACAACTGGAAACTCGCTTTAAGGGATCTGAAAACAGGCTATGAGCAAATTTACGCTCATGCTTATAGAACCACGATGGAAAGAATACTTGCAGCTTTCCCCTATGACTCCATTTTCATAGATTAACTGCAGTTGCATAGTCATAAATTATATCTCTAATATTTCTATAATGTATATTCTATAATAAACTTTAAACATACATTCATTAAGTTATTATTTGATCGTGTATCATAGCTGTGGATGGTTTGAAATATATGCTGGAGGGTAACCAGATAACTTATTTATTATGTTTGGTAAGGTAACAATGCGCCTTTTCACATATTAGTTTTTATTATTACTTATTGAGGAATTTAGTTAATAAAGTCCGTTCTTAAACTAGCGTACTTTGGCCCTTGTCACAGTATCTTGTCGTATGTGGAGTATTTTTGCGTGTTTTTTTCAATAGGTTTTTCTTTAATTGAACTGGTTCACACCAGGAACTATAGTTTTTGTATCGGGTTACATTCGATTCGATTCGTCTAGTATTACATTTCTTACGTTGCATCCATATCACAAGTACACGTAGAAATTGCATCATTGACGTTTTTTTTTAATTGCATGGGTTTTGGAAAACAACTGTGATTGGTTGAAAGAAGAGCACTAACCAATGTAAAATTGAGACATCGCCATTTTGGAAATAATAATAATAATAATAATGTTTATTTCCACCAAACTAACAGAAAAGGGAAAAAAAATATACATACAAAAATACAAATAACGCAAAAGGTGGAAAAAGGACCACATTAGGTGAGAAAGCACTGCTCTTGAGCTATCCGGAGTTCTAGAAATGCCCAATTATCATCCACAAGTGCAGTGCGTCTTGCGTGTTATTCTTCAGATTTGTGTTCTTAGGAGGTTTTAAGAGAATTCTGGGAGGATCCTCAGATTTAGGTACAGAAAACTCTAAGTTTGAACAATGCTCTAAGTACCTAACGTGAAGATTATGTTTGAAAGGTTTTGAAAGAAGATCCTATGAAATAGGTACTCTAGTAGATCCGAAGATTACTCTAAAAAGATTTTAAGAGCTTTAAATTGTGAATGTTATTTATTGTGAGGTTGCACCAATGGCAATGCATTTCGAAGTGCAAATATTTGGGTTTATTCTTTTTACCACCCGCACGTTAGTAAGGCATTGGGGTAAAAAATGATCCCCCTCCCCCCACTTGTATGGCGGAAATACACGTTTTAAAATACCAGGCCTCTGAACCAAACAAAATCTCGATGATGACCATCGCGGTTTGTCGATCTGTCGGTCTGTCGGTTTGTCTGTCTGTATTCTCATTTCCGGATAAACGGCTGACCCGTTGTCGCTGTCGACTTACATTGACAAATACAGTTCTCAGTCATTATGATTTACCTCGTGATTTACGGGAGAGAAATTAAAAACAGAATTTCATCTTATGAGAGTTTGTTGGAATAGTTGGATGAATTTCTTGCTATACAATTAGAAATTGAATGTCTAATCAAGGATGAAGATTTGGAAAGTGAATATAATGCCCGTGAACAATTTGAAAACGAGTGTCATTCAACAATATCACGTGCGCAAGGTTTATTACACAGCAATTATGCAGAAAATGAGACAAGAACATTTTCAGGTGAGTCAAGTGACTGGTTACAATTTAGGGATTCATTTGAAAGCTTAAGTAATAATAATAGTCGTATTAGTAATGTTCAACGTTTTCATTATTTGAAGAGAGCCTTACAGGGTGAAGCTTTTGAAAGTATAGCCAATATTCAAGTTACAAATGACAATTTCTCAATAGCGTGGGAGTTATTATGTGAACAATTTACAGATAAAAAGTGCATTGTCACATGTACATACTAAAGCTTTATTTGATATTGAATCTATCAAAAAGGAATCTTCAAAAAATCTCAGCCATTTAGTGGACCATGTAAGAATGCACTTAAGGTCTTTAAAAGCATTAGGACAACCGACAGAATCTTGGGATACTTTAATTACATATTTAATATTTACAAAACTTGATCCAGTGACAATCAGAGAGTGGGAATCTAAAGAATTTCTAAATGATTCACCCAATTTAGAGAATTTACTTTCATTTTTAAAACAAAAGGCAAAAATGCTTAAGAAAATGGAAGAGAAGAATACAGAGGCAAATTCAGCCCAAACAGTAAAGGCACAATCGTCCAAATCACAAACAGTTTTTCAAAAATGTAATTCCTATACTCAAAAAAGATTTCATACTTCAAACCGTTTATGTTCAGCGTGCAGTGCTCCAAACCACAAAATTTGCACTTAAAGTTGTCCGTTTCTGAAAGAATTGATTTGGTTAACAGATCCAATTTATGTGTAATTGTTTAAATCAGTTGAATGATTGTAATTTCGGTCATTGCAAAAAATGCACTGTCAAACATCATTTCCTTCTACATGTTACTCAATCAGAAGCCAATTGTATTCCGCTCTCTTCCGAGTGATAAATATGTAGTAGCTCATCTGTGAGTTACGCGCCACACATTTAAAAAACAAAGAAAAAATGTAGGTAAGGCAGGTCTCTACATGATCTACGCTAATGCAATACGCCATTGTTTTTTTGTGTGTCACGCGCTGCACTTCGTTTTTTCTTGCGTCCTTCGGTTTTAGTGTTTATTATGGTTTTTTTAAGAGAAGCAGGTTTTTTCTGCGTCGATAAAGAAACCGTCGAAATTCACGCTATTAGGAAGAAGTTGGCCAAACATTCAGATTAATTACAAACATATGGTGGTTTTCTATAAACCGTACGTCTTTGACGTTTCTCCCTAGTTATTATATTAATAACAGGAAGGTTTCATTATATGAAACAAATAGGATCCCTATATATAAACCGTAAGTAGGTACATACGTCTTCGACGTTTACCCTAGCTATTATATTAATAACTGGAAGGTTTCAATATATGAAACGAGTAAGATCCCTATAAACCGTTAGTACCTAGGCACGTCTTTGACGTTCACGCAAGTTGAAACTTGAAACCACAGAATACGGCCTTCTCAGAATAGAAACAGCAATGTTACAAATTTGTATGGTATTTTGGCGGACCCTGGTGGGTGTACTATGCATCAAAATCAGAGTAGCGCCATCTGGTGACCAGCTTCTAAATCCATGAAGTAATTTCCCCAATTCGATCTAAATCACAAATATAGATAAAGAATACACAGTTGTTAAATTGCAAGTATATTTAGATACAATCACATTACATTATTTAACACAAACATCTTAAATTACATGTTTACAAATTACCACGATACACTTACAACGGTATGCTCTTGCGCATCTAGCGTGACGTCACGTGCGAACAAAACCACAGAATATAGAGCAAAATTACGATGCTTAGATCGACAAATCACAAGGTTAGTTGACAAATCATACTGATTTGTGTAGAGATCCTCGCGTAAGTTATTTCTGGGATTTCGTGATCGTGTGAAATAAACTCTAACCAAAATTGATCCTAAACATGAAATGCGGCTGTTTCAGTAAAAATTATATAATTAATGCGTTATCAAAAGATCTAATCTCTCCTCCGTGTCCCTTTTATTTTGATTTTCATTATTACGCGGTAGTTTTAAAGTAGGTAAAGCATCAGGTTTCAAACATCCGCTGTTTTTAAAAGTAGGTCTAATTAAGAAGTCGTTCCCTTAGCGGTGCTTCAAAACGGCTGGCTTCAAAATGTTCATAACAAATACAGGATATAGGATTAAACAGCAATGGAAAGACTTAAACACACCACTTAATAATAATGTAACACCATTTTTCAAGGTAATTTTGTCCTTACGACGACTTGCAACAATCCATTTTAGAGAAAAGTCTTCCATTTTCGGAAATCGAAAGTACCTATTTTATTTCCACACACAACCTGGCATTTTGGAATTTTCACTAATGATTACTTAGCTATCAACACATTAATGCTTAGCTATCAACAAATTAACGCTATAAAACTCGTAAATACAACTGAAAAGGTGCAAACTGTCACGCGTGACATCTGTACTGGATTTTTCCGTGCGTAAACATTTGAATTTTGGCGCCACACGTTCGCAGGTGACGTAATGCGCAGTAGAAAACGCGTTTGAGAAAAATAATGAGCATACCGTGTGTAAGTGTATCGTGCAAATTACATATAAAACTCAGAAGTAAGTGCAACTTACGCTTTGTAGAAGTTAACACCTTGCAAAAAGATCCTTACGTAACGAGTTGCCCTACGAAATATTTGGTTTTAATTGCTGTTTGGACTACATATTTTTGTCAAAAAATATCTTTAGAACTAAATTTTTTGTTCCAAGAGGTGATAAAACCGTTTCAGCAAATTGTCACACAAGTTTTTGGCAACAAATGTTAACTTGATCCTGGTGCTTACTGGTTAGTTGAGAAGCGAGGGTGGAAGTTGTTGAATTATCTAAAACGAATTACAATATAAGTATCTACATCTATATAAATATAAAACTCAAGTCTACACCCTTTTGCGCCTATAGGTACAGTTGGTAATAATTCTGCGTCAATTTGTACCTGTTACCTACCTTGCATAAATAGGAAAGAAATAACAGCACATTTCAACCCTCTTCGCGTTTCAAGCACAAAACAAGCTGTTTCAAAATGTGGGAAACGATGCCTTTTTGATATTTTATTGTTACAATCCGACACACAACACTTTTTACGGTCACATAACTTGGTCAAATTTTAAATCTTTCAAAAGTCAAAATTGACATGTGGAAAACCTGTGTACGTATAAAATCGACGGTAAATATATTTCCTGTAACGAGCAAAATTACAGGTTTTGCAAAAAAATATTTGAGTCTGCGATAAATAGTTCTCCGTACAACCACGGGAAACGCTGTATAATCAGTGACAATTTAGCGCCATTTATGTTTCTGTTCTGTGAAGGTCTTATTCTGTGCTTGAAACTTTGACATATGCCTGGCGTCGCCGCCTCTCCCAGGATTTAGTCAACTGCGTCGTGAGGATGCGTCCCTGGTAGACGCTATCAGGGACGTTTCTCTACCATTACATTGATAATTGGAAGGTTTTCATTATATGGAACGAGTAGGATCCCGACCGTGATTCTTTGGGCGTGTTTTTTGTGGAGGTTATCACTTCCTGATGAGGAAATTTTTCCCCATAGACTGCTATGCAGTCCCCGGACTCTCAAACTTTGAGTTTCATTTGATAATTTTTATTACATCCGTTTTTCATTATATGAATTTATGTCCGTTTTCGGTTAACCTTGACAAGGGTCGTAAACGATAGGATATTGCAGCACAGAGGGCGGGCGCTCACCCTTTTTCGCTCGTGTCAGGTGATGTTTCTAGCTCGAGATCCGGATCCGAACACCCATTTTTACTGGTTGCAAACCCTGACCCTTTGGTTTCCTCGAAGATTTCCTTATATGAGGATTAACCAGAACAACCGCAATTAGATGTAAACATCCTGAATATGTTAGGAAATCGGATCCAAGTCTCAAAGGAGGCAGCATCCACACCGGATAGCTGGAAGGGAATTCTTGCGCTCTAGTCTTTTCGTTAAAGACCGTGAGGATTTACTAAACCGTACCACATACCCAAATTTGTTGTGAGATCTCCCTTCCAATTTTGAAGGGGTTTTTAAATGCGGCTGTTGAAAAGAGTATTGTGGAGCGGGATGCAAAAAATTATTAATAAACAAAAACCAACTTCGGTTTGTTTATCTGCAATTACAGAGATTTTGAGAAGTTCATAGAGGTTTTTAGCGATATCGCAAGGATCTTGTGTGACTGGCAACACAACGAATCCTGACTCTGTAGAACCTTAATTTTATGTTTCGCGAACAAGTCCTTTAAAGAGGCAGCGGATCAGGGCAATATTGACACCTTCTTGTTTGGATCTGACCTGGAGGAACGGCTTTAAAACGCCATGGACATGGAACGGTCTATAGACAAGATCTCAAGAAGAAGAAAACTGGCAATAAACCTTCAACAAAGTTCAAAGTCCCGTCCTTCCAAAGGTATAAAAAGCCTCGCACGCAGTTTATGTTGCATGAGGGGCCCCAGAATTACCACTCTCCACAACAGCATCGACACAGACAACACTTCAATAATCAACGAACGGAGACACAGTCTCAGAAATTAACCCGATCTCGATCTGTAAGTATTGGTGGTCGTTTACAGTTTCTTACAAGGGAGTGGAACGATGTTTGTTCACATTTGTTCCATGTTGGGTAAAACTATATACAATCCATTTTGTTGAAATATTTTTTCAACGGAAAATTCCTTCGCAACTGAATGGTCCCTTAGGGAAAAGCTGGACATTAGGAAGCATATTGCTTCGTTACTTGCGGAAGGTGTATCGAGAAGAACTCCTTGTGACGAGCAACTCGATTCAAGAAGCTCCAGGTTGCTTTAAATGTATTATAGAAGATGATTTTTTCTTGGCGTCTCTGGTTTTAAAAGACGCTTACTATCTGGTACCTGTTTCTGGTATGTCGAAGATAGGACGTTTTTGTTAAAGTGTCCTTTGAGGGGATTTACCACTTTAACTGTCTTCCTTTTGGTCTTACCTCTGCTCCATATGTGTATACGAAATGAAGTCAAACCTGTTGTTTCTCATTTAAGGGCAAAAGGTGTTTTTATCAGTCGTCTACTTAGACGATTTCTTACCAATCGGTAAAGACAGAATGCAGTGTTTAAGCAGTGTGCAATATACAATACATTTTTTAGAAAAACTGAGCCAAAAAAGGGTCAATTGCAGCCGAGTAAAATTTGTTTCTTAGGTTTTATACTTAATTATTCTGGTAATATGTCTATCGAATATCCTTTTGATAAAAAGGCAAGGTTAATAATCTGAGAATTGCACAATATGGCCTAGAGAAATGCAAAGTTAGAGATTTCTCAAGCCTAATTGGAAAGCTTGTTCCTAGTTGTATTAGCGTGAGGTATGACTGCGTTTGTACCTAAGTTTTGGAAAGGGTGAATGTTTTGGCACTAGTACGACTGAGTACCTGTGATAAAATCACGAATCTCCTATACGATATAAGGGAAGACCTTAATTTTTGGAAACATAATTTATCTACTTATTCCTTCAATTATATTAATTGCCTACATTAATAGAAAGGGGGGGTACCTAAAGTGTTAGGCTGGTGCATGGTGTCATGGACTGGTGAGACTCGCTAAGGTATCTGGCAGTGGTGCCAAGCTGGAGGACAATGAATTCACGCTTCATATCGCAACGAGTATCGCAACCTCGCGATCTAATATTGCAGATATCGCTTCCCATGGGTTAGAACCGGCGGCCAAATATGAACTATCAAGTTTTACTTTATTTTTGATTACAAAGAAATTTGGCACCCCGTCTATAGATGTTTTTTGCACCTAGAACTAATATTAAATGCACATGTTAAATATCGTGGTTTCCGAATCCGTCTTCAATTACAACAGAAGCATTTACAATCTGTTGTTACCAAGAATTTTCCCTCTTTTTCACTTATTTAGATGGTGTTGCAAAAGAGATTTTTAGTAGTCCCATATTGGGACTGTACAACCTTGGTTCCCATGTTCCCAATCTTTAAATGCTTAATAATATCAGAAATGACTACTTACAACCGAACTACAACTTATTACTCTATATTAAGAGAACCCCACACCAATTACCGCAGTACTGCACAACCTTGTATTGATTGTATTAAGCCCAATGGAGTTTTTGCTGGCCTCTCTATCCACCTCAACGTTGAAGCAATACAACACAAACCTGAAGAAGTGGTACTGTTCGTCAAAGAATAGTAACTTTTTCTTTCCTTCAAGATCAAATATTTTGTCCTTTTTAACATTGTATTTTAACGAAGGAGCCTCAGTAGGAACTCTTAATTCGGTCACGTCTGCAATTTCTCTGTTATCTATAGAAGATTTTAAATTACCATTTTATTAGACGATATGAGGGTTGCATAACTGAAAGCGTTTAAACCCTCGATGTAATCAAACTTGGGGACCCTAGTAACGTTTTAAAAATTTTTCTGTTAGGTATCTTGTATCTTGGATTTTTATATATTTTTATACCTTTCACAGTTGAGATTTTGGGACCTTGGTGTAGAGAACCTCGTAATTTTGTGGAATGCCTGGGAAAACGCATTACCAATTTTACTGGGGAACTCCGAGGTAGGTACCACTACTTACAACAAAGGATAAGTATTGCTATACAACGTGACAACGCACCCAGTGTGATGGGGACGCTTCCAACTGCGATCCCCATGAAAGAAATTTATTATTATGAATTTTTAATCTTTAGAAATTTTTAATTTTTAGGCATATACTTAAATGATGTAAAACTGTCAAAAAAAATAGGATATACCAAATTAAAATCCAAGATAGAATCAAAACATCAGGAAGAAACAAGAGACAACTCCTTTTACGTCGTAAAGACTACCAACATTCGCGATAATGAAAACTCCTTATTTTATTTCTTTTCATAAACCATTTAGACATATTGCCGTTAATACCTAGGGAAGTGGATTTTAATCACTTTATTTTTATGTGGCATGGACACAGCAGTTTTTTCAGCCCATAGTATACGTCATGCGTCTACAAGTAGGCCAGTAGTAAGGGAGTCAATTTTAGATTAATGGCAGATTGGTCTGAAAACTCGCAAAAATTTGTAAAGTTTTATGATCGCCCACTGTCTTCAAACCTTGAAGCTTTTCGGTTTAGTGTTCTTGAGTAACCTACTCTTTCTTACCTTGTTTAGATTAAAAACATAATATTGGTTACTTATCTGAGTATCCCTTGTACGAATTCTTGTTTTTACCGCAACAGTGTTCTTTAAACATCTACATATTTATCACTCGGAAGAGAGCGGAATACAATTAAATGATTAAACGAACTTACCTTAGTTGAATCATAATTGTATGAAGATCTCTTCCGAGTGATAAGGTCCCACCCTCACCTACCCTGTGTTGCGGTATAGTTGCTTTCAAATCAATGGCGTATTGCATTAGCGTAGATCATGTAGAGACCTGCCTTACCTACATTTTTTCTTTGTTTTTTAAATGTGTGGCGCGTAACTCACAGATGAGCTACTACATATTTATCACTCGGAAGAGATCTTCATACGATTATGATTGAACTTCACTAAGGTAAGTTCGTTTAATCATTTAATTCTAATACACAAGCTCAACAGTCTTTGGTTTCTTTCAATTTAAGTTCAAAACAGGTACTTTTATCAACAGTTATTGTTAGAGGTAATTGATTCAAAGGGAAATCGTCAAGATTGCAGAGCACTTTTAGACCCAGGGAGCCAGTCTAACTTCATTAATTTAGATTTCTGTCAGAGACTTGGATAACCACTTAATCTCATTAATATTACAATTTCAGGGGCTTTCAAGGTAGAATCCAGAATCGATTCCATTTGTAAAATTCAAATTTGTTAAAAAAATACTCCATGTTGTTCCTGAATCTCCTGTAGATTTTCAATCTCTTTCAATACCTAAATGCCATCAATTAGCAGATCCTCAGTTTTACAATCCCAAACCAGGTGATTTACTGATAGGTTCAGATTTATTTTGGGAATCATAATGTATAGGTTCTTCATAAGACCAAGTTTGGATGGATAATCGGTGGACCACTTATAAAAGGTGTTTCGTCGAATAGCTCAAACTCTTCTAAAATTCATTTACAAAATTTAACTATACAAAGTCAGCTTTCTCGCTTCTGGGAAATAGAGGAGATTTAATTCATTTTTCAGATGAGAAAAGTTGTGAAGAAAGTTTTATTTCAACTCATTATAGAGACCAGGAAGGCCGTTTCGTAGTTTCAATTCCTTTAAAAGAACCTGTTTCTCAGTTAGGTGATTCGAGGTTAATAGCACTTCAGCGGTTTTACAATCTTGAACGAAAACTTCAGCGGAACTCCGAATTACGAGAATTATATACTTCACTTATGAGGGAGTATCAAGAGCTTGGCCACATGTCAAAGTTAGAAAGATCAAATGATACAACACATTTCTTTTTGCCACATCATGGGATACTAAAGGCTGATTCACTCACTACCAAGCTTCGAGTTGTGTTCGATGGGTCTTGTGCTTCATCCTCAGGGTGGTCCTTAAACGACATACAAATGGTCGGACCAACCATCCAACAAGAGCTATTTTTTTTCTTACTCCGTTTCCGATTACAATGATTACATAAATATGTCGTTTCAGGTGACGTATGTAAGATGTATCGACAAGTTTTCATTAAACCTTCAACAGATTCTTTGGAGAGAAAAACCTTCAGATCCTCTCAAAGTTTCAATTAAATACTGTCAAATATGGCACTTCTTCAGCTTCCTACTTGGCTTTAGAAAATATCAATACTTATCCAGCCGCCTCTAAAGTCATCCAAACTGACTTTTATGTTGATGATTTACTTACAGGATCTGATTTAACCAATATTTGCAAAGAAATATCATCATTTCTTAAAAGTGGTTGTTTCGAACTTCGTAAGTAGATCTCTAATGAACCTCAAGTTTTTAGTCAGGTTACAGATACTGAACTCCATACCTTTTCTGATGCTAGTGAAAAGTCATATGGTGCCTGTACATATATTCGAACCATTGACGCCCAAGATAATATACATGTTTATTTACTTTGTGCTAAATCCAGGGTTTCCCCAATAAAGGCACTTACAATTCCTCGCTTAGAATTATGCGGTGCTCTCATAGCCGCAAAACTGTCAGAAAAAATTCAAAGGGCTTTAGCAGTTCAGTTCAGTGGCATTTGTCATTGGACAGATTCTACAATTGTGTTGGGTTGGATAAACATGTCATCATCTTCATTAAAACCATTTATTGCTAACAGAATTTCCGAAATTCAGAGCAAAACCCTACAAGAAAATTGGTACCATGTGAATTCCACATCATATCCTGCAGATCTATTATCACGTGGTACTACTCCAACTTCATTAATATCATCTAATTTATGGTGGCATAGTGCAGATTGGTTTTCCCTTTCCCTTAATAGTATCGATACATCACTACCCTTTAGGTATATTAATGCATTATATAAATTTCTTGAAAACATTTGAGCTGTTTTTGAACGGAATTTACACCGGCAATAATATGATTATAGGTATTACTTTATGATAATATTTGTGTTTTCTTATCCTTATCTTCCAGATAAACTCTTTCGGCACTCGCCCCATGTGGAACGCATACCTACTCGCTTTGGCCATCTTCACCACTTCTTTTCTGCTCGTATACGAGGTTTGTGAATCGTTCAGTCAAAGAAGAGCTTGAATCGTTAACCTGGCATCTTTCCAAGTTCCCTTGAACGACAGGCTAAAGTTTTTGTACACGAACTGGCACTAAAATTCTCATGCCAGGTCTTCGTTTGGGTACCCTGCATGGTATTTACGGAAGCCTAGTTCAAAAACACGTAGGTACCTACTGATATAGCTATTATTGGAACATGATCGTATCTTTAAAGACGAAAACAAAAATCATGAGCACGCAGTTTTGAAATCCTTATCACATGGCCGGCCCTATTATTCTCATGAATGATCAACTCAACCGAAAAAAATAAGTAACGAACCGACGAAGCGATAAGATTTGTTTTGTTATCGAAGTGCCTATAAATACTGAATTTTGTCCTGTGCCATTATTATAGGTTCAGCATGTCTCTGCAAATCATTTTTGTTTTAGTGTTTATCTTTTCAAGCTGCGACGGAAAACCGGAGTTGCGTAAGTGCCTTGTGTGATTGGTCGCTCATAATTATTACTTAATTTTCAGCACCGGCAATAATAAGATGTACACCAACTAGTGATGCATGTTTCAAGAGTCAATTGCAAACATTCTTAAATGTTCTTCAAACTAGTAAGCGAAAGGTTTCGAGAGTTGCACCAGTTTCAATTTGTAAATTGCAGACCCGAAAAGTCTTAAAGTCAAGGACATACAGCCAATGAAAGTTAAATCATGGACAGTAGCTCCCGGACCTAAGCATATCAAGTATAATCAAACTTACAAAAATTTCAGGTTGTACAATCACGCTTTTAATAAGGTCGAGAGTTTAAAGTAAGTGTAAGTTTAACCAGCGAAATATTTACCAACGAAGTAATTCCTTACAGAAAAAAGATTGCTGGAAATGTTATGACTTTTAATGTAACAGTGTCTAATCCTGAAGTAATAGGTGTAGCTGAATTTAATAATGCTACATTCCTTAATGTCACACTAAGCAGTAAAGGACAGGTAACCTATGTACATGGTAAGTTGTGTTTTCCACTCGCCTACGCTAACTCAAAATGATTGCTTTGCAGAGGGGTATAAAGCCAGCTTCAACGTGACCGGAGAAATTGTAAATCGGGAAAAAGACAAGTATATAAAACTTGTAGATTTGAGTCTTCAGTTCTCCGCTTCGAAGATAGTATTTAACATTAAGACCAACAATGCTACTCACGATGTGGTTACGAATAACCTTTTAAATAAGAACTGGAAACTCGCTTTCGATGACGTGAAAGCAGGCTATGAAAAAATTTACGCTCAAGCTTACAGAGACATAGTGGAAGGAATACTTGCGGCATTTCCCTATGACTCCATTTTCCTAGATTAAAACTGTAGTCGCGTGTAGTCACAAATTATGTATCTCTAAAATTTCTATTATGTATATTCTATGATAAATTAGACAATATATTCAAACTTTATATTAATTGAGTTATTTATTTGATCCTGTAGGTATAGAACTGTGGATGGTTTGAATTACTCGATAGAAGACTAGATAAAGGATTGAAAAGAACTTTATCTAATCAACTTGTAAAGATTGTTTTCCTTTTATTTATTTTTTTCAGTAATTGTTATCGATTAGTCTAGGCGATAAAGACATCTAACTGGACATTTTGAGGTGGAAAAGAAAAAAATGGTGGAATATGTTCAGTTAGGTGTCAGAAACAACATATTAAAAATCCCACCCCCCAGACCCTGTGCTAAAGGCTCCAGCCACCCCACCATCCTCCAAAAACCGTGTTTTCGCTCTTTTTGGCTGATATCTCGCGATCTATGAGGTCTATATGAAATATTTTTGGCTGAAAATATTTCTCGGGAAATTTTATGCAAGGTAGATACTCAGAAGTTAGCCTAGGTGTACCTCTTAGCCTAGGAAATTCATAAAAGAGGCGAAAATCATCAATTTTCGTGGCTTTTTGCAAATATATCGCGACCTTTAGGGCTAGATGAAATATTTTTAGCTGAAAATGCTCCTCGTGAAATTTCTTACAAGGTAGATACTCAGAAGTTAGCCTAGGTGTACCTCTTAGCCTAGGAAATTCATAAAAGAGGCGAAAATCATCAATTTTCGTGGCTTTTTGCAAATATATCGCGACCTTTAGGGCTAGATGAAATATTTTTAGCTGAAAATGCTCCTCGTGAAATTTCTTACAAGGTAGATACTCAGAAGTTAGCCTAGGTGTACCTCTTAGCCTAGGAAATTCATAAAAGGAGGCGAAAATCATCAATTTTCGTGTTTTTTTTGCGGTTTTTTGCAAATATATCGCGACCTTCAGGCTAGATGAAATATGTTTAGCTGAAAATGCTCTTCGTGCAATTTCATACGAGATAGGTAACTGAAGAGTTGGCGTAAAGTCACCTTTCACCTTCCACTTTCATGTGTGAGGAAATATTCATTGTAAAACAAAGTATTTCTATGTACCATTTATTAACGTAAAATAGTATATTGTAATACAAGTGCGGAAAGGGCTTTATTGAAAAACGCGTATGAAAGTTGGAGCACGAGCGTTAGCGAGTGCTCCAATCATACAAGTTTTTCAATAATCCTTTCCGCAAGTGTATTACATACTATTTTTTCTACGAAAGTTCTCGAATTTAAAGATTTAGAGAAAAATTTGATATCAAAATGTTAAAACAACAATTTCTGTATAAATCAAGTCGTAGTACGATTCTCGTGTTTATCTCTTAGACCATATAGTACATGGACTGCTAATTGCAACTAAAATTTGGTCAAGGACATCGCCTGGGTATATAAGTTTCAGGGTAAACGAATCTATCCGAAGTTGTTCGATGAGACACGATTTGAACTGTCAACCTTTAAATTAACAAACGTCAAATAATTAATCGCATAGAAATGCCAAAAAATTAAACCTATTCTTATTTGTGGAAGTATAGAAGATAAAGAATAGCATTTAAAACATCTCGTACGACTTGATTGCTACAGAAGCTGCTGTTTTTGTGATACGAGTGGTGTTTACACGACTTTAGTTTACCCTGAGATTCACATACCCACGACTACAGCGCCCCCTATCCGTGACCACCTATTTTGTATTGAAAGCATAGAGCGAATAGCAGTCCATGTACTATATGGTCTAAGGTTTATCTGTAAAAATATAAAATCAAGTCTTCGTGACGCCGCTACGTTGTCTTAGTTACCAACGAGTTGTTTATAAAAAAGCCGGTTAGTAATTTTGCATGTAGTTTTGTACGAAGCAATTTCTTCAGTAAAACAAGAATTTAAAAGCTGAAAATGAGTGTTCATGAAGAAAGTGAGAGCGGCGATGAATTTATGTGCACTCCGCCTGAGGTTGCTGCAATGGCGGAATCAATTATGCCTGAGCTTTTGCCTGAAAAATCGAGAAATCGGTACGAAAAAGAACGAGAGAGGTTTTTTAATTGGTGTAAAATGAAACAAGTCAAGCGGTATACAGAAACCGTGTTGCTTGCCTATTTTGTCGAAAAATCTGGAAAATTGAAATCATCGACACTGTGGTCAATGTATTCCATGTTGAAAAGTATGTTGATTTTGCAAGACAACGTCGACATTTCCAAGTATGCCAAGTTACAATCGTTTTTGAAACGTAAATCTGTTGGTCACAAGCCGAAAAAATCGCTGACTTTTACGAGACAACAAATCAGAACGTTTTTAGAGGAAGCACCCGATGAAACATTTTTAATGATGAAAGTAAGCACCTATACTTACCTACTATTTTTTCATGTCTATACATTTGTTATATGTCACACAAATAATGAAATTTATTTGTAGGTTGCTCTAATATTAGGAGTTGCTGGGGCTTGTCGTCGAGAGGAGTTGACGAAAATGACGGTGAACGATATCCAAGGCGAAGATACGTTTTTACTCGTAACGATTCCAGACTCCAAAACGCATGTTCCAAGAACTTTTTCTGTTACGGAGGGAAAAGAGAATTGGATACACTTGTACCAGAAATATAAAGCGCTTCGTCCTCAAAATGCTCAAACTTCGCGACTTTTTTTAAATTATAAAATGGGAAAATGTACCGTACAACCTGTGGGTATTAATACATTTGGAGCAATTCCTAAGAAAATTGCGAGTTACCTGAAATTGCCAAATGCTTCTAGTTTTACGGGTCATTGTTTTCGGCGTACCTCCGCAACGCTACTTGCTAATGCTGGAGCAGACCTTTTGAGTCTTAAACGTCATGGGGGCTGGCGGTCGTCGACGGTAGCGGAAGGATACGTAGATGGTTCTCTTCAAGGCAAATTAGAAGTATGTAACAAAATAATTGGTAATGCTTGTCAATCAAATGATCCTTGCACACCTTCGACATGTCAACCAGATGATCCTTGCAAGTTGCACATCTTCGACAGCGTCCACATCTACATTAATAACTTCTAAATGCTCTGTGTCAAATTCGTTACTTCCAGGTGTTAATATAAGTAACTGTTCATCATTTACCATTAATTTAAATATTACTAGCCAGAAGTAGCTGTAATTGTAAATTGTGGCATTAAAATAAAAAAAAGGTATCTTTGTTTTTACTTAAGAGTGTGGAAAATAAGTGTGGAAAAATTTTTCCACACTAGTGCGACAAAACCCTACTTTCAAAGGCTACTTTTTTCTCAGAAAACAAGACTTTCATCACTTTCGTAGAAAAACAGTATTTTCATATTAAAATATTCACACATTCATTTATACCTCAACGTAATCATTATCCTCTGTAGATTCCACTTCTTCAGGCTCTTCGACGTCCTCTAGTGCTAGTGGGTCGTCTGAAATTACCGACTCGTGGTTCTCTTCGCCTTCCGCTTTACCTGCGTGGGCACCATGAAACGATGACGTCGCATTTAGGCACGATGTTCCATGACACTGGACGCAGAATTCGTTCTTCAGACCTACAACAAGAAGTATTATGTCAAAAAAATTTTATAATTAAGTATACGAATATAATATTCTCTCGTGTGTCCTAACTCCTAAGTGTCGAGTAGAGAAGGTTTACCTGATTTTCTGAAACAGTTGCAGGAAATCAGGTAAACCTTCTCTACCGGACACTTAGGACACACGAGAGAATATTATAATCGCATACATAATTATAAACATTTTTTTGACATAATGCTTCTTGTTGTAGGTCTGAAGTGTAATGAGATCTGCGTCCAGTGTCATGGAGCATCGTGCCTAAATGCCACGTCGTCTCTTCAGGGTACCCATGCATCAGGTAAAGCGGAAGACGAGAACTACAAGTCGGTAATCTCAGACGACCCACTACCACTAGAGGACGTCGAAGAGCCTGAAGAAGTGGAATCTGCATCTAGTCTATAACTTTTGATTGAGAAGTCTAATCGAAAAAGCACGAATTGTTTTGGATTCTACGCACCCAAATTAATAAGAAAAAGTGTTTTCCCGAGAAATTTTGGTGTAGTCGATTTTTGGTAAAAAAAAAGACGGTTATACACTGCCTTTTTTTGAGCCCCGACAAAAATTGTCTCAGATCGACCCGGAAAAAAATCTTTCTTATAGAATGTGGCCTGTAGAATCCATAATTTCAAACAGTTCCAAGATTGGGCTACTAGTTCAAAAGTTACAGCCCTTTGAATTTTTTTCAAATTGGTTTCTAGTCTATAACTTTTGATTAAGAAGTCTGATCGAAAAAGTACGAATTGATTTGGATAAGTATAAGGGTAATGATTACGTTGAGGTATAAATGAATGTGTGAATATTTTAATATAAAAATACTATTTTTACGTTAATAAATGGTACATAGAAATACTTTGTTTTACAATGAATATTTCCTTCCACATGAAAGTTGAAGGTGAAAGGTGACTTTACGCCAACTCTTCAGTTACCTATCTCGTATGAAATTGCACGAAGAGCATTTTCAGCTAAATATATATCATCTAGCCCTGAAGGTCGCGATATATTTGCAAAAAACCGCAAAAAAAACGAAAATGATGATTTTCGCCCCCTTTTATGAATTTTCTAGGCTAAGAGGTACACCTAGGCTAACTCCTGAGTATCTACCTTGTATGAAATTTCCCGAGAAATATTTTCAGCTAAAAATATTTCATCCTCATAGATCGCGAGATATCAGCCAAAAAGAGCGAAAACGCAGTTTTTGGGGGATGATGGGGTGGCTGGAGCCTTTAGCACAGGGTCTGGAGGGTGGCATTTTTAATATGTTGTTTTTGACACCTAACTGAACATATTCCACCATTTTTTTCTTTTCCACCTCAAAATGTCCAGTTTGCCAATTTTACAGTCTCTATCGCCTAGACTAGATTAACATTGCGAATTTTTGTTGCTTGGAGTAGGTATAATATAAAAAAGCTGGCATTAGAGAGGCGTAGGTGCAATGGAACAATATTGTACAATATTTAACATGCAACCCCCCTTCCTCTAGTTATAGTTTGTTACAGTTTGTAACGTCTTTATTACACATTTATGGGTAACATACACACTTTCACTATAATTGCTCTTTTATGGAGCCAAGTTGCTGTTTTAACTGAGACCCCTCTGGTAATATTGTCCTGACCTGAATGCAATTCCACTATTCTTCCTAATGGCCATAGTATAAATGGTGTTGTTTCGTTTTTCAGGAGTGCCATCGTACCCATCTTGATGTCGGGCGTCGCGTTGACTCATTTCCTTCTCGCTTACAGGGGCGAATATACTCGGTTTTCCACCTTCTCCAAAACATTTGGTTTAATAATGTGTAGTGGTTGAGTCTGTTCATGGGAATGTGTGTGCTGTCTTTTTAAGGAGCGCACCTCAGACGTCTCCAATCAAAAAATGGCTAGGTGTCAGGGTAGTTAAGTCATTAGGATCTTCGGATAGCAGAGTAATAGGGCGGGAGTTAAGAACAATCCTCCAAAATGATGTGGCATAAATTTCCAATCGATTGAATTTTGCCAAAAATATTTTGAGAATTCGGAATTTGAAAGCAATTTCAATTCTTTGTTAGCACCTATAAAATTGGCGCCATTATATGAATACAGGGTACTGGAAAGGCCCCTTCGCCGAAAAAATCGTTTGAACGCATTAAGGAATGACAACGTGGAAAGGTCGCCAGCAAGCCTTAGTGGACAAACACATAAATAAGCGTTTAATATTTTTCTATTCTTTGTTTTCCCATCCGTAATCAGTAATAGACCTGCGTAGTCAACTGCAGTGTATAAAAATGGCCTTGAAGGATGAATCCGTTCGCTTGGTAAATCTCCAATGATGCCATATAAAGTTTGCTGTGGATTCATAGTGACATCAGAGACTCACAGGAAATTAACCAAAACCAACGCACACATCAGGGAGAACCTGGAAGATTTCTACCCACAATTGATAGGAAACGTAGTAGAACTAGAAACTAGATCCCCGGTATGGTCAATATGCCCGTATGGAGGAAAAGGTCGAAGCATACCTCAGGGACCACAGAAAGCAGGGTTTCGGGGGAGGATACAAGTCACTGGTGGCGGCGGCCAGTGCAGATAGCAAGATAGTAGTATAGGAGGGGGGAAAAATGTTATAGAACCGCGAGCAAAAACGGGAGCCACAGGTCACTGCCACATAGCATACATATTAGGGAGTAGCAATGTTCGGAACCACTATGATAGCGTGGCGAGGGTAGAAAACGTGATAGGAGAGATAGAAGAAGAAGAGGTGGAATACCGACGGACACGAGTGCTAAGGGAATACGAAGAAGCGGGAGGAGCTGCTGTCCCCAAACGAATACAGTCTGAGTATGGTGTCCGGAAAGAGTGCTTCGCAGGGAAGAAGAGAAAACCAGGATAGGAGCCAAGATACAGAAGAAGACGGCAGCATCAGGGTAGCCACGTGGAACGTGCAAACAGCAAGCGACCCAAGGAAACGGGAGCTAATTGACGATGAATTAAGAAAACAAGGAATAGATGTAGCCAGTCTATAAGAAACCAAACTAACAAGTGGGATGGCTGCGACAAGGAACTACGACTGGTGGATAGGTGGAGGGAAGAAGAGAGATTCAGCAAAGGTACGGCAATCGTAATCAAGAAGGACCGAGGCATTGAAGTGAAAAAATTTGAAGATAAAAGTGAGAGTATATCTATGGCCCAAATCAATACGAGAATAGGAGGACAAACAATCATAGGATGCCACATCCCCTCGGACAAAAGACGGCAGGCGGAACTCAGAAAGCTGAGTGAGATAATAGAACAAAAATTCAGAAAGAACCTGGGTATCATACTAGGCGGCTTCAATGCGCAACTAGACACATTCAGCAAGTCCAAAATGGTGCTGACAACAAGGAGGATGGGAAACTCTGAAATTAGTAGGATCGGACCACAAAATGCTAAGGGGAAAAGTAAAGAGGGGGGAGGAAGAGAGGAGGAAGGAAAGGACAAGGAGCAAAGCAGGAGAACCGAATGGTGGGATGTGAAACTTCTGTCAGGGGAGAAGAAAAGGGTGGAATACAGAAAGGATCAGAAGCAAAATAGGGGAAGGAGGACCATTTAGGAACAGGATCGCCGAAACGCTTAAAGAAGCAGCAGGGAAAACACTAGGCAAACAGAACCCGCCCATGTCCCGAACAGGATGCAAACCATGGATAATCACAGTAGAGCACTGAAGAGGTTTGGGCAAAACCCACATAAATCTGAAACAAAGAAAGAGCTAAGGGAAGTCAAGGACGATAAAAACAGAGATTAGCACATAAAAAAACAGGAGGAAACAAGGGGGAAACATACCAAAATATATCCAACTGGTACATCGTCGAAATTGAACAAAGCGGACAATTCTCCTGATACAAGCATGCCCTATCGAGAACTTACTTGTTCACTTGTACCAGACCCGACATAAGTTGTGCCATGGGTTATTTGGGCCCATTCAACAATTTTTATAGCAATGAGCATTGGATTGCAGCCAAACGCGGCTTGCGATATTTTAAAGGTACGTTGGAACTAGTACCTTTGTCCGGATTGACGCGTAGGGGAGATTGCACGCTTGGTAGGATGTCTTATACGTACTTGGTATGTTTTCAGGTTCGGAGGATCTCAATATCTTGGGACTCAAAGAAACAAAGGAAAAGGAATCATTCTTTTCTCCACATATGCAGAGTACACTGCTCCGAACACATCTACTTGAAATCGTTTCTTATGCGATTGGGAGTAATCATATCGACATATAAGATCTCATTTTATTCAAGATGTTTTGAAGAACAAAGTCATTGACGTGAAACACATTTCAAGGGCAAAAATGTTCTCTGATATCTTCCTGGGCATAGATGGGTCAAACTACAATGGTAGACATTGGACAAAGTGTTAAGTACTTGGTGATATAAAATTGTGTTCTGAGTGGCACCTTTTTGAACAGATCATCATTTGAAGCGATTTATTTATAATTAACTGTGCTAATAATACCAACACCATAAACGACTACTATTCTAAATATAATTAGTTTAACTGAGAAAGAGTGAATCAAAAGGATACAAAGAACATATAGTGTTCCAAACCTTACTGTACGAATAGGCGTACAACGCTTCGTAGCTCGCTTTGACGTCATTTAATGCAATATCCCAATTATCTCCGAATAATTGATTAAGGGAAGCATCCTGCGATGAGTTTCCTGTTTTGAAACTAAACAAAACTTTCGAAGCGTTAAATTCAATGGTAAAGTTGGAAATCGATAAATATTTTTCATGACCTTTTTGAATTATACCTCCAGACATCGTTACCGTTCCCCAGTATCCTTCTGTAAAAAAATTGTTAGATTGGTAAACTGCAACGTAAATGGCTTACGATGTCTGTAGGTAACTGACCCTCTACTGCTCACTGGAACGCCAAGGAAGGTGGCATTTTGGAACTCGAAGTCTGCGCGAAGAGCAACTTCTGGATTGTAAACGTTCATAGTCAACACCACCCCTGTGTTTGTGACATTTGATCTAAAACACATTTCATTGCTTTTTGTTGAACAAGAAGGGGATTAAACGCACTGAACATTTAGAATGCGATTGAAAATGTGATTGTATAGTCTAAGATTTTTGTATTTCTGGGGAAAGTCTACCAAGTAACCCGGTGCCGCTGTCCACGCGTTCACTTTTAATGGCTGAGATGCGCCAATGCCCAAACTCGCAGGATCTAAAAAAAATCTTGTCCCAATAACCACAATTAAACTATTGAAGGTTTGCCGTTACCAGTACTAAGTACGCCCAAAATACTTTGCAGTTCTCTGCGTACACATGGACCATTGTCAATTGCGCATATTATGACTCCAGGTGCTAAAACAAGGAGGAAAATCTTGTTTGGGCGAGGTTTATTAATTAGGCATACTTACGCACGTCTCGGGGAGGTTTGGGTTTTGGAATAGCACAAACGGTGGAAACCACGGCTACCAAGACCAAAATTCGTTGCAATGACATTTTGGATTCAACTGACTTCTGTGACCAACGTTCGACTATTTAATTCACTGTGCGATAACAAAAAATTAAATCGCAATAAGATAACTATTTTTTGTAGATATGTTAACTGTCGTTTCATAACCTTAGTAAACATACGGAGTAAACCCATAAAGAGCGTTTAAAAAAGCGGCAGAGCACCTCGGTATGACCCCACGGAGTCATTGGATTTAACCCATTTTCAATTGGCTTGTTACATGTGGCATATAAGTCAACTGTGCAAAGTTTGAACCAAATCGGTCCAAGCATTTGACAGTTATCGTGTTCACGGAGAGACGGACAGACAAGCAGACGGACAAACGGACACCATTGACTCCCCTATAAAGCTTGCATCGCTTTGCTCTGCCGCTTAATAAACCAATGACTCAACGGGATTCAAATTTAACGGATTTACAATTATGAATTAGAATGAGCGCTTAAATTTTGGGCTGCAGGGATAAAGAGGAAAAATTGCAAAACGTGGCACTTTAGATAAGTTGAAGTCGTACGTATAGGTATGTCCTTTAAGGTACCCTGCAAAAACCCTTGGTGCAGGCAGAAATCCAAGTTGGGAAAGCTGTTCAACAACACTAAACATTTAGGTACAGAAGAGTTCATGGTACCTACAGACATAACCTCTCAGAGACGTTTAGTTTTCCGCCGCCGCTAAACTCTACCCAGACCAACACAGTCCCTGTCACCACTTTAGAAAATGATCGGTGGATGTGACAAGGGTAACCAGGGCAGTTATATCGTTTTCACACTTGATATCTAGGTCTAATATAGAAGCGAACGCTTACCATAATTATTATTCGATTATATCGAAAACCAGTATGTGATCAAACGTTAATCAAAGAGTCGTCGAAAATAAAAAAAAATACCTTTGAATTTCAGGTCGCAACCTAGTGAGCACAATAGGGCGCGTTCTGCATTTTCTGTAACAACACAATCAAACAATAGGGGTAGTGAATAGCGTGGCACATAAAATATTGCGAAAGCAATGCTAACGTCTGACGGTAAGACACTCGGCAATAGGATATTAAACCATAACTAATACCTTAGTGTAAAGAATAGACACTATGCTAATACTCAATAAAAATCAATATTCAATTTACGTTAACTAACCAAAAGCAAAATGTTGGCGTGACATTAAATTCAAGAAAACTACTTTACGATGCACAAATAACTAATATTCTATACACCAGCAATGTAATCTAATTAATTCAAAATGGAAATAAGACAATGAGTGAATTCTTCGGAGTAAAGATATATAGCGTAACTAAAAATTGTAGGTGTCGGCTCTGGACAAAGTCTCGGTAACTTCACAAATTAATTTACAAAGCAAATATGTAGCTAATATCGGTAAAAAAACTAATATAAAGGATATGAAACGTAGTTAAGCTAGTACAAATGAATTCTTTTGAGTAATAATTGTAGGTAATGTAGCTCAAATCGGGTCTCGAAAGGTAATCAGGTATATCGGAGCAATTTACAAGATCGATGTTATACTCTTGTGGTTACACTTCAGGAACAATATCCAAATCTTCAGGTACAAACTTCAAGTAGGTAGTAATGTTGGCAGAATGAAGTAGATTCACCAGGTAGGTAGAATTTTTCAAGTCGGTAATGTAGAAATCCGTCCACCGCGTGACGTTGGCCACAACCAATCTTGCTAAAATGGCGGGTCCAGGAAAAATGCGACGCCATTCACGTATTGCGTAGGACGTAGGTAATAGGTAATATTCAGGTAGATACAACGTGAAAGTAATAAAAAAAAGAACCATGAGAACTTAAGAGAAAAGGTTGAGCAAACTGTGAGGTTGAGAGAAGATGGGGGAACTAAGTGAAAACTTTGAGGGTCCGTGTGGCGCAGTTCAGTTGAAACTGGACTGTGGTACTAAGGGTCCCTGGTTCGAATCTGGGTTCGGGCATTTGTAAATGTGTAGTGGGTTGGGTTGGTAGAGCAGCCTTGGATGAAACCCCGCCCACTCAAAAATAAAGGCCAATAAATAAATAAAAAAATAAAAAACGTGGGAAAGATAAGATGAACTTGAGGAAAAAAGACAACGGTGAGGGAAGATAAAGCGCTAAAAAACATATAACTTGTGGACAAGATCTCGTACGGCCTCTAACGGCGAACCCAAGAACTAGGTAAAAGAACTCTACTACAAGAATAATTTACACTTAAACTAGGGAATTACAAGGAAATGCCCAGATGGCGTAAGAATAGCAAATAAAAGCATAAATCGAAGATTACTTTTAGCTAATTTCACACAATATCATAATAATTAGCACGATTTGAAACTACTTATTTTGTTACAGGAATTTTTCTTAAAATTATTTGGTATCTTTGAAATATTAGTATATTGTAATGCTATTAACAGCACTACCGTTTTTTTTTAAATTATAATATTTTCTGATAAAATAAGAGATAAGTGTAAATTCATTGATACTTTTAAAACAGAAATATGCGAAAAAGTTCATTCTTAGGCAGTTAATGAATTCGTTTCATTTCCTTTTGCTCTACTTCACTAGCTGTGAACGAGACCTTAACCACATCGGCCCATCTCTTCTTTGTCTGAGCTTATCGTGCTTAACTAAAGCACAGATTACCCTAGACGTAATCTGGGACTAAAGTAACTTTATGCGTTTACATAAAGTGCACGTAAAAAGTTACTGAAGATCAGCATCTTCTTCAGCATTCTACCTCTCACCTTTTTTTTGAGTGCGTAATTGAAAAGTTCCGTCCTTGTATATGTTATACTGGCAAAACAATTAAGACGGAAACACAAATTGGGGTCCTTTGGAAACATATGTTACATATTTACCTTTTACACCATTTGTTGCAACCTTATGCCCGGTTTCATAAACCATAATTAAGGTTAATCAATGATTAAAAATATTAGGTTAGGACACATATTGCCTTATTGTCAAAGGATGGCTAACATTCTAATATTTCACCCAAAATCGTCCTGAAACCTTCATTTTCACACCTACTTTCTGTCAGGATATTTAGTTTCCATGACAGAAGCAGAGCAGACTACGTTTCCTGCCGCTTGTTACTTTACTGGCCGCATCGTCACTTTACCTTTAAATGTCTATAATGATTCCTGTCATCACTGACAGGTTGACGTTAATCAAAAGTTCTATATAAAAATCGAAATTTTATATTAAAACACGATTTCGGCTAAAATTTATTACAAAACTCGAAAGTAAAATCACTTGATTCGAAAATTAAAGTACTCTGGGGCCTCGTACTTCAATATTTCCTCATCAGTAATGTATCATTTTCCTGACTTTTATGTAAATAACTATTACACATTGATTATCCTTAAACATCATTTGTGAAACCAAGCGTTAGAGTCATAGACTTATAATTAATAGTAAATTTATTCATTGCGACAAAGTAATAACAAAAGGCTTTTCTACGACGTAGTTAGATATAAGTACTCCATTCATGCGTTGTACAAATACTACGAGTATCAATTATGGTGAAAAAATTAGAGATGTATACATTGTACACAATTTATATAAATAAACATTATGATGATCTATTGAAATTATATTATAGTAAAGTACACATCTCAATCGCTTTGAAACCTGTTTTTTTATTGTTTTGACCATCGTGGCCTTTACACATCTTCTCGAACTAACCCATAAGAAGTTTTTTGATTTGATTTGGGTACAATTTATCTTCCTGCTGTAATCGATTGAATGGATTTTGTTTGCTGTCTCATTTAATAGCTTAGGCACACCTTAGTCGTAACAATAGTTATTTCAAATTGTTAATAATTTCAGCATTTTTCCAAATTGATTGCACTAAAAGTGCCACAGTAATTTTCCCTTTGTTCAACGTTCCACTATCATTTTCAACGTCTGAAAGTTCACACCCAAAATGGGAATATGGATCTCAAGGGTTAAACGCACTTTGGATTGGACCATACATTATTTAGAGGTTTATATTACCTGAATGTTCGGCACATTTTAAATATCGATTTGGATATAGGAGAGATACTTGAAATATATTTAAGAAAAAGCGACTATAATTCTGCATAGAACATTCTAAGCGATACTAATTAGGGAATAGTACATCAAACGGAAGCTGATCAAATATTTTAAGGTAGCCCTTGAAAATAACCTCCTCGATTGTCTTCCCTATAAGCGAATCCAACTCTTCCTTAAGGGTTTGAATATTATCATTGATTGCTTGGTTCACTGTTTGTGTGAGGAGCTCGTTGTTACGAAACAAATCATCAAAACGTACAGATACATCTTTAGCGTCGACTTTGACGTCAGATTTACCAAACTTGATGTATTTGATGCCGTTCTTCGTGTGATAATTGCCAAATTTCGTCAACGTCGCACTAATATCGTCTACAAAAAGAGTGAGTTCTTAGTCTCTTAGAAACAAACATAGGTACTCACTTGCGTTAAGTTCTGCTTGAGCCCCGCCATCGATTTCAAAAAGTAAAATATGTCCGCTAAAGTGATATTGGCATTTCACATTTATTCTAGGAATAACAATCTTGTTTTCAAAAATTCCAGTATCAAAATCTAGCTTGGACTCTATAAATTTCATATCTTTAAGGCCTTCAACAACGATGTCTCTCAATTCCGCTTTTATGTTTATCGATGATTCGCCAACTGTAACCGATAAATTGCTAAAACGCATCGGATCTATTGGTGGAAAATTTAGTTCTGGAATTCCATGCACCAAATGCGGGATCAATTCGTTGGCACTATTTGTCATACATTTAGCGATATCTGGTTCAGTTTTCTTGCAAAGATTAATGTAAGATGCTAAAAGAGGAATTTTATAGTTTAATTTCGAATAGTCTTACTTACGGATATCGGCCGTTAGCGCAGGTAGCCCCCAAGAAACCGAACTGCAAAAATACGATGAAGAACATTCTGTCTAAATCTTTTGATTTACTTATCTCGCCTCTACTGTACCTATGTTTATACATATATCTATACCAAATTACATGTTATGATGGTAACGCAAAAACTTAATGAGAAATTAATAAAAAATAAAGGAATAAGAATATAATATTGAGTATAAGTATAGTAGTTGCTAATTATTGAATCTAATTTTACTAATTATGGTTTATCCTTTAACATAAATTCAGATTTGTAAGGTTAAATGGATTATTAAATTAAGGATCCATAACGAATTTTGATATTTCCATAATTACTGGTTACGCAATGTTTAATTGCGGAATAGCCCAATTTGATAATCCGTAGTGTAGTAGTAGAATAGTAATGTGATTTCTATATGCGTAGGTACTCTGATGGGATATTGTTAGTATAGTAATTTAGACTTGCTACACGTATATGCCTTTTGCTATACAATCTATACCTATATCATTATAACGCTGAGATGAATTCTCAAATTACGAATTCGGACACCAAGTTTATTGATTACGAGCTCCTAGCGAGTTTATAATTTTGCGGTGTCTATCCGTCTGTCCGTTAGCACGATATCTTGATAACGATAACGAATGGACCGATTACGATGAAATTCTGTAGATGGATTCTTTATCAAATTTGTAGATCAGAGTTCGTGAATTGGCAATGTAGCCCAAAAAATAAGGAAGGCCCTTTTGACATTTCCGTGAGTTATGAACCGAATTGCATGAAATTCAATATGCGTATAGCTTTAGCCATATAAAACGCAGTTCCAAAAATTGAGCCTAATCGAGCAACATTCACAGTGCCCTTTTCGCATCTCGGCCATTTACAAACCGGATTGCAAACTTTCTTATTTGAAGGTATTTAAATGAAATTTGATACATATGCACTTGGAATAAAAGCAAATGTACCGCCATTTTCCAAATTTGGTTTTGTGTAGGATGTGTAGTGCCAACTTTCTTATTTATGGAAGCAATTAAAAGAAATTTCATACATATACACTTTAAATAAAAGCAAAACTAACATCAGGTTTAAAATTTGGTTTTGCACATGCTATAGTCATACCCAGGAGCTCGTTTTCTATATTTGTTTAGTTTATTTTAAAACGAATCTTATTTAAATGGTGACCCGAATCTGGGTCACGAATTCCGTATTCAGAATATCAAAAACTTTGCTGCTTATTAAACAAGTAATAATCAATGATCTAGTATAAACGTAACTGTAGGTGTAACAGAGAAGAACTAAGACAAAGGCTCGTCGATTGGAACAACATCAAATTGTCCTCTTCTCAGATTGGTGTATGATACTAATGTCAGTTCACAGCATTAAAACGCAAGAAGCAAGAGTAGGACCAAAGAACAAATTAGGATATTGAGAGCCACGGTTGGGTGCCGAGAGATGCATTTAAAATGCTTACCATCAGAAGGTTTGGCCACGAGAACTACTTTGGCTACTTGGTGTACAAGGAGTTAACCAAAGAACATGGAAATGGCTTCAATGGCTAATGTTTCAATAAAGGAACTAACTATACCTGGCACATGTAACATACGAAAAGGTAAGACCATATGGAAAAACCTTTAATTGGTATATTGATGACTTGAGACACAGGATATAGTTATATCCTGGAATAAAATGTAATAACAATGTTTACTGAGTGCCTTTGGACTCAATTACGGAGACTAAAAATGGGGTCGTTGAAATATCCAAACTGCATACCTAAATATTACCGAAACCTCCTTTTATTAAGTAGGTACATCCAATCAAAGGATTAAAGAATGGTGGGCAATAATGCCGAATTAAAAATGGAGTATTGGATGAAAGAGTTAAAATACTAAAAGAGAATAGATGTGCTTAATGTGACAATTGTGTAACGGGAGACCTTTAAGTGTTGAGCATTGGGAAGTAGGTAGGGTGGTCCTGTTAGAGATTTTGTTGTTTTTAATTTCCTTTCAATTGATAATTTCCAAATGAATTAAATTTAAATTTGAAATTTGATACACAGTTACCGGTTTAAAAAAATGTCGATGGCGTCATCTTAATTTGGGACACCCCGTATAAAATTCTATTAGATAAAATGGAAGGAATTTATAATACTAATCGACAAGCACTTTTTCCAAATAAACCCGCAAAAAGTGGTAAAATTTGCTTTATTCTCTATTTTTTTTCTCGGCAACCATAAGAGTGACAAAGACTGGTAGGACTTTTTTGGTAGGTTTTTGGCGAGGCCTTTTCCGAAGTTGTAATTTTTTTTAACACCTACCATGAAAGGGCGTACGCCTTCACTTGATTTAACATTAATGCAGATTCATGTGCTTCTATTAGGTACATGGTCTTGGCCACAACTTAGATTTATATTTTTGATCATTGTTTTAAACATGTGTGGAAATAATCGAATTGTTTGATGTGTGTGTTGTTTGTGTACTAACATTTTCGTCTTAAAGAGAGGGTCACGGGGGTGGCAAAAACTGGAACGAAATGAGTTACGACACTCAATACCGGGGTTGATCTCAATTCTCAACAATCAAATGTAGACTCAACACCCGGAACGAGGGGCGAGTTATCTATCTCGGGGGCGAGATTGGACTAATAAACACTCTTTGGTTTAATATATGTGTGTGTTATATGAGTTGTTATTCACCGATTTCTACATTTTGTTGTAATATTGAATTTGCTCTACAAGTTATCTAATTTTCCGTTTCCGTTAATGTAGCGGTAGCTCCATTGTCTTGTATTTGGGATGTAGTGAATAAGATTCAATTTGTCTTTCCCACATTTAATTTAAATTCTGTTGCTGGCTTACATAAATATGTGTTTCAGTCATATAATTTTAATGGTCATTAGCAAAGCAGATGTGAAATTATATGAAAGACGTTTGGATTAAATTATTATCAAAAAAATATATAAAAGGGATCGTGTTTATAACTTATTTAGGAAAACAACAACTGTTGTTCCCCCTAACTTCTATGTTTCAAATAGGTTAAAACCTAATGGTACCTCTCTCCTTTAATAAACAAAACAAAGCAACTATGGATAAGACTAAACCAAAAAATACATAATTATTATTAAGTGAGTCTTTGCCTAAACCAATCGCCCATTTCATAAACATCCGGTTGTCGTGACCCACCATGTATAAATATAGGCATAAAAGGGTTGTGTATAACACGAACAAATTCCAAATGCGGTATCTATTTTTAACTGGGTTTTGCAACTAAAAGGCATATTCTCTGAGATAAAGTTGGAAAAACAGTGGAATATCATTACTAACAACCCTACTAATTTCAATACTTACTACTGAAATCCTAAATCAATATGAAAAATATCTGATAGATACTGATAGAGATCGGTTGCTCCATTCCTCCTACCCAATCATTTACAAACATGTCATCCTACCCTCAAATCACATACCCCAAAAATCCCTAACCTTTAACATCCCTATCAAATACATACGTTTGATATCACAGTTGAGGTTAAGCAGCCAACTTTTTCTACGATTCTATTGTTACGGCATTGCTTATACCATAGACACACTACACAATTGCACAATGTGTAATTCCCAAATGCCTGAAAACCTAATGACGTCTTTTTTGATTGCCCAATAGTTAAACCTATCAGTAATAAATTTTAAGCAAGATAAACACTTTTGAAGAATTACTGCTTGCTTTAAATGATCTGTCACAATCACTTGTAAAATCAATATTTCATTTTATTACTGAGGTATTAAAGTTGTGTTCATTTATATAATTATATAAATTTTTTTTTGTTTATAAATTTATAAATTACGATTTTTTTGTAACGAATTTTATGATTATAAAGGCTCTTGTTACGAAGCTCTGGATAGGACACATAGGAAATTATTTTGTAAATTACAGTTGTAACTGGGAATTATACTAATTTACAGTTGTAACTGGGAATTAGTTTATAATTTACAGTTGTAATTGGGAATTACACTAATTTACGGTTGTAACTGAGAATTATGCTAATTTACAGTTGTAACTGGGAATTATACTAATTTACAGTTATAACTGGGAATTAGTTTATAATTTACAGTTGTAATTGGGAATTAAACTAATTTACCGTTGTAACTGTCAAGGATAATTCCCAGTTACAACTGTAAATTAGTGTAATTGACAATTACAACTGTAAATTAGTATAATTCCCAGTTACAACTGTAAATTAGCATAATTCCCAGTTACAACTGTAAATTAGTATAATTCCCAAATACAACTGTAAATTATAAACTAATTCCCAGTTACAACTGTGAATTAGTACCTATAATTCCCAGTTACAACTGTAATTTACAAAATAATTTCCTATGCGTCCTATCCAGAGCTTCGTATCTTGTAATAAGAGATAAATCTTTATACAATAAAATTATTATTATTATTAAAAAATTTCCAACGTTTCCTACGTCTTATGAGTACATAACTTACATAATAAATTTTGAAACGTAGAATAAGCATAATTTTTATTCGTATTTGTAGAACAAGTAATCAAACTACTTATTTTTAATGTTTCTTATACCAGCTTCATTATAATATGACATAAACAATATCTAACTTTGATAAGTAGAATATGCCTAATTTTTATCCGTATTTTGGAGGAAGTAAATAATCTAATATTGGCATGGCAAATTAACGTATGGTGTTTATTAGTTATATACTCTCAATGTAGAACAAGAACTCTATCGTGACATATTAAACAAAAATCGTATTTTAAACGTAGTGTATAAAATTGGTCTACAAAAAATCTAGCTACCGTACTACTAGTATCGAATTTATCCTTTCGAAGTTAAAATTAAAGTCACTTAATTGTAAAGTAGGCGTGTTGTAAATTTAAAAATGTAACCATTTTAAAAATGTATAAAAAATATCATGGTGGCTCTTTAGATGTTTCGTAGAAGACAGCGTTGCGTATACAATTGAGGGAGCAAGTGAAAGATTTATAATGTGAATCATATCTTTTTCACTATGTAGTAGCACAGGTAAAAACCTTTATAGGTAGTAAATTAGTTTTAATTTAATCTTACTACAATATCTAATTATAAATTCAATTATGTAATGTAGTTCATTTATAATTAGGTATATAATAAATATATAATCAACTTCTTATTCCTTAATTCTCAAGGGCACCAGGTTTTTTTTTCATTTTGGTAGTATATAATCAACGTAATTCTAATTTACTTCAAGGAAAAGGGTTAGTGTTTGTTAATTGTTAGAGTACAATAATAAGAGTACCTAATAAGAAAAAATCGGATACAAATTTATATGCCACAAATCGTTTCAATCTTCAGTATCAACCGTTAGGTTTTAGGTATCAGAAGTCGAGTTCAATATTTGACACGGCTCTGTTGATTACATTTTCTTAAAAATATATAAATAAAAGTTTCTTGTAAAGTCACAATTAAACCGATTTTGGGTTTTTTAAAAATCTCAATTAGATCCGAATTTTCAAATTTTCACAAACCTTTCAGAGGTTTTTACACCCTTGGATGCTTTTTAAGGACTCTGCATATTTCTGACACACTGCTTGTTACGAGGGAAACTTATTGTGGGTCGTACATGCAATATTCTCCCTTCGAACAATAATTACCTTCTAAACCAAAAGTATAACCTATACCTTTCACACAATTTTCATTTTTGTTCCTGGTAAGATCCTTCGTCAAAATATCTGCAGTCATACCCTCGGTGGACATGTGCTTCACCTTGCTTTGATTCCTTTTTACAGCATCTCATACGGAATTGTATCTGGTACCTACCTTTCCTTGTCGACTCACAGACTTATCAGCAAATTGTTCATGTGCATTTCTTCTTTGGTTGCATCGGATAAGGCCATGTATTCATCTTCTGTCAAAATGGCGGTACCTACTTACGAAATAAAGGAAAAACGCAATTTATATCTTCACTCTAGGAGTTATAGGTGAATCCAATTACTTTAGTCCAGTCAAATTAGACACAAAAATGCTAAATGGTTACAAAAGGTCTGGTAAAAGATTTTATTTTTCTGACTTGTTGAAATAGTAAAGAGGGAGAAAAAAACAAGTTTGCCAATATCTCGAAAACTATAAAATGCTGTTAGACACATCCATGTATTATAGTACTCGGGGGTAGATACGTATTAATTTTAATGCTCATGTTGGGTTCAAGACAGTGAGAGGGAAGAAAATGAATAAGGTTGACAAACGTAAAGCAGCACAATAGCATTCCGTCTATTGTTTTTTAAGAGATACATCAAGTTGAAGTTTCGAGTTTTTATTTAATTTAAAAAAAAATAGACTCAAGCAACAATTTAAGGGTTAAATAAATAAATTTAGGTATTTATTTTTATATATAGGTACCAAACATATTTGTGTAAATTTATTTGAGGTCCAACAACAGAAACGATGGTTTATTTTCATAAATTACTAAAGAAACGAAACTTTAAATTACCCAAGTATTGCCGTTGGCGAGTTATTTTCGAAAAACCGAAAAAAGTCAGACATTTTTGCAAATTTCTGTAGACTTTTTGCAGATTTCTGACCACAGAAATTTCTCTCGACGTCAGTCGCATAGGAAAACTTGACTGAACTATTTCGAAATTCCCCAATTATGAATCCAATCGTTAGAGATCAAAATATATGAATGATGGCAATTAAAATTCCATGCTTTCTAACTCACGCTCCAGCGTTTGTTTAAACCAAGTGCAACTCGATACGGTTTACGACAAAAAGAGGAAAATTACCAAATTAGCAACCTGATCAGCAAGCGCTGAATATTAGATTAATTCTTGCTTGTTTATTCTTCAGCCAGATGCACATCCTTAGTTTTTTTAAATTTTATTTGCGTTTTATTTTTAAGCAGGTGATATGTTGGTCAAGGATGCCCCGCCTCGTCCTGGCCGTTCCATTTTTCATCGAGATTTTAGGCTTGGGGTGAAATGGAGCTGTGTATCGTTAATTAATAAATAGGTAATAATAGTAAACATTTATTACCTAGAACTATTGTTAATTACTTTTTACAAATTGTACATTCGGCACTAGTTCGGAAATAATACATCGATTGGAAACATGTTATATATTTCAAGGAAATCACGTAGAGCAGTCTGTTGGATGGCTTTTCCTAAAAGCTCATCCAACTCGAATTTAAGGGTTTGAATATTATCGTTAATTAATTTATTCACTGACTGCGTAAGGGCCTCGTTGTTTTTAAATAGATCGTCCAAACGTATTGACAAACCTTCAGCATGCGCTTTAAGATCAGCTTTATCAAATTTGATATATCTAACACCATCCTTCATGTAATATTCGCCAAATTGCGTGAGAACTGCACTCGTATCGGCTGAAATATGGACAGTAGCTACAATTCCCTTGTAACTAATCAACTTACTTGCATTAATTTCACCGTCTCCTCCGCCATCGATATCGAACAGCATTACAGTCCCTTTAAATCGATATTGACCTTTGATGATTAGTCGAGGAACAGTGACTTTGGTTTCAAATATTCCGGAATCAAAATCTAGCTTCGCATATTCCACTTTCATATCTTTAAGCCCTGTAACAACCCCATTCCCTAATTCCGCATATACTTTAATTGAGGATTGGCGAACTGTGAACGAAACGTTTCTACCATGCATCGGATCTATTGGCGGAAAATTCAACTCCGGTATTCCTTTTATTAGATATGGTATCAATTCCGCAATACTATTTACCATACATTGCGAAATATCCGGTACCGTTTTCTTACAAAGTTTTATGTATGACGCTGAAAGAAGTGTTATTTTTTAATCCCAAAGACTGAGATACTTACGAAGGTCTGCTGATAGTGCTGGAGATCCCAAAAAAACAAACTGTATAAGTAAAATGAACAACATTGTGATTGGACAAGGTGGTTCGGTTTAGTTCTGGGAGCAGAATTGCTGTTTTCGGTTATATATCTGTCGTAACCACTATTTGTATTGCATGCTAATTTTTATTAGCCCGATGGTAAAGTCGTAAATACGTATATGGGAAGAAAAAAGTAAAATTTGTTGCACAACAGAAATGTTGTATTCCCAAACTTTGAGACTACGGGTGGGATTACTAAACTACACGAAAACAAATATTTTTTTACTCACATTACGTATGCAACGTTCAAATTTTTGAATAGATGTCTCACATTATTTAATTAAAGTGTGTAGCATAAACCTAAATAATTCTACAGAATGGATGGTTAGCACATGAAGTCTCCCACCTGCCGCAGCGAATAGCTTGAGAGTCAGATTCGTCTTACCAGTGGAATTATTTTTTCAGTAAACCAATCAAACATACAAAAATGAGGTTTAGGTTGGGATCCAAACTTCAGGCCCATAAAGGGACCATATTCATATTTCAGTTCACATATATGTTCTATGGCAATACGTTTGTTTCCATAACTGTCAGACTAACGAACTATCAAAGCTGAAACATGAAAAACCGTCCATAAATGAATCAAACATCCAAAAATTATATTTTCATGGTACTACGTGGACTATGGTGAATAATACCCACACATATTGAAAGGCGCGCGGAACATAAATTACTTTTGACTCAGTGAGTAAAAAAATGTTATTGCGTCCTACTGTAAGCAATCAACAAAGGTTAGAAGGTCGTGTGAACTACAGAATATGCTATTCCTTACTTATAAGCTATAGATAAAAAAATATCTAAGCTATTTCTTAGTAGGTACATTTTTTTAAATTTTTGTTTGCGTTTTGTCCTTCTGTCCGGGGCTACTTCGGCGGGTTTGAACTATTGTTAAAGGAATTGTCCTAGAGATCTGGAATCTTTTTCAATAAGTTGCGTATACCTTGTATGATCAACTTCAAATGTTGCTGTCTTAAAACCATGAATTATCTAAAAGTAAAACGAGAATCACTTTTACAAGCAATTTGTCTCACATTTTGCATACGCCTACGCGAGAGCAGTGATTTTACACGATCTTTTTCATTGAAATATGCGGAAGGATAATTTTTCAGTTTAAAAACGGTCAAGGTTTCAGTACGTTCAACAAAACAAATATTGATTATGTCAAGTTCAATTTTTATTTTGTCGAATGGAATATCATCATCATTTCTATCAGTAAAATCTTTGTTTTAAATCGTATTTTGCGCCCTATTGACGGGAATTTGTATCTTTTTACACGCTAAAAAGAGGTCATATTATGTTTCATTTCTTACACTGCGAATTAAACTTTTTTGGAAAACGATAAGTAAAATTCTGTTAAGTCAGCTCTCTTGTAGACCGCCCTAAAGTGAGAAATTAACGAAATATCTCCGCTATTGCTTTCCACCATGAAATAGACGTTTTAAGTTAGCTTAGTATAGAGAGAGGGGATTAGTTTTCGAACAAAATTATTCATAATCCGGGACAAAGATCACAAAATCTTCCCCATAAATTTCAATTTATTATACAAAGATATAAATAACCAATGGCGGCATGTTTCGGCAAATGCCATCATCAGGCCCTAGAATACAATGCTTTAACATATTTGAGTTCACCTGTAGCGTCGAAACTTACAACATAAAGATCGACCGAAAACGGTACATGGTCGAAATCCATAAGTTTAAAAGGTACAAAAATTCTGAAGGGGAAAAAGTCCAAGACAAGTTAAGGGTCTACAGCACTGAAGGGGGGAGTCGACCGAAAGAGAAAATTGGGGATTATTCCATAATGTTTCTAAAATGGGTAATTAAAATTAGCTATCAAGTGAAATACTTACAATAAAAAATTGAAAAAACGCCATAACTAGAAAAGCCGTCAATTAAATTGACTTACAAACGACGATGGATTAAAAAGACAATCAAGTAACAAACGACATCTTAAAACAAGACAGATGTAATCAAATTATTCATTCCGTTTTGTGGTCAGTCAACGCAAAACACTCGATTAGCGGCAGTGGCACTAGTTAGAAGTTTGAGAATTCGGGTTTTATCAGTCAAGACGAATAGATTATTGAGTCTTCCAGACAACTCCCGCTAATGAAACCATTTTCACTAGCCAATTGTAGCAGGTGTCACGGCTGGACGTTGTGACGTGCAACGAACTCCAACCATAACGACTTTTAGAACCATCTGAGATTGGTAGTAAAAATGACATTAACCAATGAAAATTTAGACATCGTCATTTTAAGTGATAATCCACTATTGTGGACATTCAAAATTTTACTCAATGATTAATAGTGGAATTGGTTTTGGAAAACTTAAATTCATTCGCGTTTAGCCAATATCGGCGATCAGTACGATCCACTAGAAAAGAAGGATTCGCGTTTCGATTTTCAAGGCGACCAGTACGGTCTTCAGAGAGATTTGCGTGTTGACTGTTGGGGTTAACGCAGATTATTAACGTTGTATTAAAAGCGACCGATTTAAAATTAAACCGTTTTGACCGGGAACCATAATTTATTGATACTTACCGGATTGTTTTGGTACCTTTGTTTGGTTATTTACAAGAATGATCACAAAATTCTAATCTAACGACTCAAGTTTTTCTGTGGTTGCCTTCTATACTTCATATAAATGAATATGTTATTGACCTAGTTGTGATACTGTTTCCTATTAATCATAACCTTCCCGCATCTTCGGCAATTTTAGAAACATCAGCTTTATCTGAAACTTTGGTAAAAGTGTCCTTACATTAGTGTAGATTGTGTGTCCCTCCGACCTGGTCTTTTCGATGAGCGATACTTTGAAGTGTTTTCAAAAGTTAAAATCAGAAGGTACTATCAAAAATGACTATTTCTTTGGCACATAATTTTAATCTTTTGTATTTTGTACACCGGAGCGCTATCGTACCTAGAAAAACTGGAAGTGACCCTATCATTATCACCAGCGAACAACTAAATGTTTATTTTTAAATAATTTAAGCTCTGTTGAAACTAATTACACAGAGCTCTGATAGGACTAAATGGGCCTCTCTAATTGGTATTAGAAAGAGTAGCGCTTGTTCATCTACATAGAAAGAACACTAAAAAAAAATAACACCAACGCATAGTTTTAAAAATGAGTTGAAACTTTACTTAACACGGTTAACCCTATACAACGCACATTTCGTATAAATTATTGTTAAAATTACCAATATTTATTTTTTCTCCTACTCTGACAATGCTAATGTTTACAAAATGTAAAACTTATGGCAATAAATTATTCTTATATTATTTATATATATTATATATTATATTATATTATATTATATTATATTATATTATATTATATTATATTATATTATATTATATTATATTATATTATATTATATTATATTACAGGGTGGTGACTTGCGTAACGCATCATAGGGATTTCAATGTAAAATTCATAACATGCCATTATTGGCTCCCCAAATTATTTTAGAGCAAAAATGTATTCCAGTTTTTTGTACAAAAAATTTTTTTACGCCAAACCACCGTATTAGTTTTCAATTTTTTAACATATAAAGACGGAAAATTGGAAAAATAAAACCCGCATCTTTTTCAATAATCTGCGATACCATTGAATTTTCTAAAATAAAAAGATAGAATTAGCAGCAGTTCGAAATGGATTTTATGATCGACTTTGTTACTGTATTGCAGATAATGGTGACTTATTCGAACATTTATTGTAAATTGTTATATTAGGAAACAGGTTTTAGTAATTTGGTCTTTCTTTATGTTGAATTCGCTGTTCTAAATATAATACTTTTTGATAGAATTTGATTTGTTTTATAGCAGACATTCCATGGCATGGCGGATATTGGCGTAGTTTTTGTATTATAAAATTCCATGGCATCACAGATTATTGAAAAAGATGGGGGTTTTATTTTTCCAATTTTCCGTCTTTATTATGCAAAAAATTGAAAACTAATACGGTTGATTGACGTAAAAAAATTTTTCTACAAGAAACCTTAATATATTTTTGCCCTAAAATAATTTGGGGAGCCAATAATCGCATGTTGTGAATTTTACATTGAAACCCCTATGATGCGCTAGCAAGTGTGTATTTTATTTTTAACACAAAGCTTTAGAGAGATGGGTCAAAAGAAAATTATATGTAAATTGAATTTACAAAATAAACGGTGGACACGGCGGCAGTCGGCGAGATGGTACGGTAACTCGAGCGCCACCAGAAGATTCGAAAACCCTAATTCTGCCAAGGACGACAGTTTGGGCACGGTTTCGGAAGTCTCAGGTAGTCAGACGGAAGAAACTCGATTCCAAGGAACGGGTGCCGCGATAGGCGATGAGACAAAGGAAGATAAACCCCCTTTATAATCGAAATGAAAATATCAAATTCTAAGCCTAGTCTAAAAATTCATGTTAATTAAGCGCGCTTCATTTGACACCAAAATCGCGTCAGTTTTTTACGAATAAGTATAGAAGGGTTTTGAATACTATATTAGAAAAAGGAAGATTTGGTTTAGGTATTAAATCCAAAGTTAACGACAAACGATTTTTATTTGTCCAAAGAGCGACAATCTTTATTTTATATACCGTCACAATGATGAACTGAAATGCACACTTTGAGATCGAAGCGATTTGTATTAAATGAGATTCGTAAGCTTTTTGATTGAACGTTTGAGGCGTGTCAATTCTAGGAAATAAAAAGTATCATTTTAGTATAGCGGCGATTACACAATGTCATTTTAAACAAACAAGAAATCCAAAATTAGTAATGTTACCTTTTTGCCTGGCAATTGATCGGCTGTCCATCTGTCGGCATTATTCCATATTCTTCATACTCATCCGTCCCGCTTGAATTAAAATATGAGCACTTTTCTGGAAGGGCATGGCGCACTAATATAATAAGTGAAAACGGTCTCACAAGAAAGCTAATTTTTTATTTACTGTGATACAAAGTTCAAGGTTTTTCGGTTTTTTCCTCGAAAAATTACGATTTTCTCTCTTCTTTAGACTGAATTAATAGGAACAAAAAGTTTCACACCAAATACCTATTGATTCAAGCGCTAGTGGTAATAATAACTCAAATGACTCTCTCAAAATAAAGAGTGTCTATTGGTTTTCGTTGCACCACTCTGTATAGGTATAGTCATTCAAATAATTGCCATGAATATATTTAATGCATGTTTATTTATACTGTTATAAATAATGGAAAACACTACCATAATTTAATTACGTGTACATATTTACATAAGAGTTACGTGCATACCTAGGTTACCAAGAGCATATATAAACACTTGCATCAAGCATGAGATGATCAATGTTAAAATCGCTCACCATGGTAACATTAGCTATTTTGTTACTACATTTGACCTTATTGAGCACACGTACGTTTTGTGCAGAGCTTCGTAAGTAACTTTAATTTGTTTGCGCACTTTGAAGTGTAGTTTCACAGCATCTTACATTCAACTTTGCAAGAAGTCAGACCCTGACGTATCAAAATGTATGGTGAATAGTTTCGACGCACTTCTCCCGTATATGATAAAGGGAATACCGGAATTAAATTATCCACCAATAGATCCATTGCATTGTAGAAATCTGTCACTTACACTTGGCCAGGCATCTGTGCAAATACATGCGGATTTGGCAAATGGCGTCCTAACTGGTCTCGGCAAAGCGAGAGCTGAATATTCCCGTTTAAACTTTAGTACGGCGACGTTTATAACAAAAGTTGTTATTCCAGAAGTTAAACTTAAGGGACTGTATCGTTTTAAAGGAAAGATATTGCTTTTTGAAATTGACGGCGGTGGAGCAGGCGAATTTAATGCGAGTAAGTATAGAGATTTGGTTTGGTCACCTTTTCGATCCGTCATTTCAGCTGATCTGAGTGTTGTCTTTACGCAGTTCGGCGAATATTACAACAAGAATGGCGCCAGATACATTAGATTTAAAAAAACGCATTTCACAACGGAAATGGGACATATGTCGCTGTATTTGGCAGATTTATTTAAGAACAACGAACTACTCACACAATCGGTAAACCAAGCAATTAATGACAACATTGAATCGCTTAAAAACGAATTAGAGCAAATTATAGGGAAAAATGTGGAAGATATAATTCTAAGTGATTATATTAAGATATACGATATGTTTCCTGTTGATGTACTATTTCCTGATTGATTTTGAGAGTATTGTAAATTGATTATTTGTAAGATCATTATCATTTCGATAGACTGGCACTATTTTACTGGGCTTTTTACTTATTGAAACCTTCTGTTAGGTCCAGGTCCACTTAATTTTCCCAGACAGCAGCGTTTTTTTCCTATTGTTCGTTACCCGTGTGAAAGCAGCAACCAAAAGTAGCAAGTCATTTTTCCGAAGTGGGCCGAAGATGACGTCACACATAGTCAAAACCAGATTATGAAATAGTTACGCAGTGACGTCGACTCCGCCTTCTAAGCATAACAGATTGTTGCTAGGGATCTGTAGAACCCAAGGATCCAGTAGTAACTTTAATCAACAACACTTTCAGGGGATACCAAACAATAAATCATCAAAGGCAGCGGGTTACTGGCAAATCCCAATTTACAGTTTTTTTAATTAGCACATTTACTAAGAAGATAATCAAAATGGCATCCCTTGAAATAGGTAAGAGAAGTTCCAGTGGCGTACCTAGTGACAAATCGTTATACAAACTTGTACAATAACGATTTGTCACTTGGTACGACACTGGATCTTCACTTATCATTTGCAAGGGGTGCAATTTTCACTTTCTTCCTGGTAAGGGTGCTATTACATAGAATTGAAAAACAACGCCAGCGCCAGCAATCGGGTCTACTTCTTTTATGATCCTTTCGATTTCACTATCACGTACTATACCACAAGCCGTTTTGCCTAGATGATTTTCATATATCTACTGAGGTGACTACAACCATTACAAATAGTTTGTAAGGATTGCATAGATAAATCACTGGATTTATATGGAAAGGACTGTAACGATTTTCCTAATAGTTATTTACATAACAGTTATGAAAATGACACATTACTGGAGAGGAAATATAGAACTTTTGACTAATATCAAAGTGTCAGTGATGACAGGTGTTATTGGACGCAAGCGGTAGTAGTCCTGGCCTTTACCCGACTCCTTTCATGTCGTATTGTAATGTCTAATGACGCCTGTTATCACTGCCAAAGTTCTATATGAAAATTGAAAAGCAGTCAGGTAAAGTCATGGAAGCTAAATTTTCTGGACATAAAGTAAGCATGAAAATTGAGGTTTCATGAACATTTCGGGAAAATAGTAGGTATATTGTTTATAAGGACGAGAAGTCAGTTTTCCCTTACAAGTCGGACATTTTTCGTACGAGGTGTCTTTAGAGAAGTAAACTTTCTCTGCCTCTTTTCCGCTTTTCTGCTCCTAGCAACCAAACAATACTTCTCTGTTTGAATATGATCAACGAAATGGAACATTTGATGTACGCATAAAAAATAGTTCAAGCACGATGCGTAGCGGAGTGCCTTTAAACGCACTGCAAGTGCTTTACAGACCAACTATACACGCGTGTCTTATAGTCTTTTTTTTTATTATACCTGCAATATAATTAAAAATAAGAGAAAAAAAGGAAATCATATTGATGTTATACTCGAATATATTTCTAATTAAATAATTTCATGATTGCCATGGGATTGTAACTTGAAAATCACCGTCTTTGTAAATAAAATGACTTCGGTCAATACACCGTCCATTCGGCGACTTGTTGCAAATGCAGAGTAAAAGTTGGTACCTGCAAAATCAAAATGCAAAAGCCTATTACAAAGAAAATGAAAGGTTAAATGTATCGATAATGCTGGCATATATGAAGGAAATGTGAAAGGAATTTTAATCTTCTACCCTTTGGTGCATTCATTCAAAACTTCAATCAACACTGCAATTAAAAAGTGTATCAGATTTTGCAGCGCACCTACTCTAAGAGCCAAAGACATCTCTTGCATTTGCAGAAAGCGATCTGAGAGCTCGGAAACAAGCACTACAGGTAGCTGATTATTGCGAGATCGTCATACATAGTAATAACGCTGTTCAAAGTTGAACATCATACTTAATTGTACTATCAATAACATGGCATATTCATTACAAACATAGAAAATTAAATAAATCCTTAGACGTTAATTGTGAAAAAGTTTATTAATGCAAACTACACAGAATAAGAATTAATGATAGTCGGCGTTTTTTTTTGCATTTTACACAATTTACCGCTTGCTCCACATATACCGCAACCAAGTGGTATCGATGCTTACCTATGCCATTGAGGAAAATTGTATTTCCTCGATGCCTATGCATAATTACAAATATTACAATGTAACAATGCAAATTCGGAGGTAAAAGGACCAAAGATATGGGTAAAATTACAACTTCTAGAATTATCTTTGTAACAAGCTAATTTTTTTGAAGGTGTATTGAACATAAGTAACACTTCTGCAAAGATAGGTTTTGCATATTTAGACATTAAAGAAACAAGTAGGTACACTTTCCAAAGATAGGGGTAAAATTATATCTTCTGCACTTGTTTTTGCCAGAGACTGGAAAAACCATTAAAAGTGTAAGGAGAGAGGTTTGGACTTAAATTTGGAATTAATTTGCATCAATAATTACAATGGGAATTTTAAAAAGTGTAAAAAAGAATGCCAAGGTTTTGGAATATGTTCCCAAACAAATTTTGGTCGTGATGATCTAAAAAATTTATCTGGTTGATTGCGGTCAACGGAATATGCGTTACGTTTACATATTCATTTTGTATGGGCTTTTGCTTTTTAATAGCTTGGGGTTCCTTCCAGTCTCAGTTTAGTGTCAGGTCTCGTGTCAGGTTTCACATCCCAAATGCGCTGTATTGAATTACATTAGTGAACTCATCATAAGACTCGTACCGTGGAAACTGCTGGAAGTGTATTTTTTGAATTGATTAACGGCGTTTAAAACCATCTGGGATTGGTGGTAAAAATGACACTATCCAATAAAAAAGAAACCTATTTCGCGATTGGGAGCGTGAGAAAATTACGATCCTTCCGAACGTTTTTGGAGAACTTGAGGGCATTCGACCGGTACGGTTCTCAAGAGATTGCCGTTTTAGATTTGAAAGCGACCAGACGGTCCCAATACCAATAAAGGGGGTCCTGCTTTGATCGTCGGGGTGAACAGAGAGTTTTCCCGTTGTATCAGAAGTGACCGATTTAAGGTCCCAAACCAAACCAAATTTTGAAACTGGCGTTAGATTTTCATTTATTCCAAGTGCCTATGTATCAAATTTCATTCAAATAGGTACTTTTATATTTTTATAAGTAAAAAAAGTTTGCAATTCGGTTTATAAATGGTCGAGATGCGAAAAGGGCACTGTGAATTTTGAATCGATTCGACTCAACTTTTGGCATTGCGTATTATATGGCTAAAGCGATGCCCATATTGAATTTCATGCAACTAACGGAGATCTAAAAGCGATCAGACATTTCTAAACAAAGTTATCGTTCACACGGACAGATAGAGGGACAGACAGAGAAAGGAACAGAGGGACAGACCAACAGACAGACGACAGACAGCAATACAAAATTATAAACGATTTCTAGGATCGTTAATAAACGGCAACAGTGTAAAATTATGGAACATCTAAAAAACGGTTTTATGTTTTTTTTACAATAACTTTTTTAGCAATAAACGCAGAAAATATTCCTTCCTTGGTGCAAGCCTCGACACCATAACGAACCAAATAGCGAAAAAAGTAAAACAATAGCTCTTAAGATAAAGAACTAGTAGCGTCTCAACGAACGAGCGGACGGACGGACGGACGGATAATGGGGCCACAATAGCGCATTTTTTTTATTTTTGTGGAAATGCGCTAAAAATCTACACTACGATTAAATAATGATAATGATAATGATTTGGCCTTCTTTGGTAATTTTACACCAAGCGAAACATAATTCTGACTCGGATCTCATCATGGTAATTTAAACACACCCGACCTTCAAAGTACTCATAAACAAAATTATCTGAGAATTGGACTATGTAAGCCCATTCATAATATTCAGAATTTAGAATACTTTAATAATCTTTGAATTTCCGTGTTCTCTAAACATCGAGGATTTATGCAAAGTTTTGATTCTCTAACTTGCAATTAACTTAATTTTCTACTTACAAGTAAAGGTCACAATTTATCATTCAATGAGATGATTGGTTTCCCTTTATCGTCGTGTAAAACTTTATTTTATAGCAAAAGCATTGTAAAGCTTCTGACAATTCTGAATTTAATTTTGACGTTAAAAATAGGAAGTTTAGATTCTACTTCACGGCAGTTTCTATAGAAACAGCATTGTCATATGTTCTGAACGTTATTTTATACCGTGCTCCGCGTCCTGTTTGAAATAAGAATGAAAGATGTCGTTAGAATGCGTAACTATCAACCAACATTTTGGCAATTCGTTTTATTGTATAGATTCTACTTGACATGCTCTCAAATGGAAAATGAAATACGTCGCTTTTGTAAGTACTTGGTGTACATTACAAACACTGTATATGGTCGACACGACTGGATCTCATGTGTTACTAGTATTCATATCAACTACTTTGCATTCTTGTCTTTATTAATAAACGCATCAGGTAATAAATTTGCATTATTACACATTCATTGATTATGATGTTCCAATGTGAGGCCATTATCTCTAATCAATCATCAGTAATTAAAAGCACTCAACATCAGTGCAAAGATACATGGACCGCAAGGCCACGATCTGCATAGAAATAAAAACAACCTTCGAGTTAAATAGATATTTTAATGAACCACGAGCTCATAAATGTTGTTTATGGAAACCGTGTGCCTTATTACGTTACGAGAAAAGATAAAGGAGTGCTAAGTAAATCATTCAAAAAATTCGGAACGAGCAGCGCAACAAGAAATTAGTGGCATACTCGTATTTTAAAAAAACTTCTTTCTAATACTGATACCGGCACGTAAGGAGACGAAAGATGCGCCGCGGAGCCACTTGGCTCCTTCTGCATACTCTGAAATGGTCACCTGCGCATAGCTCTCTCTCTCACCTTCTTATGTGCCAACGTTTGTTGAGGCCAACTAGCAGTTTCTGAGAGAAATTTTGAAGAGCTGGTAAAAGAAATTAGGGGGGGGGGGATTGTCTTTCAGGGAGACTTTTTTGCCAAGATCGAAAGTATGATTCAGTTTTGAGTTATGGGAGGCTTAACCTCAATTGTAAACAATATAGCTTCTTCTCTTCTTGAAAGCGCACAAGATTTAACAATTTTGGTGATCTATGGGCGAAGGGCATGTAAAACGTTTGGTGAAATTTATATTAGAATATGGGGTCACGCTGGGAAACTAAAGTGTTTAATTTCAAGAAAGGAATCCAGGTTTCGGGAAAGCGCGAATAAATTGAGGGACATAACAGTGGATAATAAAAACCGCTGCGATTCAATATCCGCAACAAAATGTATCTGCGCGGGAATTTTGGGGCAGCCGACGGCTATTCAAATTAGACCCACTTTGCATTCGAGCTAGGGTAATCTAAGAAATATCCATTTCACAGAAGAAACCGATTCACTTTGGTATGCGAAGGAAACCACAGACTTCAGGAAGCTAGTTTCGACAATTTTACTAATCAAGATGCCTCTATCGTTGATCTGAAAGGAATCTCGCTAAAGTTAAAGGTGACTATATCTTAAAGGATTAATAATAACTACAAACGATTTTTTTTATACAATTATTTCCGTTATCACGTGACGATGATGTGCATTGGAACTTATGTGAAATAGTATATTGAAAGACAAGTGTTACAATGCGACCTATTGTAATCGACTATCTTGTGGCCCGAGTGGCGAAGCGAAGCGGCCGAAAACAGTTGTACAAAATCATCATTGTGACACCGAAATAGAAAAAAGACTATACTCATGAATTATGTTTCCAGTGTTTCCTGCTATGTAAATTATATTAATTAAGGACGTGTTCATCATTACATGATAAACGTTTAATACAACATATTATATCATAACTTCTCGTTGGTTACTACAAGATCTCGTATAAGCATGAACACATTCCTAAAAATTGTAATACCGTTGTGTTTCGCACACGCCCTTACCAAGGATATCCGTAAGTATCTAAGTAAGGTGTAAACCCATAAATGGAATTACCCCTTCCAGCTTCCTTCTTACGCCCCTGCAAAAGAGATGACGTCACACTTGGTGAATGTATGACACGTACCGCATACGAAATTGTGCCTAAATTAAAAAATGGCATATCCGAGCTAGCGCTAGACCCTTTGGATCCTTTACTGGTTTCCAACGTGTCTTTTTCCACCGGAGGGGAATCGATGAGGTTGGATGTTAAGCTGAAAAATTTGAAAGTGATGGGCTTGGAACTGTTTGTGGTGAAAAACTTGACTACAAAGATTAACGAGGGAATATTTAATTTCGCATTTTACGTACCTCAACTACGAATTGTCGCAGATTACGAGATAGAGGGCAAGCTCCTGGCCTTCGCTGTAGCTGGAATCGGACGTTGCGAGTTGAATGGGAGTAAGTCACTTAGAATCATTGAACCAGATACTCGTAACTGGAATCGCATCGCCGGTAAACAAATGTTGCAAGAGTAACTCACATGGCGTTTATGCGTTTTACAAAACAACGTGCCAAACAAGGATGAGGCCAAAGCCCACGTTAGGCGGCCCGCGATTTTGGTTATCGAGGCCGTTCCAATTACTGACTATAGGAATATACAGTTCAATGCTTAGAACTGACAATCTAAGTCAAATTTGACTTGCAGGTGATGTATCAGCTACTACTCTTTGGTGGGGAAAATTATATGAGAAAGGCGGAGAAAAATATATTCGATTCGACAAGTTAGATATTGAATTCGATATAAAAAATGTAACTGTTCACTTTGAAAATCTGTTTGGTGGCAACGAAGAACTTACGTTAGTGGCAAACAAAATGTTCAACGAGAATATAAACATTTTGAAAGAGGAATTGCAGCCAGTAATAAAAAATATCATTAACGATGTACTTACAGATTACGTTAACAAGCTTCATTCAGAATATACTATGGATCAACTATTTCCTTTATAGTTAAACTGTTGCTAGACTTTCAGCAAATAAAGTTAACACAATGTTTAGGTAGTACTTTTCGTCTGCTTTAGCTATGGAAGAAGAAAATTAGACTATACAATAGCGCGTTTGCACCTCCAAATGTAGTATGGTGCTTATGGACATACAGTGCATACTTGCCACACTTAACAATGACAGCACAACAATGTTATGTTGTGTTTTAATACTTCAAATTAACCATTTGGCATCATTGCGGTGAGGCGGAACAAGAATAGCGCTATGGAAATAGTATATTGAAAGACAAGTGTTTTTACAATGCGATCTATTGTAATACGACGCCACGAGTGTCCACAAGATATGAGTATTACAATAAAGCATTGTAACACGTGTTTTTCATACTATTTTTTCTATTTCGGGGCTTTAATTTAATTAAAAAGTAATTATGAAACACTACAGGAAACTTTAGAATTAATATGTCTTAAGTTGGCAATACCATTTACGTTGACAAATTTTAAGTTGGCAGCGTAGATAAACACAACACTGACATTTGGAAACTTTAAATTCCGTGAATGTGTAATTTTTTATTCGTATAGATAAATTTATTTATGGTGGATGTGTAAACTGCTGATTTGGAATGTATTAAGTTCTTTGTGTACCAAAAATCAAGGAAAACACATAAATTTTACGTAATTTGATTTCACATGCATCTGATGATTTGACGTTGACGTCTTGGCGAACTGCCAACTTAGATATGAAAAGTTACCAAAAACAATGTTACAATGGAACTCATTGAAACACTGTTTTTGCCGAAAACAGTTGCACAAAATTCTCATTGTAACACCGAAATAGAAAAAAATATTTAATAAGAGAGACATTCAGCCCATAAGACATCCCATACTGCATATGGAGGTGCGAACGCACTATAGTATACCTTTAAATGACTTGCCACATTTAAACAATGCGAGTAGCATCATTATCTTACAAAAATTAACCACAAGATACCTACATTTTTAATGGCACACAATTAAATGAAATTTCCAAACATAAATCTTAGTAATGAATCTGAAACTATACTTGTGAGTAGTACAGCATGAATTCCTGCGTCATCTCTTCTTCACCTTGTAATTTGTCAAACAAACAATCGAATTTTCTGCGTCATTTGAATTCTATCGTCACGGGATCGTAGGAATTGGCGGAATACTCGCCTCTTCTCCATTATGAGATCAAGTATCTTATCAGGGATCTTCTGGCGATAAAGATGATGGGGTTGCGGAGGGATGCCGATGGACACTGCATCGGAGATGGTGGTAGTGTAGCGAAATATTTTTCCTGTGACTTGTTGAGCTTGTTTGACTCTGGAGAAGTCTTTTTTGTATATCACAATGAGGAGAAGAACAGGGGGCGGGGTGAAGTTTGTACGGACCAGCAATGGAAGGTGGTCAGAGGTGATTGTGGTGCCTAGGAAGCAGTTGACGTCGATGTAGCGGTAAAAATGATATGGTCAACAATAAAAGTACTGTGGGGCGACACGAAAGCTGGGGTAGTGTTGTTAACACGAGAGATGGAAAGTGTTATTAGGTGGTTGACGAGGTTAATGCCCTTTGGGTTACAGGTAGAAGCGCCGAACAGGGTGGTATAGGTGTTAAGATCCTCCAACAAGACAGCGTGCCGGAGGGTGGAGATATAGTAAAAGAGATCATTCGGAAGAGTATTGTCTGGGAGATTGTAAAAACTGAAAAAGTTGATAGTCGTGTTTGGGAACCATTTTTTTGATAGGTTTTGTACTTGGTCGAAGTAAAAGAGGTTTTTTATGAGGAGACGTTTGCGGCGTTAGCCACAGGAGGTAACGGTACCGACGACGAAATCTATGATTGTGAAATTAGGATATGATGCAGACGATGTAAGGAGTGGAGAACGCTACCACGTTTCCGGAGAAGGACACAAAGGATCTGCGGTTGAGGAAAGCTTGCTTGGATGACTTCCGAAGAGGCTTGTGGGATCAGCTTGTCGCAATATAGGGACGGTGGTGAGGACAGTTTTCAATTTTTCGAATGCGGCGGCTTGGTCCGTCGACCAGATCCATGACACGCCCTTTTTCAATAGGTTAGTGCGCGAATTGCAAGACAAACTTCCGGGACGATCCTTCGTCGGGGCTTTTCCGTCAAGCATGCAGAGGGAAAGGGAGCGTGGAATTATTTTCCGGGGTGAGTGGTGAAAAACTGACTTTGGAGGCAGCGGTTGGAGCTGATGTGGTAGAGAATGCGTAAAGAACTGTTTCAGTACCGTAAGAGGGCACTCCTAGCAGGATACACAGTGCCATACATTGCGTTTAAATGTGCACCCTTGCTTTTTAGCGCATTTTTTAAGAAGTAAAGAAAATGTGCTATGTTTGCGTTTTGTCCGTCCGTCCGGACCCACTTCTGCCGTTTCGAACTACTACTAGGGGAATGGTTTTCGAGATCAGTGAGCGACGGGGCCTGGGGGGGTTAAACATTAATTTTATCTCTCATTGTATTCTAATTAAGGGTCTCAACGAAAGGAACCGTTTTCTACCAACTACTGGCCTTCTTTCTGTCTTCTTATCAAGGGGGGGGGGGGGGAACTAGTTTTATCCTTCATGGTAGGTACTCTAATGAAAGGTCTAAACGAAAGGAATTAATTTCTACCAATCATAGCCCTGCCTCCTCCTCGACCTCTTATCGTGATCGGGTATATTCCCTTATACCTCAAGAACGGATTGTCGGAAGAGGGTAGGTACTCACAAAGTGCAATTGAGACGTCTGCAAGAAATACTTATATCCATTTGTGATGTCAAAACAAAAGCTATTTCGGTTATAAAAAATGCGCTTTATCTGCACAAGAGTTGTGCACAATTTATACTTGTTTATGTAATGTTTTCTGTGAAATCTATTTGTATTTTCCACAATGATCGCGTTTCAGTCCTCATAAAATAGTACCAGTTATAGTCTTAAGTCCCATAACTTAATTACGCCGCCGAAAACACATTTGGTCATTTTAACCGGAAAAAATCTGAATTTACTGTATTTCCTTTGTACTTATAACCTCCTACTTTCTATTACCAAACCCATAACCATGCGCACCCCTAGCAACATTTAACTTTCATGCCTACAAAAATCAACGCTATTAGAGGGCTACTACTGCAGTAGGGAATACAAGCCGGCCGATCTTCGTTATCTAGATTTGCAGTGGTCTTTTGGGTTTGTGCATCTCAAACCCTATTTTCACAACTACCCGTGCTTACCGGAAGATCGAAAGATTCAACTGGCTCCGAATAAGGGTTATTTGAATTGCTTGGGAGATCCGTTTTAGACCTTGCTGACCTTATTGGAAAACTACAAGGGCAGTAATCCGTGGTAAACAACAATTCGTAGCATTTATGTATTAATGAATGTCATATTACTGCTTTACATTAGCGTAAATCCTGATCATTTAATTGACACACATTCGCATTTATATCGTTATGTTACGTTAAACCGTGTCACACCAATTTGGTTATTTCACTTAATGCGATTTTTTCACGTAGAGTCGGTCAGGCTGTTCAGCTTCAGATAAACTCCTATTAATCTCGCATCATAAATAATATTAAAAAAATAATTTTGCTCTTCTTGTAGCAATTTTCTACTGACAACAAGTATTTCAATATTTTCTAATCATACTATGTACAATCAGTTAGTTCACAAACTTTTTTGTTTCAATTGCATGCATTTCAGACCATATTATGCAAATTTATATTTTCTACAAGACTGATTAAGAATAATTGAAAGTATATCCAATTATATCAATTAATTATAATAACTTTTAATCAGCACTTTCATTAGCACTTACTGCAGTCCGCACATATCATTGCGTATTTGCACATTAGGTGTGATAATACTATTTTGTAACCAATTTCCAAATTCAATTAAAAAAATACTTTATAACAGCTAAAACCTTTAAAATTTGAACATTTTACATGGGAACAAATCAACACATCGTTAGGTTATTGGATTTCTGTCGAAACCAAGACTTTTAGTTCAATTACTTAACCTGATCTATTCCTGCTTGGATACCAAATTTGCTGGATCGGTGTCTTTTTGTATCGGTTCAAATACCATCAGAAAGAAATAATAACCAAATCGACAAATTTTGATTTTTCTGGTATATCTTCGGAAGTAATCGGATTTTTTTGGTTTTCTTTAAAGCATGATAATATTATGTGTTCCCTAATTTGACCATCGTCGCAATGGATTTTTTCCTTGTTAGCGCATTTCAATTTTCTATTCTCTATTCTCCTCGGTTTTCTCGTTGCTCTCCGCAAGGCTTTTGCTTCAACAGTCTATATGAAACATAATTGTAGCAACAGTGCTGGTTAATTGAAGATTATTAAAATGAACAAGATGATAGAGTTCTGCGTGGACAAACCTGTTATATTGTTTCGTGTAATTAATTGAGCAATTAAAGCAAATTTGATCTGTGATTTAAATAAGTACACGTACCCGAGTAAGAGATTAACGTACTAGTTTCAGTCGACAAAGCAATATGGGTAAACTTTTCGTACTAAACATTTTCTGCGTGTTATTTTTCAATGTAACTTCGAAGCAAATCCGTAAGGGCTGGCATTAGTTGGGCGATTATCTGATTATTTATTTTAGCGTCTTATGTCTCTTTGTGTAAAATAAACGATCCGAACCTTTCAATGTGTTTAAAGGACTCGATTAACGCACTTCGTCCATATTTGGTGAAAGGGATACCGGAAATGGATTTACCACCTGGCGAACCACTACAATTTCCCTCGGTGTCGGCTGACACCGGCGCAAACAGCGCCGTTTCTGTGAAGGCAAAATCGTGGAACCATACAGTATCTGGGATTATGGATTTTATCTTAAACGACATTTCGCTGGATTTGAAACACTCTTCTTTTTCAATTGCGGTATTATTTCCTAGCTTGAGATTAAAAGGACAGTACACATTTAAAGGGAAGGTTCTTCTTTTTGAAATTGATACCGAGGGAACGTATGCGCTGGAGGCTAGTGAGTATCTTTAAATTTTGGAGGGTATATATTAACACTGACGGTTTTTAGCAAATGTTACCGCAAGCGGATACAGCCATCTGAGATCTTACATGAAGGAATCCAAAGAGCACGTAGAATTCGAAAATGTCCAATTTAACGTAGACGTAAAGACTGCTAAAATAAATTTTACAAATCTAATAAAGGGCAATGATGAAATGACGGAGGCCGCAAACACTGCCATAAACCAAAACATCAACATTGTGATTGATGAACTTCGGGGTATTATTGGTCAGGTTTTTGGCGAATTGCTTTTTATGTATTTCAACTCTGTTTTCCGACTTTTCCCAGTCGACGAATTGTTGCCGGAGAACTAGAATCATCTAATACCTTTGTGGGAGGAAGAAGATTGAACCATGGTGGAGCCGGTTACAGTTTTAATTGTTATATAGAGATTGTAATAAAATAACTCCAACGTTTAGGTTCGTAACTGTTTAGCCAGTAACATACAATAAGAAATATCTCTTCTGGAGTATTGATAGTTGTAACAACTTGAAAATTTCCCATTTTTACAAGTTGTAAATAATCAAACATTTGGTAATAATACTATAAGACATTACGGTAGGCTGACCAATGAATGAACAAATAATCCAAAGTTTTGTTGGAAAGTGTTCCCTTTATATATATTAAGGTAGAAAAATGAACTTTTTGCTTTTTGACTGTAAAATTTGGTATAAAATTTGTGTTGATACCATATTTAATCAAGAGACTTCGCCATATCCAACTGTATTTACCATTAGTCCAAATCCAGTTTCACATTCACGTTTAATTACAAGTTCGAGTTTTTAATCATCATTGGTAGGTACTGGACCAGTTTCGAGCATTCTGCCGGCTACTCCGAATTAGGTTTTCCTGCAGTTTTCCTAATTCGTAAGGTAAAAATGTAACTAGGGCCAGGCCTGTTTATTTTAATACATAAATAAATAAATAAATAAATAAATAAATAAATAAATAAATAAATAAATAAATAAATAAATAAATAAATAAATAAATAAATAAATAAATAAATAATAAATAAATAAATAAATAAATAAATAAATAAATAAATAAATAAATAAATAAATAAATAAATAAATAAATAAATAAATAAATAAATAAATAAATAATAAATAAAATACCACGCACATGCGATCGATTGAAACAAATTAAATTTAAAAGATGTTAATCCGGCCATAAACTCTCGTTTAACTTGAATACCTATACGTCTGCGCCTCATGAACTGCGGCGAACCTGTTTACCCTCAAATTAGCTAGCTTTTATGGAGCAATAACAAACTCCTTATCGGAAGACCAGACTTAAAGGAGATAAACTTAAAAAAAACACTCAATTTTCAAGTGTCGCAGATGTCCCTAACCTTTCTTAACGTAAACTAACTGAACAATAAATTAATCAAAATACAAGAGGATTATTTAAAAAAATACAGGGCACGGCGCTGTGGCATTTGCGTTGGTTCCGTTTCGCTTTACTACTGGGCAACCGCAAAATTAAAAAGAGAAAAGAGGGCCTTCCAGCATAACTTTGATTGCAATAGCGTGCCCATTCTGCCAGTTTACCTTGTAATCTAATAATTCCAAAATCCAATCAACATTGATTTCAAATTCAAATATGACCGAATTTGTGTTTAATACAAATTGTTTAATTATAAAACGATATTTTGTTATTTTGATTTTTAATTTGTGGTTCAACCGTGCGAGAAGAAGGAATTGGCTACGGATAGCTAGGGGAAACGCGTCTACCAGTGAAACAACCACCGAGGTTTGACAAAACTCATATCATTGCACAAGTCACGCCAAAAAGTAAATAAAAATGTAAACTAAAAATAAAATAAAAACATAAGCTTATCCTCGGGCACTAGTGGGTATAAAGACACTTGTCCTGGTAAAGAATCTACAGACATATAAAGGATATTTAATTGCATAAAACATTTCTTGACAAGGTTACTCAACTAAATGCAAATTTTCAGTGCAGCGCTAACACTAACCACAAAGGCAAAGATAAATGTAACCGACAACGACAAAAGCAATTACCTACAGGTTACCTGCACGTTTCAAATTTCCTATACTTGAGATGAAGATTTGCGTAGTGATTCTTCGATCTTAGATACAATGTATTAGATCGGTTCCAGCTAATCGACGTGGCGATCTTCAATTCAAATATGAGTGTTTGCATCTCATTCAAAACACGGTACTTATTTAATATGATCACCACAATGCTCGTAACGTACAAAGAAATATATATCCAAAAACTACAACACCAAAATCAGACTCAAATTCAATGAATTCAAACTTACATACCCTATTCGTAAATGGGTTTCGGATTACGATATAGGTAAAACAAAGATAGGTTATTGAATCTAAATAATGGACTGTATATTTGAAGTGAACAACGCAAAGTAACATAAATTATTATCAACTTACCCTTTTTCGTCCTTGCTAGGATCTCTTTCGAAACTCGAAACGGGTAGGGAAAAGTGGTAAAATGGAAATGAGGCGACAAGTTGACAATCGTACTAATAAACTACTGACAATTAATAGCATAAATCACCCTGCTAATATATATTTAAAAAACGTCACCAAAATGAAATATTTTTAACTAGAGCAATAGCACGCACGCATTCGACTGTGTATTTTTCTATATTGCCCGTGTCTTTCCCAAGGCGTATGGTATTACCTTTTAGATATAAAACTAGTTGATATGCGAACTAAACAGTTATTACATTAAAACATATGGCATAACCTGAAAAGAAATGTGTCAACAGAGAGGAACTCTATAAAAATAACTTTACCTAAAGAGGATACACCTACACCCATTCGCGTAAAGACGCTTACATAACTAATTCCAACAATTTTAGCGTGATGACTCTAGAATTTTCAAACATATCAACATCTTTTGAGATCGCGGCGAGTCTGAGACTACGAATCACGTGCTGACCAAGATTTCCGCTTTGATGGTATCGGGAAGAGCAAAATCGGCTTAAAAAGTAATTTTGGAAGTGCAGGAAGACGGAGGGTTTTAAATTATTTCAATCTTCAAGCACTTTTTTCCTAATACCACGTTAATTTTGACAAAAACTGGTGTCGGTTGTCGGCAAAACAGTGGCTTTTAAAAGGAGTCTACAGTTCTGCAGTGCAAGTCGTACTTATGAAAACGGTACCGGGAAGATAATAATTTACTGCACTTAGTTTCCAATGTTACAAAATCTATTTATTTTTTAGTTACTATTAGATTAGATCTTCATAGTCTGCATGGTACCTATAGCAAATCCAATGTAAATCACTGAATGGCCACGTCACTAATGCACATTGGTTAAGGTTTCTTTAATAGCTTGTGCAATGTATTCTATGTCGGTAGATTTCATTCCAGACATATTGATACGGCCCGATTTAAGCATGTAAATATGGTGCTTTTTAACCATATGCACAGACTGTTGCTCTGAAAAGATATAGTTGTCAATTAGCTGAATTTTACAGTCGGTTGTACCTACCATTTAGTCCAGTGTAAGAGAACATTCCTATTTGAGATGTAATGTGACTCCAATTTCCAGGGGTATTATTTTTTTCTAAAGCTTCTCTTAGAGCCTTCCTCATGCTGATAATCCGAGAAGACATTGTGCGGATATGGGATTTCCTACATAGATATTTTTATAGGGCGGTTTCACGCCGCTTTTATACGTTACCATTGTTCAAACAATTTTGGGTCACTCAAAACGCGTGACACGATGCTGGCACCATGTAAGGGTGGATTTGAGTACATCCCTCGGACAAGAAGTGTGAATTGCGATTTGACTGCTTGCTGATTGGAGAGATTATTGAGTACTACCGTAAGGTTACCCACGCGCTCATCTGAAAGACAAAAAAATTGCGTTAAGCATTACTGTAAGTGTAACAATTGAGCACGTACTGTACAATCCAAAATTTTTTGCAAAAGACTGCGCGCAGAACAATTCAAATCCTCTCGAAACGAAATAGCGCACCGCCCAAGAATCCTTCTCTAAGTCGCCGGATGCAAAACCCTGATATGCGCAGTCGAGGAATGGAAATAAGCGTTTCTTCTCCATTACATCGGCGATTTGTTTCCATTGTTCCTGTGTTGGGTCACAACCCGTCGGGTTATGAGCGCATGTGTGGAGAATAATGACCGAATTTTCAGGCGCCTCACTGAGATCTTGCAGAAGACCATCTATGTCTAATCCACGTGTTTTGGCACACCAATATCGGTATTGTCTACCTTCTTTAAATCCGGCGTTTGTAAATACCAAATTGTGATTTTCTGAAATAGTTAAATATAATTTTTGTTCAGCGAATTAAAGATTAAGACGTACCCCATGATGGTGCTGAAAAGTAAAAGATTTTACTTCCAAGTTGACTGGCTAAGAATTCTGCTCCAACACGAAGCGCCCCAGTACCAGATAAGCACTGTATGCCAAAGGCCTAAAGAATAACAATTAGATGCAACATAATTGAAACTTGGTATTACTCTCTTTTCCAATAGTGCTGGGCTGTTATGACCTAAGAGCATGGAAGTAGCGGCATTTGTAAATGCCTCCAAACCTAAGATTGGCAAATATTCCTTGTTGCGCGTTTCATCCGTTGCCAATAACTTCTCAACCTCGCGAACTACTGGCAGCACCCACGGCTTCCCTTCATCGGTGCGATAAGCTGAAAAATTCGAATAATTTCAAATGAATAATTGACTTCTGTCTCGTACCTCCAACACCCAAGTTGATTTTCTGCGGGAATGTATCTTCTACGAAAGCTTTCGTTAGGGCGAAGACTTCAATTGGGGGTCCCAAGGCAACGTCTGAAAATCGCGACATCATGGAATGTACTGAGAGTTGGGTAACGTAAGGAATTGCTTAAATTTGTGATACACGTCGAACAATTTGACGTAGTGACTTGTTTAAGAGTTATGAAATTGCTATCGGTCAATAATTGATAACCGCACTTGAATTCGTATCATTGAAGATGATTGTAATGAACCTTGCTCAATGTAAGTTGCCCACTTAAACGGACGGTAACACTCCAGCAACCAGAGACATTAGATTTATTTATTTATTTTACATTTGTTTATTGGCTGTCAATAAATCGTAAAAATGGATGATATTTCAGTCAGTATTGCAAATGACTCCATATTGACTGCCACTTACCTACACATGCAAATATGTTATTAAATTTATGTTCGCAATATACGTAAATGGTTCAATAATTCATACGTATGCAGCTTGGGGCCGCGAGGGGTTACACAAAAGTTTACGCCATCGGCATGAGTGCCAAAAGAATTATGCACTGAAGATAACTAGCCAAGTAAGATTTTCTAGAATTGTCTAATTTTTTGCTAGACGTTGGTCCAGTGATAATTTATGTCCATTAACTTAGCAGAGCAAGGTCAGCAGAACACAATCAAACATATTGCATAATTAGGTGCTAATTAAGTGCCATATTCCCGAATTAAATGCTCCTTTTTTTTAAATTATTACATGTTCTGCCAGGTTCATATGAACCCAGCAGAGCACTACCTCAAAAAACCAAAAAATGAAAAGTGAACTAACTATACTTAGATGTTAATTAGGTGCTAATTAAGTGCCCTATCCCCGAATTAAATGCTCCTTTTTTTTAAATTATTACATGTTATGCCAGGTTCATATGAACTCAGCAGAGCCCTACCTTAAAAACTCAAGAAAATGAAAAGTGAATAAATATAATTAGGTGCTAATTAAGTGTCCTATTCCCGAATTAAATGCTCCTTTTTTTAAATTATGACATGTTCTGCCAGGTTCATATAAACTGAACGTTATGAGTAAATTACTGCCTCCCAAATTCAAAAAGATGTTGTGTACTGTCACTTTTCGTCCCTCATTACATTTTAATCCTTTTGGGAGAAAAAGTGACACTTTAGACCCTTAAACGAATGACAAAACATGTTCATTTAGTCCACGGATTATACTTTCATTGGGGATGCCTATAACTTGTTATATTTTCCGCTGTTTTTTAAGCCTACTAACATTGGGAGGTTATTAGTCAATGCTACTAAGTATACAGGGTGGTGACTTGCGTAACGCATCATAGGGATTTCAATGTAAAATTCATAACATGCGATTATTGGCTCCCCAAATTATTTTAGAGCAAAAATTTATTAAAGTTTTATGTAGAAAAATTTTTTTTACCTCAATCAACCGTATTAGTTTTCAATTTTTTTCATATAAAGACGGAAAATTGGAAAAATAAAACCCGCATCTTTTTCAATAATCTGCGATGCCATGGAATTTTCTAAAACAAAAAGATATCCAGTTACCAATTAGCAGCAGTTCGAAATGGATTTTATGATCGACTTGGTTACTGTCTTGCAGTTAATGGTGACTTATTCGAACATTTATTGTAAATTGTTACATTAGGAAACCGCTTTGAGTAATTTGGCCTTTCTTTATGTTGAATTCGCCATTCTAAACGTAATACTTTTTGATAGAATTTGATTTGTTTTATAGCAGAAATTCCATGGCATGACGGATATTGGCGTAGTTTTTGTATTAGAAAATTCCATGGCATCACAGATTTTTAAAAAAGATGGGGGTTTTATTTTTCCATTTTTCCGCCTTTATTATGCAAAAAAATGAAAACTACTACGGTTGAATGGCGTAAAAATTTTTTTTCTACAAAAACCCTTAATACATTTTTGTTCTAAAATAGTTTGGGGAGCCAATAATCGCATGTTATGAATTTTACATTGAAATCCCTATGATGCGTTACGCAAGTCACCACCCTGTATATTTGCGGGACCATTTTGAAGAAATGTTTTTGATTTAATCACTTTCGTAGCTCGATTAATTAATCGAGGATTCACTTTGAACACTTTTTATACATTTTTTGAAAATAAAATTGATTTTAGGAACATAAATAAATAAATAAATAAGTTAATTTGATCAATTATGATCATAATAAATAGGGATGAATTTATTGCGATGAATTTTTAATGAATGTAAAACATAAATGAATATGTTTATCAACTACAGCGAATGAACTCATAGGCATTAGGTAAATGTTATTTTAGAAAATAGACAAAAAAATGTTAATATCTTATAAATGCAATTAAAAAACAAAACCTTATTACAAAATTAAGGCATAGTGTCGCACCTACACCGTCAGGCCATATCATTCTTCGAAGATCTTGTCCTCTGCTTCTTCGTGGATCTACCAATTCGGGAATCAACGAATTGTAATACTCGCTATTTTAGTAGTCCAAAAAACGTCATCTCTACAAAAAATTAACGTATCTTTTCGCAGAAAAAAATGCGGATTATTATACCTTTCGATTTGTACTACCTTAGTGTAAATAATAGAATGTTGGTAGTAATAATCACAGACCATCAACGGTAATAATTATGGTATCCAAAAAAGTTCAGAAGTAAAAATATGAAACATATTCCCCTTGAAAACACAACACCCTGTAGATTTTCACTACTATTGAAATGACCAATTATGTAAACCCTTCAGCGTAACTTACATTTCAAACTTGAACGAAATATCTCAAAAACTGCAGGAGATATAAAGAAAAAACCTAAAAAATCTTGAAATTTGAACACCCTGTAAATCGGTAACGAAGTGTTTGTGGACCTATGTTTATATGAACTTTGAGCAAAGGTCATAAAATAAGCCAAAGAATTAGCTAGTTCCGTATTTACATCATATTTAGGAACACCCTCTATAAAATGTATCTAATAAACCGACCGACCCTAATCTAGGTGCGCTTATATTTCTGTGATATTGGGTATTTATTGCTGCGATTATTTCAGAATGAATACTTTTTTGAGATTTTAGCTAAGAATTTATTGCATTTACAGTTAGAAATCATCGTTTCCATGTTTCATTAGTCATCATAAAATTACATCCTACCCGACTTTTAATCCGGCTCATATTGAACTGAACTCCCACAAATCGATTGGTCAAGCGTTGGCATGTGAGACAAGGTCATTCTTCTCTTTCTACTTCAACTTGCTATATTTCGAAAGATGTTAGGCAACTTTACATACTCCGTGTAGAGAAATTAATTCACTTTAGAGGGGCCTTAAGCAGAGGTTAATAGAATAGCCTGTATGTTACATACAGCATGAATGGTTTATGGCAACTGTACAACCTTTTCTATTCTATGTCAATCAGCTGATTCTGTTTTGTTGTTTTAATTACATTTCTTTAGCAAAACATATAGTTTTTGTGATGAACATGCAAACATTATGCAGAAGAATATTAAGAAGTAATGGTTTTTCACATTACCTTCGTAATCTTACCTACACACAAGGGCAAGAACCAGAACCTAAGATAAGGGAATATTTTTATTACATCGATCATCAAGGAATGGTACGGCTCTCATTACACTAACCATATCACTGTACAGATTAATTAGTTATTTTTAGACGACTCAAAGATGAAAAATTTTACATCATGCTTCAAAGAAAAGAAGTTTTTACGCTTCTTCTTCAACCAATTGAAAATAAATCATACAGGTCGCTATACGGAATTTCCGTATATATCGCTGTGCGGTAAGGAAAGAAATTATGTACGATGCGATGATTACCCAATTGTTTTTACCCACGTACTCGAAGACAAATTAGCATTTAATCACGCAGGCGACTTATTAACGTTACAGTTTCAACCTGAGAAAGTGTATATGCTTCCGACAAGTGGAAGAGTCTACCATCCTGCCCCTGAAAAAACAGGTTCCATTGGGTTGGTTAGATCGAAGCTTGCAATAGAATTTAGTAAGCACTTCGTTTTTGAAAATGGAGAGGGAAAACCACCCACACATTTCAATTGGAAGGATACTGTGTACGAGTTAGATCAAGAATGGTTTAATAAAGCTTTAACAAAGGATATTTATTTAAAAAAATGTCATGTATAAATCACATTTGATATGTTTTAACTGGCATAATTGTTCAAATAAATTTATTGCATTTGTTCGATATTATGAGCACCTTAAATTAAAGTGTTAGTAAACTAAAACTATGTGTCATGTAGGTATTGCACTATTAATGTATTTGTACAAAAGGCACTAAGAAATACTGTCCGGTCCAGGAGTGGGCGCTCGGCTCAAGGGTTTAAAACTTCCCGGTGAAACCCACGAATGACCGACAGTAGGAAGTCTGCTCTCATTTGCTTCATCCAGCATTAGTACTTTAACTTCATCGTGCACCTTTGGTGTGTATTTCTCAAAGGTGATGTAGTGCTTATCGTTCGTTGGAGGGGGCGTATATAACTGCTCTTGACTTTTTTTTACACATTCTTTCACTCTTTCCTTGAAGGTGTCTAAATTTTCTGTGTATCTACAAATAAATTTTATTGAAACATGATCATAGTATTGACCACGAGGAGAAACCAACATGTTTAGAATTAATTACATTTCTTTTCTAATACCTTGACAATCTGGAAATTTATAACGTGAGGGCGAATTTCATTATTTATCACTTTGACATCGATATTGAGACTAAGACTAAACACAATTCAATAAACCTCGAAAAATCTAGAAGGGATATACTTCAGGGAAAAGTTGAGTTACATTTGCTTTCATTCCCCATCGTCGTTGACTAATCCTTTATCAACTTGATGGCACCTCGAGAATGTTCTAGTAAAATTGCTACACTATTAAAGAAAAATCATGTAATGTGCAATACATGAATAGAATTGTGAATGGTTTCTGCCTCGCCTGGTTTAGAACAAAATGCTCAATATAGCTACACTTCACTTACAAATTAGCAGCTTCACGATTAACGGCATGCTCAATCGAGTTCTCAACATTGTAGAAAATCCAATGAACATACTTTATGACTTGCCAAATATGTTGCTCCCCTCTGGTCCATGTAGGAAACCCGCTACTTAGATCAAGCTGATTATTATCCGCATGTATTACTGGATGAAAAATTTCTGATTGGAAAACAACTTTCTAGAACTCAAAGAATGTAAATATTTGAAGAAAAGAGTAAATAATTACAGGGTGTTCGCCATCCGGAAAGCTATCAGGCAGAGAAATCGTAAATCTAAAAATCCCATCTTCGTAAAGGCCACTTCGTACAAAAATCACACCGAACCAAACTACTTACAGAGGTCATAAGCTCAAATGCACAATACGATACACAACTTACCAAATGAATTCTCTTTGGACGGAATAACGTATATACTTTTTATATTCTCACTAACTACCATTTTACTTAAATTACACGTATCAATTCAAGTAACCAATGAAAGCAGTCTACTTACTATTCGGCCAAAATTATGTACTCTTGATGAACGGTTTTATAAAACATATTGATGTCTTCATTTTGTCGTCCGAATATGTTATCTTTATTGTGCTCCGACGGAATGACACGCCGTAAAGACCCCTGTCTTGTAAAAGATTGGTTTGTGGTATTCGGGTCGACCTACAAAGAGGAAGTCAAATCTAAATCGACCAAATTCATTTACCTTGGCAGGTCTAGTCGTGGCAGGAATCATGTTTAACAAACAAATGGCTTATCTCAGGAATACATAATCGTTATAGATAAATTAATATCGTAAATCAACATTAATCCATTTACATTTTTCTATTCTAACCTAAAGTATAGTATTTGATTTGACCAGTATGATTAATCGCCTAGTATAAAAAATGGTACACTTACAATTTTTGTGTCTTATACAGGGTGAGAACAAAACTCTATCATTTTTGGGCCATGCTAGGTGACCCCTAATGGTGAATGAATGGGTGCTGTTACACGATACATTGCTTTTCTCAGAATTTTACCTAGACGAGATCAAGACTAACTCATTTTTGTCAATTGGTTGTGTCGTCGAACCAGACCTTCAAATAGGGTGAGCTTTCTGAAGACCATAACGGTCCCAGACTGACTAGCAGAAGGTGGGCTGTTATTTAATAACCCAGTCGATGCGAAATTAACCTGCGTGGTGTTACCCTGGGAGCTATATCCTTCTATTATCTATATTCATCCAAGAGGAACATTCAAGGTCTTGCCCAAAAATTCTCGGCACATTTAAATACTCTTTGGTGATATTCACCCCCGGGTGCAACACCGGAACAATAGCCCTGCCGCGGCGACTTGACCCATATAAGGTTGGTAATGCACCGGCAAACTTTAGGTGCTCTAGAACTTCTGGGCTTCTTCTCGGGCTTGGCCTGAGACAGACCCAGGAGTGCTTCCCCTCCGATCTGAAACGTTTGGTTTCTGACGTCGGGTTGCCCCCAGAGCCAACGATACCTAAACACAGCCTCAGGCTCTCTGGCTTTGGTGCAGGGCCCGTTTGACCCAAGGTTTACCCTCGCGCCGGTGCTTCCTGACCTCAGCAGCAGCTCAAAATGTAGGCCTATGTGACGTGGACGTAGATTCGCCCTCTGCTCGAAATTCTTAATCTCGACTTGTTTGGTACAACTTGAAGTTCAAAGTATATATAGTCATCAGTTAGTCACTCCGTCAGCCTATTACAGATGTTATAAATTATAATAATAGATCAATAAATATCGGCGTTTAATGCGAAAATGCCGTCATCTAGTAATAAAAGAAAGTTTAAAGCATTGCCATTTTAAGTTAACAAGTATAACAGTATGAAACATAATCAAATCACTCTGTGTAATAATTTATCAAACTGACCAAACACCCTATAGATATTAAGTAATTCACACTTTATTTGTTTACGTAAGCAACAGTTACGTAAAAAGAGTATTTGGCACTTCTATTATTATTATGGTAATAATTTAATGAATCATTTTTTTGTCCACATGCCAAACGAACGATAGCACTTGTATGTAATAGAAATGACCTTTAACCATAGAATACGTCATGATTGCTTTATAATCTGACTCTTTTTGTACCTCTAAAACTGAGAGAGATGGCATAATACACACCACAATTTTGATCGGATCAATCGGATCCTATTAGTGGGGATTTTTTCAAAGGTTAACGTAATTCACTTCGCGATCGAATTTTGGGAATTTAAAATTAATCTTTACAATGTCCAGATTTACGAATGTGGATTTGGGGCCTCCTATCGAAGTTTTCGCCTTGACCAGGGCGTTTACGGAGGACTCATTCGCACAGAAAGTCAACTTGGGGGTTGGAGGTAAGTGCATCGAATTATTTCAATGCATCGAATAAAGACCTGTCGGTTGTTAGCATACCGGACTGATCAAGGAAAGCCATGGGTATTGCCGGTAGTTCGTGATGTAGAGAAGATATTGGCTGCCGATGAAACTCGAAACAAGGAATACCTGCCCGTACTCGGAATGGAATTGTTCTCCAATGCGGCCACTTCAATGCTGTTAGGCCACGACAGTCCTGCAGTATTGGAGAAAAGGGTAACGTGAAGTTGGACAAACTCCATCTTATTTCGTTGTAATTTTATAGGCTTTCGGTGTACAATGTTTATCAGGAACTGGTGCACTTCGTGTTGGTGCAGAATTCTTGGCAAGACAACTTGGACACGAAATATTCTACTATTCCTCACCATCATGGGGTAATTTTCTTCTTCGCTGCCAGTGTGATAAATGTGAAATGTTGCAGAAAATCACAATTTGGTATTTACTAATGCCGGATTTAAAGAAGCGCGACAATATCGTTATTGGTGTGGTAAAACTCGTGGATTGGACATTGAGGGCTTCCTACAGGATCTTAGAGATGCACCCCAGAACTCTGTCATCATTCTTCATGCGTGTGCCCATAATCCTACAGGGTGTGATCCAACCCAAGACCAATGGAAGCAAATTGCCGATGTCATAGAGGAGAAGCACTTGTTTCCATTTTTCGATTCAGCATATCAAGGTTTCGCATCTGGTGATTTAGAAAAAGATTCTTGGGCAGTTCGTTATTTCATTTCTAGAGGATTTGAATTATTCTGTGCCCAGTCTTTTGCGAAAAATTTCGGTCTTTACAGTATGTATGCCTACACAAGTTGCTATGCACTTAAATCTGTTTTTCTCAGATGAACGAGTTGGCAACCTTACAGTTGTACTAAACGATCTATCTTGTCAGGTGGCTGTGAAGTCTCAATTCACCCTACTTGTTCGTGGAATGTACTCAAATCCACCACTTCATGGTGCCAGCATAGTTGCATATGTTTTAAACGATCCCAAGTTGTTTGAGCAATGGTACAAGTCACAATACTGTTAACAGCACAAGTAGAGCTTTCCGTACTGTCATTCAATTACCTCTACTTGTGCTGTTACTTGATCAAGAACACAGCAATACCTGTTTATTTTGTAGGAAAGATCATATTTGTACAATGTCTTCTCGTATTATAGACATGAGAAAGGCTCTAAGAACTGCTTTAGAAAAAATTAACACACCCGGAGATTGGAGTCACATTACAACACAAATTGGAATGTTTTCTTATACAGGATTAAATGGTAATACAGTTTTTGGAAACCTTGTGCTTATTTTACCTTATTTCAGAACAACAATCGAACCACATGGTAAAAAAGCATCACATTTACATGCTCAAGTCTGGCCGTATCAGTATGTGCGGAGTTACGCCTAGCAATGTGGAATATGTTGCACAGGCCATCAATGAAACCTTAACAAATGTAGCTTAAGGGTGTATATTATGCATTTAAAATTCCTTAGTTTTGTGATATAATGTAGATGCATTATTTCTCCCAACTAAATGCTGCAATTTTTGAATCTCTTTTGGTACTACCTTTATATAAAATATTTCGTATTTACGATAATTAAAATTGATCCGAAAACTTGTGTGGAAAATTGGAAATGCAGCTGAAATTAGGTATTGAAAAGTACAGTATTGTGTTCTGAAATATGCCTTTGTAGTGTATTAATAAAAGTTAGCAGTTAAATTCTTTAATTTTAAAAACCTAGGTATCCCTGTAATAATCTATTTATCTTCCTGAACAGGAGGTGACTATTTCAAATCTCGCGCTGTTAATGGAATGGAGAAAACGATAAATGTTCTGTTGTACAGGGTGCTCTCTAAAGCTTTCATTTCCACAGACTATTGCAGTTTTATCATTTGCATATCTTATGGTTTTAAATTTTTTAATTGATTTTGCAGATTTTTGGAATATTTTATTAAGATCTTCATTTTCTAAAAAATCTTATTAACTCCAGATCTCCGAAAGTGTTTCTTTTAATATATTTTTTGAAAGTGGAAAACCTTTGTTAATTCACCTACTACTTCAAATGGATTTAATAGAAAACGAGTTTCAATTATTTTGTGAGTGGGCTGCACTCCAGCCACCGTTGCGATAGGTACCAGGGTCGGGAGGTACCTCATAGGGAGTACCAGACAACCACACGGCATTGCTACGCATCCTTCGAGCCAGAAACGTTGGGCATTTGAGTTTTTTGTTTAGTAAACGGCGTGTTGCCTAGTCACAGCTTAATAGAGTCGCTGAAGTATTTAAATCTTAGGTAACCGTATTGGGGAACGACCAGCGTTCAGCCATCCCCAGTTACCGAACATCCTGGGATTGCCGTTTTCATATATAACAGTATACACGTCCTGGGGTGGTTTGATCAGCTGGTTTCTAAGATCACACGCGATTATCTGTGTAGGCTGCCTCCACGTGACATGTTAAGTAACCGCCCGTCACCCCCTAAATCTTTAACTTAGATACTACGCTTTATTTACTGCTTCTATTGGTGGCTTTTTAAGCGACGAGCATTATTCAACAGCCTAGATATCGTGAACTAATCAAATTATTACATGAGATGATATCCAAACAATGTCTTCGTTGTCAAATAAACGAAATATAAGTTTTGATAACATGCGGTAAATGAAAGATGTCTTACTTTGGGACACCCTGTGCATTCAATATCTCTCACTATTTTCATCAGTGTATTGGCTGCACTGCACAAAATGACAAAACATTTCATTGGCTTTGGTGGCAACACTGGTAACTGTGGCTGTTGATCATAATATTACAAAATCTGTAGTTTAATACCGTTTTTGAATTAATTTAAGATACAATTTAAGTACACAATTAAAATGATGGCCACAACGAATACCGATTTAACAGAGGAGGACGCCGCCGATCTGCAATTTCCAAAAGGTAAAGTAGAATAATTTTTGAGGTTAAGCGCTATCACTTTAGTTATGCTTATAGTACATGGATCAAATTTTGACGTTAAAAACGAGGAATGCACTCGCTTAGCGCCCGTTAATACTTCGTGTTTGTGTTGTAATACCGAGTTATCAGCACCTTACATTGTTTGTGTTGTTTGTGAAGTTAACATTTGCTGTATGTGTTTCGCCAACGGCAGGGAGTTCTTAAACCACAAGAATAACCACGAATACTCCATTTTTGATGATAATTTTGTACTGTTCGAGAAATCAAATTGGACAGCTCGAGAAGAACTTATCCTGCTAGATACTCTGTTGGATTACGGAAACTTCAGCCTCGTCCATCGACAGTTACCAAATCGTAGCTTCAAGGAGATTAAAGAGCATTACGACGAATTTTACCTTAACAAGAAGGCATCTAATCTACTACCGAGTTTTATACCAGTACCACTGTCAAGTAAACACGAAATAATGCCATATCGCTTTCATCTGAACGATATCGATGACCCACCCCGCCACAATCCCAATTCAGTCGGCTATCACACGATGGCCGGCTACAATGCGGCTCGTTCAGACTTCGAGCTTGAGTACGATTCGAACGCAGAGGACTTAATTGCTAGCCTTAACTTTAAGAACATCGACCGTAGCGACCCCGACTACGAATTAATGACCGATCTACAGTGTGCCATAATTTCTAGCTACAATCGTCGCTTACTGGAGAGGCAGCGACGAAAGGCAATTATCAGAAATCACGGATTGATCCTGATTAGGAAAACAATCGGATGGTTACATCGGTATGATGCGACCATAACACGTAGGGTCTATGGAAAAATGTGCCGGTTTATGCAATTTTTTTCTGGTATGCACTTTGAGTACCTAATGGAGGGTTTACATCACGCCGCCGTGCTTAAAAACGAGATTTTCAGGTAGCCCTAGTCGAGCGCAAGCAGCCCTAATCAGGCAGAAATGTTGCAGGTTGTGCGAGTTTCACAAAAAAGGAATTACATCAATTCCAAGCGCTCACCTCTACCTCCACCTGAGGCAACGTTACGAAGAGTCCTTTAGCGATCTCAAAATGTTTAAGAATAACATACAGCTCAACTGGAAGGTCAAGCACTCGGTGGCTGCGTCAACTTTACCAATTAATTTAAAGAGAAGGGGCGTTTTCAGCCCTTTAGATGTTTTGGGTTTGCCGGGGTATGAGAAATTAACGTCCAAAGAGAAAGAACTGTGTCGAAACGTTAGGTTAGTTCCTATGTCTTATATAGAATTTCGTGATATTTTGGTAAACGAAAGTAGAAAGGGGGGACATTTGAAGCTGCAAGCAGCACGGAGGTTGTTAAAAATTGATGTGAATAAAACCAGAAGATTATATGATTTTTTAGTTACAGAAGGCTACATCAATAAGTAGGGTTTTTTCAATTTTTGTTTATAGAGTATTTTATTTATTTATGTGAATTATATTTTTATTTATTATACCTACTTATATTTATTGTAATAAACGGTTTACATTATGAATTCTTTTGTATCATATCGATTCACCTTTTCACAATTACTTTAACTATCAACCAGATATAAGTTTGGTAGATCAATTATTATTATTTATTCACCCAACAGTCCAACACTTGCAGTTAAACCACTCCCACTAAATTTTGGCCAATGTAAGAAGAAACCCGGTTAACACCTACACAATTATAAAAACCGCGAAATTTAAAAATAGTCCCATTGCAATGACTAAATTACCAAACGTTATGTTTTTAATATTGACCACAACCATTGAATAATAAATCTGATCAGATTTATTATTCAATGCCACAACGCAGTGACAGATTTGAGATTAATTCAGATACCGAAACTACAATTAGAAGCAGGCTGTTAATAATTTCTTATTTAAAGATACTTGGAAGTTAAAACATGATAAAAACGAAAAAAATCCATGGGTTCTTTAATTTGTGGACTCATTATGCAGGAAACGAACCAACTATACACTTAAAAAATTCGGTGGTCCAGAGGTGATCATTTTTTTTTGTAACGGTTTTTCTAAAATCCAAATATACAGGGTATAACAATTAATTCAAGATGGCGTTTGGGACCTAGACTCAAATAGTCGCTCAAAATTTGCGACTTGCAGATAGGTTTTTTGATTTTCTCTTCCAGATGGTACCTCTAAATGATTGTACGAAAATACCTATTGGGTAAATTTCCTGGAAAATGTAAAATATGTCACAGTCACATAGGTATTCTCACACGATTAGGGCGTTGTACGCAGGTGCACCATCTTGTTGAAACTGAGTTTCCAACTTTTTTTTGTGTGTCGTACATCGTTGTATTCGTAATAAAAAATGCTATTCAATCCAGTTTGTACTTTTTACGGACCATACAAAAAAAATAAAGTTGATGATGATTTCTTTGAAACGAAATGCTGTATTGAAAATCTCTCAACGGTGTCTTGTAGAGCTCAAAAAGTGGCAATGCGAAAGTGTTTTTTTATTTTTTTTTGTATCTGTTCAAATAACATCAGAAAAAAATAAAAACGAAATCGGCAAATTTCGGTTTTTCTGGCATATCTTCGGAAATAATTGGAATTTTCTGGTTTTCTTTAAAGCATGATAATAACTTTTCAATTGCGCATCTTGTTACTACGTTGACCATTCTATGGTTTCAGAAATCCCCATGGTAGACATCCTTTATCTTAGGCACAGTGTATAATTTGAAAATATATACTTTCCTTTTGTTCAACTTGGCCAGCTTGGATCTAGTTGACGTCTAGTGAGTACTACTCATCTGAAAATCGTTTTGTTACAGAATTCGAAAACGCAGAAACGCTCCTCATTTCCGAAGTGCACATGTTACTGGAGCACAGGAAAGCCCAAAACGAGTCGGCGGAAGACGAGCAAGAGTTCTCCGACGTTTTCATGAAAACGTTAACCTACACGGATCGCTTCCGGAAATTTAAGAACAAGGAAACCATTTCTGCAGTTAGAAAGTGAGTGCAAACCGTATAGTTTAGTCTGTTACTTAATTTCCGTTTAGCCTACTCATGCAAAAGAAGCTTCACAAATTCGAGTTGGCAGCTCTGGCGAATTTATGCCCGGAAACCACCGAGGAGGCAAAGTCTCTAATTCCATCGCTCGAGGGACGCTTCGAAGATGAAGATTTGCAGGCGGTTTTGGATGACATTCAAACGAAGCGTAGCCTTCAGTATTAAGCTGTCTTCTTTGTTAAGATTTAATTTCCTATTTTTATATAGCTGAAGAAGTTCGACTAATGTACTTTAATAAATAATGTAACATGAAAGTTGTGTTCTTGCTTAATGTTTCTTAACTTCTATTAATATTGAAATTTTAATTTTAAAGCAAGCAATAAATGGATTTATTTATGTTAAAGACGACCCAATAACATTTTAAGTCTATTATTTATTTATGCAATTCGTGAACGCTCTATCTTGAATCAGCTTTCACTTACATCCTGTTCTAATTGGTACGCAAAAGCGTAGGCTGTGGGTCGGATAGTTTGTATCTTTGAATAAAGAAGATAGGTTTGTATTCCCATTGTTCTAGAAAATGTTATATGTATTCCACAGAATTAAAAAAAAAGAATTCGGGAGACGTTCTTGATCACCTTTGTGAACTTTAATCAATCATATATTATGTGTCGAACATGAATATCCTAAATACAAAACAAAGCAAGCAAGCGGCTCGTGCTGCGCAGCCGTCTACTAGCAAATTAGTGTCGTATACATGTTTTTTTTCGGCCACCATTGGCTAGAATTTCTACCGGTAACGCCGTCATTGGTATATTTAAATCAGGATCTAAATTTGCCGCTCAACGCGCATGCGTCTAGTGCTTTAATTTAACGCTGGTCGCCTGTAACTATAATAACAACTGACAATCCCCTCTTTTACCACCCACACGTTAGTAAGTAGGTAAAATATTGCATTGGGGTAAAAATGACCCCCCCCCCACTTTTTTTGCCGGAAATACACGTTTTGAAGCACCAGGAATTCGAATCAAACAAAATCTCGATGATGTCGGTCCGTCGGTACTCTCATTTCTGGCTAAACGAAAACGGCTGAACCGATTGGAACCAAATTTGGTATACCTACGCATATTCATAAAAGAAAGGGCTGAAAAGCTTTTGGGAGACCGCGCATTGGCAGGTGTGAGGGTGGTATCTGTGCTAACCACAACAAATTTCTTCGCGGCAGTGCGCGTTAGATACCTTTAAAGGGGAATTTATTTGAGAGCTTAACGTAATAAAAAAAAGGGGACAAATTATTAGGGTTAATTTAGGTGTTGTTTTGTGTGGTTTGTTTGAATTGCAATTATTTTTGTGTAAGAATGGAGGGTTGAACAGAGAAGAATGGTATTGTAAACTTGTCAACTGAAGAGAGCGGTGCTATTGTTAAAGATGAAGTAATGCGAGTCAGAAAATGATAATGTAGCTTAACGAAAGTAATAGGAAATAAGATGAGAATAATCGTAAACTTAATGATAGATATAAGGGTTGAGAACAATCAGCGCTTGTAGGGAATATCAGTTTTCTAACTTGGAGGTCAATCAAAGATTTGTGGACGAGTGGCAGTGGAAAAATGAGGTGCGGAATGTGCAGGGTAAGGCTGAAAGTCAATCGCTGGGATGGATGGGTTAGTCAGAATTAGATGCGGTGAAAACTTATAGTCTAGGCGATAGAGACTGTAAAATTGGCAAACTGGACATTTTGAGGTGGAAAAGAAAAAAATGCTGGAATATGTTCAGTTAGGTGTCAAAAATAACATATTAAAAATCCCACCCTCCAGACCCTGTGGTATAGATACTCACAAGTTAGCCTAGGTGTACCTCTTAGCCTAGGAAATTCATAAAAGCGGCGAAAATCATCAATTTTCGTGGCTTTTTGCAAATATATCGCGACCTTTAGGGCTAGATGAAATATTTTTAGCTGAAAATGCTCCTCGTGAAATTTTTTACAAGATAGATACTCAGAAGTTAGCCTAGGTGTACCTCTTAGCCTAGAAAATTCATAAAAGGAGGCGAAAATCATCATTTTCGTGTTTTTTTTGCGGTTTTTTGCAAAAATATCGCGACCGTCAGGGCTAGATGAAATATGTTTAGCTGAAAATGCTCTTCGTGCAATTTCATACGAGATAGGTAACTGAAGAGTTGGCGTAAAGTCACCTTTCACCTTCAACTTTCATGTGTGAGGAAATATTCATTGTAAAACAAAGTATTTCTATGTACCATTTATTCACGTAAAAACAGTACATTCATATTAAAATATTCACACATTCATTTATACCTCAACGTAATCATTATCCTTATGCTTATCCAAATCAATTCGTACTTTTTCGATCAGACTTCTCAATCAAAAGTTATAGACTAGATGCAGATTCCACTTCTTCAGACTCTTCGACGTCCTCTAGTGGTAGTGGGTCGTCTGAGATTACCGACTCGTAGTTCTCGTCTTCCGCTTTACCTGATACATGGGTACCCTGAAGAGACGACGTCGCTTTTAGGCACGATGCTCCATGACACTGGACGCAGAATTCGTTCTTCAGACCTACAACAAGAAGTATTATGTCAAAAAAATTTTATAATTAAGTATACGAATACATAGAAATACTTTGTTTTACAATGAATATTTCTTCACACATGAAAGTTGAAGGTGAAAGGTGACTTTACGCCAACTCTTCAATTACCTATCTCGTATGAAATTGCACGAAGAGCATTTTCAGCTAAACATATTTCATCTAGCCCTGACGGTCGCGATATTTTTGCAAAAAACCGCAAAAAAACACGAAAATGATGATTTTCGCCTCCTTTTATGAATTTTCTAGGCTAAGAGGTACACCTAGGCTAACTTCTGAGTATCTACCTTGTAAGAAATTTCACGAGGAGCATTTTCAGCTAAAAATATTTCATCTAGCCCTAAAGGTCGCGATATATTTGCAAAAAGCCACGAAAATTGATGATTTTCGCCTCTTTTATGAATTTCCTAGGCTAAAAGGTACACCTAGGCTAACTTCTGAGTATCTACCTTGTATAAAATTTCCTGAGAAATATTTTCAGCTAAAAATATTTAATACCTCAGATCGCGAGATATCAGCCAAAAAGTGCGAAAACACGGTTTTTGGGGGATGGTGGGGTGGCAGGAGCCTTTAGCACAGGGTCTGGAGGGTGGGATTTTTAATATGTTGTTTCTGACACCTAACTGAACATATTCCACCATTTTTCTCTTTTCCACCTCAAAATGTCCAGTTAGATGTCTTTATCGCCTAGACTATTATGCAAGAGATAGGGAAATTAAATGCGGGGGGTAGCTAAAATTATTAATGAATTTTAAAACAACAAGTGCGTATGATACAGAGCAATTAAGGCGCAAAGATGTGTGGGAGGCTGTCACGAGTACGACAGGGAAATAAGAGGAATAAAAAACGAAAGGGGTTTTTGTGCATAGAGGATTTATGGCAGGTATGATGTTATTATGCTCGGACGGGAAAATCAAACCAATACCGGGGTAATCGGGAATCTGGATGACATAATTACAACAGGGTAGGTATAGGGGAAATTATTAGGATAATAGGGGATACAACTAGAATAGGGAAATTAGTTACAGGGCGGCGAATGATAATCAATACCTCAAAGAACATTAGGGAAGATTCACAAGCAAACAGGGCGAAAACTTTTTAATGAGGAAGCTGAAGTACTAGAGGGAATAGAATAAGAATGAGACGAGATGTTGGCAGGTGAATTTAATATGTAAATTAGTTATGGAAGTACCAGAATTGAATAAAATAGAGGCGGTGAAGGTTGATGTACATACATCAACGGGATTTTCAGTAAACTGGACCATTCTGAGCCATTTTAACCACGTTTATACGCATTCAGGATGTATAACGGTGGGGGCTAGCACTACGGGAAAAGAAAATGATTTTAATGATGTTGTACCTATTGCCATTTATTAAAGTAGAAATATGTGACAAATTAGCAGTAGTTTTAGAGGAATATTTGGGAAAAAATAGAAATATTTGCGGCAGGTATGGGACAAATTTAATTGCAGAAAATCGCAAATGTTATACTGTGGTTAAAAGAAAACTTGTATTGGGACTTAAGATAGGAAGTTTGGATGTTGGACAGCATTTATTGGTGATTATGAGTATCTGTGCAACTTGGTATACTATTGGATATTGGTGTGGTCTATTGTGTATACAATTTATTATCTTTAGAGTTGATTTTTTTATGGACACCTATGTTTAGTTAGTTATGTATCAAGGGCATTAAAGCGATATTAATGTCGAGGGCAACAGAGTAATGCCTGAGCTGCACACAAAATTTTATTTTTCACAATTCTAAATAATGTATTTCGAATGTATAAATGTAATGATTATTGTTTGCCCAACATTAAAGTGCTTCATAAAGTATCCTTTTTTAATAAATAAGATACTTGACAGAACGTTTGAGGGCAAAATGAGATGATAAACCATTATGCTCTCTCATTACGCTTTCGAACGTCTTAGTGTAAGTTATAAGGCAAGTCATTTAATAGTTGGAGCTTTTTGGTCTTGATCTGCTCTGCTTCGTTACGTTCGAGAACGTGCAGTTTTTATTACAGTTTTGCAGACAGAGTTTTTGAAATGTTCATGTCCAAATAAAAAAAGTCACGTTATTTTTCGTCCGTGGGGTTTGATGAACATTGAATTAGTTGTGGGTAGATTTAATGTAGGCTAAGGTTTGGGGAAAGTTAGGGTTTAATTTTAGGTTTAAGGTGTTTGTAATTGCTTGTCACGTGTGTTAACGAACACAGTCTTGTGTAATTCGGGTGTGTGATTTAAAAATTCTGTGCAAACAAATGCAAACAATCCTCTGGCTATCGAACCACACAATGCTTCCCTTTTGTTTAGCCGCACACAATTTAAATACTATTTCTCACACGCAACGCGTGAAGCTATTGAAATTGAAAGAACACCCAATTCCCTAAATAAACGGAATGATGACACAAAAATGTCGTCTACATAGTCATTGATTTCTTATTCAATGATAGAGTACAGTGTTAAAAGATCAACTACCACCCCCTAAAACTCAAAGCAAGGTCCGGAAGCGTTGAGTTTTAACAATTTAGAAAAAAGTTAACTGGAAGATGGACGTACTGCATAAAATCAAAATGTATATAGGTATAGGTTAGGTATGCAGGTGGAAATACCAGACACTGCGCTGACCCTTTCCAAATGCTACGGGATTTGATATATCTACATAGGTATATCTTCCTTATGCACATAAATCAACATCTTTTTCCAAAAGAAACGTAGGCTTTTTCATTCTCCCCGCCAAACTTAGAAGTTGATAATGGCATTGGAATGTTCCAAAGTAATGAAACCGTTTCTAGCATTATAATTCGAGTAATCGGTCATTATAGCAAAACCAACCCCTATCAGGCGCGGCGATTTACGCAAACCCTCACGTATCTTGGTGTTTTTGTGCACTGTGGATTGAAACATCCATTAAGAGAATATCTGGTGGGTTGCCTAAATTACGTGCGTAAGGGATGATAAAGCTGTCCTGATGCAAAGAGCGAATGAGTGGAAAAAATGACTCTTTTTCGTGTTATTGTAAAAGAAACGGCTACAAACGTATAGAACAAGCTGTGAATGAATAATTTAGTAGGTTTTATGAATATAAAAACCTGGCACAATTTTATTATTCTAACAATTTTTGTAATGGTGTTGTGAACGAAGTGGAGCGAAATATTCCGAGCAGCGTCGCGTCGACGTCGGCGCCAATCTTACAGTTTTCACGTCGCGATTTTCACGTACGGTCGAGTATTTTGAATGTGCTGTACGTTTTCCCCTGTAAGCGCGCGAAAATTTTGATTAAAACCGATTTGCGGTTTCATTAATATCCGCATCTAAAGTTAATAGATTCGATCTAATGTTTTGAGAGAACCGCACAGAGGATGTTTATAAACAATCGGCCGTATTATTGTTTTGTAAAAGTTTAAATACCCCAAAACAGTTTGATCTAACTGGTGTTAGTTAATATCGGTAGGAAATTGTAATGGTGAGTGCTTGGTTATGCTATCGTTAATGTACTGAGGTAATTGCTAGAGATTGAAGAATAAGGATGTTACCCCAGCTTGACCTCAAAAACATTATTGTATTGTATTGCTTCAGTCTGTTTCATAATTTATGATTTCCGGCCTCCTGACCCTTACTTTTTCGTTTGATTATGTATTAGATTATGCGTGCACTGTCATTTAGGCAGAAACAAGTTAATGAAGGTGAGGAGTATTAAAATCTTGTGACGCTTGGGAAATAAAGCAGATAATTTATGTACATTCTCATGAAAGCTGTAATCGTTTAGTATTTACTTATCTATGTCAAAAGTGTAAACAAAATTGTTCCAGACTATAAAGTTGGAACACATTTGATTAATCTCGACAACTGCACATTTCTTTAAAAATAGACTGTAATTTTTGATGGGGGTTCATTGGGGAAGACGGCGAAATAATTAGATTTCCCATATGGCTTGTAAAACCAATGAAGGGAAATCATCGATTGCCTTTGAATTTTTTCACGCCTCATCAAGAAAAGAAGTTGTTGCGAACTCCCGACTTCCTAGCGTGAAGGTTATTTAAAGAAATCGATTCCTCAAGGATAATAGTATGTATATTAATGCCCCTAATGGTGTATAGACCCTAGGGGGAACGTAAAGGATTAGTTTCGTTTCGTGCAAGCCCTCCGAAATAACCGTTAGTGCGCATATCGCCACCTAATAAAAATGTTAATCACGTCTGACAAACGTGCAATAATGAGTTTTTCTTTAATATAAGAAAATTTGTTCATCCGATTTCCTCCCTTCGAATAAAGGTTGAATTTTGATATCCTTGCCACCTTAATGAAAAATCGCGGATTTAAATTTAAACGCTCTTGTTTGAATGATACAATCAACTTTTGTGCTGTAAGGCAGTAAATTCGATTTACAGCATTTGAAGCGTATCAGACCCAAATAGAAATTGCAACTGGGGTTTATCGCAAAGAGCAATGATGAACAAAGAACAATTTGAATTCACCTCGCTTTCGACACAATTCTCCATTCCCGATCTGTTATATTCCAGAAAGCTTGGCTTTGGAATGGGTGGTTAAATAATCGGGAACCTATTGTCAGCTAGAGCGAACGAACAATAAATAAAATGTGACAAATCTGCTGTAAATGTGCGGGCATATTTCATCAATAATAAGATCTCACTTATGTACGGTGGAGAGTGTAATTTTGGATGCACCCAACTATACTTATCTTATTGGATGGAATTCTAAGGCCAAAACGCTCCCAACTGGTGTAACAATAAGACCTATGCGTATTCGAGTGTCAACGTAGATTATTAATAAGATAATTACTAATGCGTATCAAAGGATTAAACCCCGTGTCAAAATTACAGACAATTAATTTACCTTAAATCCAATGTCATTACATTAGGTATTACCGCATATAATTTCTATCTCTATAGGAAAGCGTTTTGTACCTTTTTCCCCCGTGTGGGCTCTTGCCGATCACATATCCTTCACACTTATCCCATCAATTTTGGCTTAATATCACATTTTGTAAACAAGGCCGCGTTTATAACACATAATTACGTTTTTTTAATGGAACCTGGGTTATTATGTTTCAATTTTAATGCACCTTCTTTATATCCTTTACAGTGTGTTTACGAGTTAGGATGAGTCGGTCATTATCTTTGGAAATGAACATTTCCCCAATGTTTTTAACTGCTAATAGCGATAGTTCAAGGAGTGGTTTTACATGGTTGAATGCAGTTTCTTGTCACCCTGGTCCCAGTGTGATCTTAGCAGCTAAAATACAGCATTCAAAACGCCTTACATGCCTGAATGACCAGTAGTGGCACAACTTTGGCAGCCAAAAAACCCCAAACTGTTCTGACTTTTTTCAGTCTTTCGCTTAAAACTCGAAAACGGTCCACACTTCTTCAGCAAATTAAGGAAAAGAAAATTCTGCTTCGACCAAAGGTGAATAAACAAAATCGGTTCAATAGAAAAATGTTTACCAATCATCAAACAATATTCCTGGAGATCCACGGAAATCCCTGAAATCGGACGAAATTCCTTATAAATCCTCAGAACTCCCGAAATCTTAAATTCTCCCCCATACTTACTTGACAGTCCATCCCAATACTTTACTATCGCCGCTTTTATTTAGAAAAACCTGCGCCTCCGCATACCTTCTCACAGGTATTATAAATTAATAACAATATTTGCGATTGTTATATTTCAAATACTGTGTGGGAATATTGAGTAAAACAATTAGATGCTAAAGTTTATTTTTGAACGAGCCAAAGAAAGCTACTTCAGTGACAAAGTGCAATTCGAAGTTAGACAAGGAAAGTCAGATTTTGGCTTTTTCCATGTGAGAATGAAAATTAATTTAGAACACAACCTCATGGGTTAAAAAATGGTTCACATGTCATATTTGTTCAGGAACGAATTCATTTGGTACGGAAAAACAATTATTGAAAGTGACCGCACGTGCAGATAAGCGCATCAGGTGATTAATTTCTACCTACCTACGTTACCGCCCCTCCATCAAAAATATAACTTTGACCATTCATTCGATTGTGTTAACGCGAAGTGAAGTGCATCTTGTGCGGAATGGTCCCCAAAAATTTCAAATGGTTCGAAGGAGAGTGCCTAGTACCGAAAGCAAGTAAGGGTGAATTTTGACAAGCGCAGATTAGGTACCGCGTAAAATGCAGTAAGTAATTTGGATTTTGTCATTTAAACATTGGGCATACAATGCAAAATGATTTTGGAGTTGGAATAGGTGAAGGGTGACTAAATATTGTGTATGGAAATTTACCTCAACCCATGTAACTGTCGTTAGATTCAATCAATCATTGTTTTCCAAATCAAAAATTTATACACGACAATTACAATCATCTTATCTATCCGAGTCTAATTGGAAACACATGTGTAGTCCATTGCGTCGGCGGCGTCGGTATTTTAAACAGGTGTTTAGAAGTCGGTTGATAATTTCATTCTTAACAAAAACCACATTTGCCTTTTTTTAAATAATAATTGTTGCAGAGTTTTCTAATTTTGAATTAATTTGATACGAGTACCTTCGCAAAATGAAATGTCTTGAAATCGAAACAAGCAAATCAAGATTATTGTGTCACCTAATGCCTAAAAACTGTACAAAACGGGTGACTAGCAATTTCATTCTTTCTCTCTGTATGCATGTTAAATCCGATCCTTATTACAAGCATTTAATTGGCCCAAAAATTCATTTAATATATCAACGTAATCGCAAACTTCTGTAGAGTTGGAGAATCGAAAAGTGGATTTCCATTTTTCGCATATTCAGATCAGATAATTTTGTCTTGAACTTGTACTTATTATTACCTTGCATGAGTATTTAATTATATTTGTCTCAGTAACCATGACAAATGGAACGATTGTAACATCTATAAAACGACGGTTTTAGAGATGTTTTAAAATTCGGGAGCTATATTTACCACACCAAGCTCATTAAATTTTTTTATATGAAATTTAACTAAAAATACTGTAGTTGAAGCGTGTTAGTTAAGGAATTTCAGAAATGAAATTATAATGGTGGTAACGCAACCTCAAACGATGTCATTTGGAAATAGAGACGTTTTGGTGTGTTTTTTAAAGACGTGGTTTTGGCAAGCACCCAAAACAAGGTTCTTAGGGACTTTACAAGTTTGGGGTTGATGTTTTCATGACGCATCACCTTACAATTTATATGAAAATTAAATACACTTTCGCGTGCCATTTCTTAGATCAGGGGTAAGGTAGACTGACCTTTATGGTCCAAGCGTCACAAATTGTGGATAACAGGTAATCAAATGCCTCAGCAAACGCGCTTATTTTGAAGTGCGCGCTCACAACTGCAGTATGCGAAGTAGTCAGAAGGGCCGATCCTTGCAATAGATGGTGTAAACGATTTTATCATTTTAAATGGTCCATTTGGGTCCAAATAACATATATTTGAACAGTGCACACCAATTTTTTCCCGGCACAACATTTGGCAGCCAAAAAACCTCAAAATGTTCGGACTTTTTTCAGTTTTTTTACTCGAAAACGGTCTATTATTTTATGAATAACATTTCTTTAGTAAATTAAGTGTTCTGCGTCGATCAAAAGATGAACAAACAAAATCGATCCAATAGGCAAAATTTTACAAGCGATCATAGAACACCCATTTTTTTCCAACTTTTCTAAAAAACTGAGTTCACCATGTTTTAATGCGTTGTGGCTCCTAAAGGAACGATATAATCCACTACCCCCGCCCCCCCTAAAAATTGTAGGACATCAGATAGTTAAAAAGGTACCAAAAATTTAAAATTGAATTAATTTTTGAAATTTGTTGGAAATTATTGAATGAACCGGGATAAACAGGAGTCATCCAAATTACCTGAATAGCTCTCCCAACGCCATCCTTTCACTGCAACTGATGCCCTCATGCCACTAAGCAGCAGCATTGTGGGTGGACCTGAGGTAAACTTCCACTTGGCCTCGGAAGTAGAAGAAGACATGTGAAGAAAAAACGTTAACCATGGAAACTTTGAAAATGTCACTTTCAGGAGGAAAGATACAGTGATCCCTCTCGCAGCACTGCAGGCGGCTCCTGCAGAAAGGCAGGTTTGAAGTGTACGGGGGTTTCGTGTGAGAACTCCTATACATCTTCACTCGAGGAAGACTAGGAAGAGGAAGTGATAGGCGTCGAGACACTTGAGGGGACAACGAATCTAGAACAGGACAAAGCCACCTGCCCGTGGGGAACCAACGTCTGCTAAACGTGCGCGCCGCTCATGAAGAAATATACATTTTTTTGCCCAAATGTTAAAAGTTATTCTTGTATAGAAAAAAAAGTTTAATCAAAATACAGGATTAAAAAATGTTTACTTTGTTTACTTCTCCTTTATATCTCCCGGTAACGAAACTTCATATTCGACCCAACTCGAGCCAATAAACTATGGACCTACTATTTTTTTTAGATAAACGATGTCTACAAATTAAAAAATTGGCCCAATTTAAACATTTAGGTAATAGTTGAACTTTGGTTGATGCTCTATACGTATACTTTAGTGTCAAAATATTAACAAAACCACCTGGAGCCAATTTAGGTAAAATCCCATTTTTGAAAAAGTGGTAGCTAAAATTTCAAAAATTGGTCCAATTTTAAATTTATGGTACCTACCTACTTTTGGAACTCTCTGATTGACGTTCTACAATTTTTAGGGAGGGGGTTAGTGGATTTAATCGTTCCTTTAGAAGCCTCAACGCATTAAAAAAAGGTTAACTCAGTTTTTTTTAGAGAAGTTGGAAAAAGTGGGTGTTTTGTAATCGCTTGTAAAATTTTTCTATTGGACCGATTTTGTTTGTTCATCCTTTGATCGACGCAGAATTTGGTTTTCTTTTTTACTAAAGAATCATAAAATATGGACCGTTTTCGAATTTTAAGCGAAAAACTGAAAGAAGTCCAAACATTTTGAGGTTGGCTGCCAAAAGTTGTGCCGGGAAAAAATTATTCGTGTACACTCTTCAAATACATTTTATTTGGACCCAAATGGACCATTTAAAACAATTCGTAAACACCACCTTTTGCAGGGCAAAATTGTCTGCATACTGGACTAATTCAAGATCTCAACTAAATAAAAATGAAACTATAGTACTTCATATTAAGCACTTTGTCATTTTACCGTGATCTCAGAATTAAACTGTAGAATAGGATTGTAACCACCCCGAATAAAATAACTCTGCCTCCATGTTACCCTCAGAAAAAAGGTTTCAATTTCTGACTAGATTCAGACTACTGAAATTACCATCCACTAGGAGATGTGGGATTGTAATCAACACAAGGAGAGAACAAGTATAAATTGTGCACAGAGACTTGTTATAACAAGTCTCTGATTGTGCATAATAGCTTAGTAAATAGTTGGGTTATCTTATAAGGTAGTAACATGCTATATGTATCGATGTTTATTTCTTGGTAGTATTAACGGGGAGGGTGCTCTTTATACAAACATTTAAAGGTCGCCTGACATACATTCAAGATCTACGCTATATAATGCAAGAAGAATCAAGCCCTTACACCTTCCTCCAACATTTTCGAGATATTCACAATTCAGTTTTTACATCGCCAGCAGATGTGTTTCGTCTAGAGGATCTTATCGCCCTTTGAGAGTACCTCTTCCGACACTCCATTCTGCAGATATTTACACTGAAAGTCTTGTAATGACCAATAGATATGTCTCGTCCTGACGTTCCACTTTCTCTTTATAAGTACCTTAATCGAACATTCGTTTTCGAAGATATTCGCTTCGACCTCACCAATAGATACGTCTCATACGAATGATTCATTTTGCCTTTGAGAGCTGTTAAAGTTTTGACCAATGGATAAATTTATTCCAGAAGTTTCCATCGTCCCTTATGAGTACTGTAACGGATGTTAGAAATTTTCCTTTTCTCCTACTTCTTCTGGTTAATTAAATAGGCTGTGTTGTGGTTCTTGTTGTGTAATTATATTAATATGCCTTGGCTGCTCGTCGGTTAATAACCTTCTTCTGGCCTCAAGCGTACATTTTACGCGATCTCAGAAAATGAATTACATGGCTCACATGATTCGCAAAGAATTTCCGCTTACGTTACGTAGGTTTGCCTCGAAGGTGTGGCTAAGATGTCGCCACCCAATTTTTATTTATGTACTCGCCGAGCTCTAGTGATGAAAGAACCCCTACGAAACCTAAGCGTTCAATCTCTTTTTTATACATGCGAAGGTGTAGTAAAAACAACGCCACTCATTCCCCATCACAGCGGTTTTTAGAATCGGCAACACTGTAGCGTTTCGACTCATTTCTGCTTGAACACTCGGTCGGTTTTTTTAGGCGACTCAGGTTTTCCTTTAGCCCAACAAACTTACTCGTTTAAACGAAAAAGGAAAAGTGGAGTCTACAATTTCTTTCTGTCATGTTGAACTACTTTTAGGGGAATGGTCCTAGAGTCCTGGAATTTTTCGCAATAGGTAGCTTTGAAGGTGTGCCAGACGGCCATTAATTTTCACTGTCTTTAAGCCCCCTCCCCCCTCCTAGGAATTTTTGTCTGAGATGCTCTTTTTGAAAGTGAAACGTGCCCAACTTTTACACTGGTCATGGTACTCTTATGAAAGGTCTCAACGAAAAGAATTTTTCTACCAAGTAACCAACATTAGTCCTCCTCCACCACTCCATATCGTGATCGGATATAATTCCTTAGGTATATCTCAAGAGCAGATTGTCGGAGGAGAATATTACAATGGGCGATTGGGACGTCCGGAAGAAATATACCCATTGGTGATGTCAAAACTCTAAGAGCGAATATCTCGAAAACGGTTTGTCGAAGGAAAGTAATTTAATTGCTGTTCTTTACCTAAATTATTCACTATTACAACCGGTCCTCATCCAAAATTTGAAATGTAAATAAAACTACAATAAACGAATTCTACGTTTTCCGCTTTGAAATAACACTGTAGAAAACTAACACATCCATAGGCTGTATCATCAGTTGAAATATTAACCTATAATGTATTTTCATATTCGGAGCAAAATAACAAATATAGTATCTACCAGTATTTTCAACATTCAATAAATTCAGAGTGATAAACTTTTGACCTAATTAGCATTTAGGTAAATTCGATTTGTTAATTGTTTCACTTCGCGTTTCACGATGCTGGTAGGTCGTATAAGGCAGCTGTTGCTACATTAATAAAGTCAGTCGCTTTGTGGAAAAAATTACAAAAACGTGCTTCGACTTATTATCATTGTATGTACTTTGCACGCTACGCTTGAATTAAATAGATTGTCAGTCTTAAAATTCATAAAATTGCATTCTTTCTGGCAATAATTCTGCTAAGAAGAATTTGGAAAGACTGCCCAAGAAAGTTAATGAAGACGTTCATGTTCATAGTTTTGGGATTGATATACATTGCAATGGCCGAGACATTTTTTAGCGCATTTTTGAAAAAAATACACTATTATATTCGTTATGGCTGGCAGGCCGGCTGTCCGCGTGAGATCTCCACAACTACAATAGCTAGAGAATTCAAATTTTCACTAAAAGCTTTCTGCTATAGTATAGATGTGCAGGCACTAGTCTATTTTGAGTTAGATTACTTGTGAGGTCGATAATTGAAGAAAATAATTTCGATATGGGTTTCGGAGGTGCTATAATTTTACCGTTAGATAGCGCTACCAGTATAAAAGCTTATTATTTACTTTGTGATTGGTTTTACAAAATGAAGACGTACCCTCAATTGAAATTAAATAAAATTAATTATTTAACGCAGCCAAAATTACTCGTGAGATCGATAATTTTAAACTTCGCTAATAAAATACTGACCTGCATTACCAAAAATGCGCTTTAATCATGCATATGCTGATTTACAACTTGTTTCCAGAAGAATACCTTTTTCTTTCCCTTATGGCGGTAGAATATAACGTGGTTATCACTAATTTTACTGTACCCTCGTAGAGATGGTGTAGTATAATATACTCAGACCTATTTATATGTATATCAGTACAATATAATGTGAATGGTATTTCAATGCTAAAGTAATGAGAAAAAAATTATTATATTTTTTATTTTATACCAGAAGTTTGTGACACTTATTTAGTAGTGTCTCTTTAACAGTAAGGGTAGATAAAGTGAAACAAATCATAGTGCATTTCAAATTCAATATCTATCATTATTATTAAAAATGGGACGCGGATTACCAAATAAAATGAAGCTCAGAACATAACACAATTCCATGGAAACGACGGGAGAACGTATTCTGGACGTCTAATTTAAATACCTACAGAATTTTCAGGTTTTATAATGATTTCTATGGATTCTGCTATAAAATAAAGTTTTGTATTATGCAGGACAATAAAGGGAAGGTTGTGGAAAGTTTTTGAATGACTGGGGCCAGCCTCCATTGCAAAACCTTGGACAGGGTGGGTTCTTTTGACGTTTCTGCGGCGATTTCAGCGATTCAATCATTTGTTCTGACATGTTTTCAAGCATTAGCACTTCCAAAGCTGGTGGAGGTTTTGGTTTTTTTAAGTTCAATGGCAATTGGCAGAACAAGAGAGGGATAATAAATAAATAAATCATAAGAGATTCGATGGTGTTCAATGCATTTCGAAATTAGATTCTTGCCATCTATCATTCAGTAATTTAAAGGGCTGCGTTTCTGAATGTGTAAAAATCGTCGTTCATGACTCAAACAGGTCGTCGAAGGGATTAATTCTCGTTCAACCCTTATAATCCGACATCTTTCTATCAGCTTTATACAAATATTAATTACTTCAACGTTTGGTTAAACCTCGGGTTTAACTAACATTTGGAAACCTTGAGCTCATCACCGTCGCTTCAGATGATTTATTTGCAGTTACATATTATATACTGTATATACACCGTAGGTTTACTGGGGAGCGCGATGATGTTAATGTATTTAATTGCCGCTGTGAAGCGAAGGCGAAGTTTAATATATTCATTAAGATAATTTTGAGGTATTAAGGCCCGACAAAGCAGAAGTTAGAGGATAACTTTAGAGGAGTCCGCCAAAATTTAAATGCAGATTGCATATTTGATTTTAATTGAGGCCGGCGAGTTTGAATTAAACCCGTTATTACATCATTAAGTAATCCGTTTGTTCTCGATGTCACTCAGTGCTATTTTCGACTTGTACTCTAAGCTGGTGGTTATTACTAGGCAAATGCAACAGTTGTGTAGTTTGAAGCTGAAAGTTTACGAAATAACGCATAGAACATGCATTCCTAAGTGTTTTCAGGTCGCGATTGTCACGCTATGAAGAGTATTTTGTCTGTGGTATTAGGATAAATATCGGTTTTATTGCAACAAGAAATTTAATGTTAGATGATTACAGATTATTCTTGTTACTATAAAGCGCACTCCCTCTATTTGTTATAGCGAATCCTGTAACGGATTATGTTACAATTGCTTGGCGTTCTTCGCCTTTCGGCACCAAAATTTATCAGAAGCAAGAAAAGTTTTAGGTTATATAATCTTAAATTACGTTAGTATTCAAGAAAAAAAGAAATGGAGATGGACATAGTTTAATATAACGATCAAGTGTTTGCAAAAACGCTACCTTGATGTCAGAAGTGGCATTTAATTGAAACAAGACTCATGACAAAATTAATGATTGAATGTTCGGCTTGAGGAAAAAACCCTTGAACAGGCATGAAGAGTGTTCTTCAAGATCGACTTGAAGATTTCTTTAGTCTACCTGAATGACGGAGGAAACATTACGTTAAGTACATAGGTATCATGCAGTCCTGAGATGGTTACTAAATTTCAAAAATCCAGAAAACCAGATTGCAAAATGGATCGAAATATGCAAGAACAGGACTTCAACATCGAACATAGATCAGGGACAAGCTATCGGAATGCTGTTGCACTGTCAAGAAGGCCTTATCTGCCGGATTGTACACATTGTAGTAGAACAGAAGTAGAGGTGGCACCGGAAACCGTAATTTTGGTGTGAAATTATAATCCAAGGGGCTCGTGTCCAGTGGACTGTTTTTCCCCAAGAGTGGATATTGTTCTAAAACTGCAAAGTGCCGTTTTCTTCGTGATCCTCGGCCCAATTTCTTGCAGTTTCGGGACGAAACAGGTTCTAATAAGGAGGGGGTAATGTGACGATCTAATCTGTTCGTTTGCTTATAAATCCTGTTTTTATTACGATTTGAGTGTTTGAATAACGTTACATACACCTATCCTGATAACTTATACACTACAATATGTATGAATAATATTATAAAAAGACCATGTTTGAGCAAAGGCAAATGTATCCCATAAAAACCTCGCGAGCAAAGATCAACTAAAATTTCCCAGAAAACTAGTTATTACATGTATTTTTCGCTGATTAAAAACTCGAGTGGATTCAAAGTGTAATGTTTGGGCTTGGGCTTAAAGGATTATACAATTATTTTGTAGTGAAATCCAAATTTCGTGCAGCATATTTTTCCATGGAGTATTTTAATCAAATTACCAACATTAATCTCAGACAGACCTTAATCTCAGATTTACTAGTTTTTTTAGCAAATTCCGGATACGTTTATTTGGTCTATTTATGGTTATTTACCCACCGTAAATAATATTTGTTACCGCGTTTAAAGTTTGCTTTTAGGTTGTAAAAATATATACCGAGCAGACAAATTGCGTTGTTTTTCCAAGATAACTGAAGGTTATCTTTTTTTTAAAACTGTATTCCAATTCCAAACACAACATTAGGGTAGTAAAATTCAACAAGTATAAATTGTGGACAATTGTTGTAGCGCTATTTATCACCATATTTTGAATATTTCCCATATTCTGGGTAAGTCGATCTCGTCTGCAACTATCAGGAGTTCTTCCATTTTTTGTTTCAGTGCCGCGTTCCTCCACATTTAGTCTATTACGAGTATATTTGATCTCCACATTTCTACTATCTATTACCCTTTATGTTTCTATGTCATTTTTCACTCACTTTTCATTCTTGTTTCTGTAATTGTCTCCATACGGTTCCAGCACGTCCAATACGTCTTGATGTTGTTTTTTTCAAACGTACCTACTATTTGTATCTTTCTTTGGTTTTTTTCACTATTGGTCCTGTTACGTCCTTAATTGTTTTCGTTTCAACCTCTTTCCATTGTAATTCTACTGTTAGGTTTCTTTGTCATGTTAGTTCCCTGTTTTTTTTTACTGATGTGTTTGTTTCTGTTCCCACCCCACTACTTTCGCCGCCCGTTTCATTTTTAGCTTATACTCCTTGTTCGTCTCTTCTACTTTTTTGTATATTTTTTATTGCATTCTCCTGTTGCCATACTGTGTTCCTTACTTTTTTAAACCTGTTCTCTTTCTTGTTAGTTTTTTTCTTATGGCGTTCTCTATTTAGATCCATACCCATTGTTTCCATAATCTCCTCTATCCTGGTTATATCTCCCTTACAAAATTTCCCAAAACTCATAAATCTTTACTTTTTCTCCAAGTACTCCTTTCTCTTTCTCCCACGACTTTACCTTGATTGTCCTAATTTCCCTTTTTCATTCAAATTGTTTTCATTGTTCTCTATTTCGTTTTTTAAATCATGTACTAATTCTAATAGAAAATAACATCACAGTGTGACCACACTGTCTGTATACAGTCACTGTACCTTTTTGTACAGCGTTTCAATTTAGAAGAGCTAGTGTTGACAACCGGGTATCTCCTTTATGATTGGTCGTTGGTTTCGGTTGCCATATTGGGGCTAAATTGCTATACAGGGCGTTTCAAAAAGAATCATCCGATTTTGTAGGTTTATAATTTTAATACTAATAATAATATGGACATGAGGTTAATTTTATATTAAAGGATAACTAATAAAGTTTTTTTATACACCATTTACAGGTGCTCAATATGGCCCCCTTGAGATGCACGGCATATGTCTATGCGATACTCATATTCGTCCCACACCTTTCTTGAGTGATAGATGCTCTGGGCTGTAGGAGGATCAGCACCATATGTGGTACGAAATTCACGTTGTACGGAAATCACAGACTCACATTTAGCAAACCGTATAACACAAAACGCTTTCTGTTGTTTGGACGCCATTTTGACAATAACTGAGCTGGGCGTTGACAGAAGCGCGCTACTGCTACCTAGCGGAAACCACGCGAAACTCGAGAGCTTCCTCTTACTAACAGTACATTGTTCTATCAAATCGGACTTATAGATGAATAGCAATAAATTTTTAAAATCGGATGATTCTTTTTGAAACGCCCTGTACTTTGATATAGGCGTTTTCACGTTTTTTGGTGATTTTATGAAATTCGGTGAATAAAGGTACTGCTTCAGGTAAAATCTACATTGTGGACATTCGGTTCTATATAAAGATATGGTTTGGTGCCAAAAAGGTTTGGTTATGATGCTCAGTTGTTAAAATTCATAATACGCTTGAATAGGTTTGAATTTTAACATTTATTGCTGAAGCAGAATGAATATTGCTTTTACTTAATGGCAGTAATAGTTTTATGGTACAGTGTTCCTATGCGGCCTTGTTAAGCCCCAATATGACGGATGGATGGCGCTATTCATAAGTCACTGTCCTAATACGGACACTGTATCTTTCTGCATTTCTCCCTCTCTCTCTCTCGATCCTTCCTTAATTCTTTCGGGTGCGCGTTGCTTATAGATTTTGAAGATTTTGCTCTCGTGGTGTTCATTTGTAAAATTTTAATACTTATAAATATACCTGAAAAGGGATTTGTGTTTTGCTATTATAATATTTTCTTTGGAGTTTTTCTCCCTTTCTAGTGTAATCGTTGGCTTAGTCTATCGAATACGCTTTAGAGAATTTATATTTAAAAGTGACTTACGCCGTGAAGTATGTACTAGATATGCCTCAACATTATCGCTTGTTATAGCCAGACGTACCCTCGTTCATGTTCGCAATGAAGCGGTACATGTGGAGATTTTCGTATCTTACAAATACAAATTCAAAGCCAAAGAGTATTTACGTCAAGCCTCGAGCATAATTGAAAGTGAAAATGGGGTTTTGTTGTTTTTCTTATTACACTCATCTATTTTCACACACCCTCTTGATAAAGAGAGATGTGCGCGTACAATTAATTTTAAATTTCTCAAACGTTATTGGAAGAGAAGCATCTGTACTCCTAATATGTGGTTTTTAATAAATATTTGACGAATTTATTTCTCTGAAAGGTATGTTTCAAATTCATATACAGACGATGGGTTTGCCGTGGTGGGTTCTTTTCAAATTACACCAAATTCAAATTAAATCCGCGCCCCACATTTCAACTATTATTTGATTTGAAAAGGCAAAGACGACTACTTGTGTGAGCGATATATGTATATTGTGGTATGATAGTAGGTGTACAATCGAGTTTCATGCGTGATTACGATTTTACGTGTGAATGTCAATTATTGGCCATTGTGTAATATCATACTTGAGTGTACGTTAAATATTGGAAAGGGAAAATCTTGTATCGCTTTAAATTTGTAAAGCAATTTTGAGGGAATATATTAAACGTGTCTATCACTTCCTTCTGTTGGTTTTGTGGAAATTGAAGTATTCAATTTATTCAGCAGATACATTTGTAGAACATACTCTCGTTTTTGCTTAACTGCACACATCCAGCGAAGTGTTTGTTTGGGCGCCGTTCCCGATAGTATATAAGCTAATATTTACGGAGAACAAAAGCGGTTTGATATTCCAGTAGGTATCCTGTTAAAACAGTCACTGATCTTTTCTAAATAAAACCATCATCTACGGGGAGGTTTTTGGGTAGTTGAGTGGGCGCCCTTTCCCTCTAACGAGATTGATTTCCTCTCATACGTGTGCATATGAGACAACTTTGGATTTGCGGTGAGTGGATTGGGTATGTATCCATGCATGATACGCAAACAATGAGGGATCTACAGATGTGCACGCCGTACATCAAAGAGGTGTATGTAGAAAAATTGTAGTTATATTAAATGCTTTAGTTTTAAAAGTTTGTGTTAACTAACGAGCTCATCAAGGCAATCAAGTTGCATGTTTCTTTACACGTTCTTTGATATAAAGTATGAGTGTGATTTATAAAAAGAAAAACACAAAAATGGGATGGTTATTTCGTGATCACGGGTCCCTGCTAACTTTGATTCTTATCTAAAATTCATCTTTACCACGTAATTAGTTACCGGTACATTCTCCTGTTTAAAACATACGTACAATACAAAATATGTTCATGCAAATGGTTCTCATAGGTCGATTTCTCTAGGATTACCAAAATTACCTTAAACGAAATTAATATGCAAATCCCTAAAATTAACCAGTTTGTAAAATTATATGAAATACAAAATTGCGTGGCCCTCAAAATTACTAGTCACTTTATTGGATATAGGAACGCAAAACAATACAATAGAAGAAAATTTGTTGGTTTTTTATTCTTCCAACAGCACGGTTTTGTCTCGAGAAGATCGACAATCACGAATTTGTTTATGAGCAATTTCTTTCTGTCCGGGTAGGCAACTTTCAGTCTACACAAATAACCCCTACGTCTGAAGTTTCTCAGGCTGTGGGCCAGTTTTGTTTTTATTATTTATGAAAAATTGTTGAATTTACGTAAAAAAAGTTTTTTAAATCGGCAGATTAAGAGAATCCCTCTAAAGTCTAAATTATCGTCAGATTAGGGGGCAGCTCGATCAAGATAAATCGGCGGTATAATAATCTGTTCTAGTACTTCAAAATGGCTGTATACCATATAATTTTTTTTCTTTCTACCATCTAATCTATAAGGTTCAATAAAGTGTCATATCTGTAGCTGTACATACAAAAGAATCGAGTGTCTAGTTAGCTGAAGATACAAAGGGGTTTTATAAATTTTTTTGCCTCTTAGGTAATCAAGAGAAAGGTATTACTGTGACCCTTTAATTTCGGGCAACATAAAAAATAAATCGAGCCCCACGATCACCGAGCAAATAAAAAGCCCGGCTAATGTGAACCATACACAAAACACCTCAAACTTAACTAGCTTTCTAATTAAATCTCTCCCAGTACACATCCATATCCCTGCCTTAGACCATGTACAAGGACTGCTATTAGCCCTATGTTTTCAATACCAAATGGGTGCTCACGGTTAGGGTGCACTGAAGTCGCGGGTATATGATTCTCGGGGTAAATTAAAGTCGTGTAAACACCACTCGGATCGCCTAAAGATCAGCTTCTATAGCATCCGAGTAGTAGTGGAAGCTTTACATACTCTTAATCATCTTTTATACGTCCACAAATAAGAATAAGTTTGCTTTTTTGGTATTTCTAGGAGATTAATTAAATGATGTTCGTTGATTTAAAGGTTGAATCTCATAGCAGTCCATGTATTGTATGGTCTAAGATCACAGCACAATAAAACAAATTCAATTTTGATTTAAATTCCAGGTTCATCCTAATCTCTAGATAATTACATCAATCTTTTATAAAAATAAACAAAATACCCAATAAATCAAATCTAAACTGCCACAAATGAATTAACAAAACAAATTGATAAGGAAAAATGAAATGTAATTTTACTATTCTTAACGATTCTAGGAACTAATCTTTTTTACAACGAAACAAATGGATACAGGGTAGATACGCAAAATCGTTTTGTGCTTAATCGTAAGGAATTCCACCAGATTAATTAAATGAATTGAAATGAACATTTGATTAGTAAATGAACGACCCGTATTCACTTCAGGCGACTGGACCTATACCTAAACGTCCAACCCGACATTGTTTACACAACATTATGGAATATTATTTTCTTCTGAAGCTAACCTCTGAAATTATGATTGGGTTAGATCTACTGGAGACACACCGAATCACTGTGGAAGTGGATGTATACAACCGGAATAAGTAGAGCTTGCTCTTCCTTGTAAGTAGAGCTTGCTCTTCCTTGTAAATGCCCTATCTCGGTGGGGATATCTTCCATAGCTGAGAGTAGGTAACCCCAACATAATGATCTGCCTGCCATCTTGTTAAAATTTGGCAATTTTACAGGATTCTAAATTCAAACATTTCCCTTACCTTGCAATGTACCAGGGGACTAAACTCATTTTTTATTTTAAAAGGATTTTTAAATACCGTCCAATAGTTGCTGCAGAAAAGGACAATGTAAAATGGTAACCGTAACCACAACTGTTTAATAGCAATGGCAGAGGGATTAAAACATTTTAATCTCTCTAATGTGAGCATCGAATAATGAAATTACAAAAAGGTTTTTCCTCGGTAGTTGTATATCACGGCAACCCGTTAAAATTTGCATGCGTGGATACACTGCCCAAGTTTTGTATACGTATATGAGATTTTGGCTACAATTCATTCAGGAACTACGCATTTAATAATTGGGGTTGGAAAGCCTCAATATACCTAAACATGAAATTTACATAATATGAAATAATATATTCCGTTGAATATTAAGAAGTTTCTATTAAAATTGATTAATTAACGGTTGCGTAGCGAAAGCATGCATGAATGGAAGTTATAAAGCGTCCACGTTTTTACAGTTACAAGCTGCGTGACGCTGATAACCCTCGACGTTAAGGGAACTTTGCTTTTGACATATACTCTACTAACACGCACAACTAATCTCTGGAAATTGACAATTAGGAAATAGGTTTTATAGTTTTATGGGTAAAACAACGATGCTACCTTACAAGGTGAAGGTGGTTAGCGTAATTTAATTCGTTTCTGAGAATACTGGCAATAATGGCATAATCTGCCAATGCTTCGTTAATTTCATTAATTTTGAAAGGAAAATTTCGGGGGCAACTCTAAGATCAGCCAGAGCAAAATCCATCAAGCTTATATTGGATTGTAAGGTATAGAATTATGTTTTGACACATTTATACAAACTGTTAACCAATAATTTATGAGAGTAATTACAGGTATCGCACTAAGGTTTAAACTATTCTGAATTTTTTTTATTAAACCATGAAAAAGATGTCACACAAACAAATTGCTCAAAGCTCAGTTGGCAAAAAAACTTTTACTGCGTTAAAATTTCATTATGAGTAAGATAAAAGGGCTACACCATCGAGCGGTAACACAGAATAAATTGCGATGGAATGAAAGATTGTTTTTTAATATCTATAGAGCATTGTTTTTCTAATGGATTCCGGATGTCAGGAGACGAGATGTCGAGAATTTGGATCATATTCAATTATCTTAATTAGAGCTATTTGATTACAACTGCGAATTTGGCATGAGGTCTTTTCAGCATCGTGAAAACCGCATATCTTGGTCACATTTGGGAATGATTTAATACCCTCGATCCTGTTCGATTTGTAGGGCGGGAATTAAGCAGACGAATTAACGACATAAAGGGAATAGTGAAATCCGCGCGTTTATATCGCATTAATTGGAGTTGTGTTCGGTCGAGGACAGATTGATTAAACCCGCTGTGTTATTTTTTGATACAAAAAATTCAGCTGTGACACCATTAGGGAACAAAAGGAGATTAAACTTAATTTTGACGTAGTAAGCGTTGATTGAAATAATTCATTGATGGCTCCGTTATATGACATAGCTAATACAGAATCATATTGTACCCTATATCATTGCATTCGTATTAAAAAATGCTAGTTAATACAGTATGTCCTTTTTCCGGCCCATATAAAAATATGAAGTTGATAATTGTTTTTCAAAGAAGAAACGTCACAGTAACTATTTATTTATTTTTTTATTTATTATCCCTCTCTTGTTATGGGCCCTCAACAGGCTTGCGCCCAAATACAGAGTGATCCGCATAATGCTTTTTAGAGGGGCCCCTGCAGAAGGTCTTAAGTTGTTCTATACTACTCCGGTATTTACCTTACGAATTAGGAAAACTGCAGGAAAACCTAATTCGGAGTAGCCGGCAGAATGCTCGAAACTGGTCTAAGGTAATTTCCATCTTTGCCACAGATGAAAAATTCACCTCAACCCAGGTTCGAACACCCGACCTCCGGATTTATAACTCAACGCTCTACCATTGAGCCATAATGCCGGTCTCTGGGAACCATCTGGTAGAGCGTTGTACATAGCCTGAGCGAATGCGTGCCGTCGGGGATTGATAAGAATGGACCCCGGAATAGCAATCAGAATGCTGTTCAATGTAGACGAGTTCATAGATCGAAGTCAATAGAACGGTGAGAAGTGCTAGAATTTTCCATCATGCACCACCACACATCGCAAATGAGAACTGTAGGATTTTTCCTGTTGCACAACACATCCGGGTGAGATTTTTCTGTCTGTGGATGAAGGGTGTGTAATTTCGAAGAGTTTTCCATCCTACTATAAATTCGCATGTTCTTGCTCGCATCGGTAGTAGACAACAACCCCCCGTTTTTGATGTTTGATTGATCGCGCACGTAAATCACTATCAATGTAGCCCTCTGCGACAAATGTTGCTCTACAACTTTTGACCTGAACTTGAGATGCAAATAAAAGACAAAAGTGTACTAATTTTTTATGAACCCACCTCGAAGTTCAGTAAGGAAACGTTCCTGACACTCCCTTCTTTACGTCAAAACGTTCGCGTGTACCACTTGGGGTAGCAAGCAATTGAAGTAGTATCGAGCTCCATAGATGTCGTATTGATTGCGAATTCCCTTAGGTCGAGGTTCGAAATTGTGGTGTGTGAAGTTTACCAGAAAGGACAATTTTCCGAAATATGTGGACACATTTGCCTTACTGTCCGAACTAGACTGAACAGGTTTCCGTACTGGCTTTACACGGCTTTAGTTTTCTTTAGTTCAATGTTCGTTTTAGTTGATAATGGATTAAAATACTGCCGAGTTTAGAGTTGAAAATGCGCTTCGAAAGCATTCTGATTAATTAATTTGCCATCCCTAAAGTCTGCAATAAAAAATAGCGCACCCGCTCGAAAACTGTGACGTCACGAGTACAATGTTACCGATTCCTGCACTCAAATTGGTTCGCTTTTCTTCTCCGTCGCTCACCTGAATTTTGTTTAGAAACTCCGTTCTTCGTCTATCTCTATCAACACAAAAAATATATACCGGTCCGCTTGAAACTGGTGTCTTTTATTAATTTACAACACACCTAACCTTCTTGAGCTTAAAACTCGTGAACAACTTTGTTAAGCTGCCGCTGCGCGATAACTTCGCAACTTTCTCAATTAAAATGCTCATTAACTTCGCCAGAGCTTTTTCACCAACCACAGACCCCTATTCTTATCTTTTAACGCAATTTTCAAGAAGATGAGATGCGCTGTTGCGACTACTCCAAAGCAATCGTGTCTTGTTGAGCTTGACCTCTACGAGCTTTTAGATCCTTGATAAGCATGCGAATTTCTAGTGGTCTTTCAAAGCCTTTAAAGCCCTCAAGATCTGGCTACGCAAAAACAGACAATATGAATCCATGCAATTTAAGAATATTCTGTGAAATTCCGTGCTATCATTCCATTATCCATTTGTGGTCTTTAATTTCCCTCTTTTTAAAAGTATTTGTACTGCAACCTACCCTCGCATGAAAACGCTCAGTAATTTAGTGCGGTTTCTTGTTGAGCAATTTCAAAGAGAGACGTTTCTGTTTGAATTTTTATTTTATTTCCAAGCTTGCATATAAATATCATTGAGGAGAAATAATGTTGCCTTTTCCGTTTGACGGTATTTGCATCTTGTATCTTGTTTAAAGCGAAACAATAATAGTGGCGTATATTATTAATAACATGCTCCCCCATTTACGTGAAATTAATGCAAATGGATTAGTGAACCGTATTCGCCATTACAGTTTTATAATTCTGGATGCATGGAATGAAAATTGTATTTTTAGTAATTAGAGCTTATGCTTCAAAGAAGGTTTAGATTAATAATTCAATATTTGGTTTCAGAGTGTGTTGTAATGGAGGTATCGAATATCGCATGATTGACGCGGAAATCAATTCCACCGCATTGCTGTAAGTAGGAATAACATACGATTTGTGTTTTAGTTGTGGTTAAACTAAAAATAACCAAAATCAGTGCCAGAAATAATACAAATAGAGTTGCTAAAATACATAGGGTGTTACATTTAAAAAATATCAACTTTGAATCAAATCTCAGAAACGGATTCTATTCTATGTAAAAATATCTAAAATATGTAGTTTTTACATTTTTCTATCTTACATGATATGATAACATCCCAAAAAGTCTAACTTTTCTGTTTGTGGTACTAAAAGTTACACGAAAAATTGGCACAGGGTCGAGAAAATTGCAAGTCTTTATCTTTAAAAACAGCTGAGATACACTGCCGTCTCAATCAAAATAGAACACGCGGTACAATTCATATTCTGAATACCTAATAGTATCATACCAATAAATGACGGGCTTTGTATTCTGAAGTATTGGTATCATATATCTAAAACAAAAACGGGAGTTACCAGAAACCTGGTAACATATTGATTTGGCTGACCTGTTTCCCTACACATTTTTTATTATATTTTAATTTTATATTTACGTGGGCGAGGTTTCAGCCAAGGCTGCTCTACCAACCCAACCCCATTATACATTTACAAAATATATCCATGCCTTGGTAAATCGCTAGTGCTAATATTTTAGCACAAAAAATGGTCCAACTTTCTGTTATGAATCTTTAGGTGCACTAAATGAACTCAATTTTAACGCACGACAGAGTTTTTGATACCTTTTAGGGTTAATCATTATTTTTGAGGCATCCGCTCATAGATAAGGTGTTGTAGTATCTCAAGTTCTCGGTCTGTAAATGAGACTAACATTATTTTTTAAACTTTTCAATCGGAATTACACGGTCTAAATAAAAATGTAGAATAATTCTTATTGGACATTCTAATAGGGAATAATTTTGAGGAGAGGTAATAGAAGAATTTGCTATAACAAAAAAAGTTATGACTAATTTTCGGCTTTTTTTACTAGCGTTCTTAGACTATTTACAATCTACGGACTGTATGAAATATTAGTAGACTAACAAGAATAGCACAAACTTTCAGCAACGTTACAAAACCATCCAAGTATAACCCTAACAAATCTAAATTCCCACCCAATTTACACCCACATTAATTCCAAGTCGAGTCTTGTTAAAAAATCGTCACCAAATGGACATAAAGTCTCATTTTGTTTAGGTGTTCTTTATCCGGACTTGTATAACACAACGTTTTTTCCACGGCAAAACATTCTATAGTAATACAATAGCAAGAAGAAAACTGATATGTACGGTATATTTCGATTTTTTAGTTATTTTAGTGCTGTCTCTGCTATTGATTATTCAAGAACGAGACTATATACGACACTGTCAAGAAAATAGAGTTAAGGTAGGTACACACCTACAGGTGCACCTGTAGCAGCTGACTTGTCAAGTGGATCCGGGACTATGAATGAGTAAAAGCTGTCAGTTTTCGTAACTGCGAAATGACCTGACGCTTGTCGTGAAGGTTGACAGGTCGCAGGTGAACCTGCCACACCTCATCAACCATTGACTGGTAGGTGTGTAGGATTTCCTGGGTTAACGTGTCAGATGTCACCGTTAGATTGCTCCGTTTTCAAACATTTTTAACTAACTGAGTGTAGGGGTGGATTCAGAGGTGTTTTGACAGGTTGAGCTGACAGGTCATATGCGACGGGGGATTAGACAGGTGTGTACCTACCTTTAATTACATAAATTTAGTAGGATATTTTTATATCAACTTGTAAAGGTATATTCCCTGTTGTAGTCTATAGAAGCTATACCGAAGGTGAACAAAAAAATCCATTACACATCTCCTTGAACGCTATAAAAAACATTATTTGAACGTTAGGGGATGATATTTCAGTTTTAGTACCGATTAATAGTTAATAAATGTTGCATTCATAAAGGAGAACATTAACTGTTTCCTCGTTTCCCAGCCTTTAAGATACTCGTTACCTAAATATGTTTATAGCACGTACGTGAATAACTTATGAAGTTTGTTTTTTTACAGCGCACGCACGCTCCCGTGAGATAAAAGTTGCTATTTGTTTTTAAACTTTTCACGAACACGTGTCTTATAAAAGATTCACATATAATGGGCAGTTTCCTGACAAACGTCAATTAATTCACAGGAATCTGGTTAAATTTTAAAATTTCGCCCACTTTCGCATCTACCTCGTAACAGTAGCAGATGAAGGGATGTATTGACGTTGTAATTAACTCTTTAACTATGTGCAACTTCTTTTCTCTAATGTAAGAAACTTTAAAGGTAATGGAGCGACTAAGGTCAATGGTATTTGAATGTTATCATTTTAAAATTATCAACAAATTAACCACATTGTGTACTTTAATTGGCGTTTTCCTTTAGACTTAAAAGAATTTAAATGTAACTGTTAATTATCATTGTTTGTTTATGTAACGTAATTGAGTGTAATTGCTACAAACGTTTCACATTATTTATTTTGACCATAATGAGGTCTCAATGGTGTACTAAGTACTACCCCTAGTCTGGTGGAATATTTTTCGGAGCGCCACCTAAAACAATTGATTCATTCTTCTCGTACTCTGGGCCACTTTTCAGATTGAACACAATTTCCATTCTACAATCTGCAGAGATGTATTATTGTACGTATTCGTATGATAAAAATGGGCGCCGTGAACCGAAAGCTACAAAAGTGGATATGGCGAATAATTCGCACCCGAGTAATTCGTAGCGGCATAATTACCACAGATACTTCCCTTCCGGATAATCCGCATTGGGACAGTTCGCACCATGAAATTTAGTCTTCAAAAATTCGCATTAGAGATACTTCTTAAATGATTTTAGTATTTAGCAAACAACACATTGCAATTGCGCATACCAATTTTTCCAGTAGGAAGATGTACCATGCAGTGGGAATTCTAGGTGCGAATTAACCGCAAATTTTTTTAGTGCGAATTGATTGGGTGCGAAATATCGCGGTGCGGTTTATCTTTAAAGCGAAATTTTTCCTAGAACCATCGCTATTTATTTTTCATATTCCCTATATTGCAATTGTCTTTTTTTTTACTCTCGGAATAATTCGCACCTTGGCAGTTAACACCGAAGTAATACGCAACGGACTTACGAATTTCTTGGACAATTTGGCACTTGCATCTATAGCAATTACGGAGAAAGTTGAGGTTTTTATCTAAACTACCATCTAGTCGTCCTACCTTGGAAATACTGGTTTGCGTTTTAATTAGGTTTCGAGGAAATGGAAATTGGCTCATTGAAATTTTACCCGCGCTCGTAGCGGAAGAAGACCGCGCGCGCAGTTGACTCTGCCGTGGCTCAAAAACGAATTTTGACCTGAGCTCTCCGACAGCCCAAAACCGAATTTCGGGATCAGTCCCGACAAAATACCGCTAATTGGTCACATTTGATCATGAACGAATTGAATTCGCCCAGATCCACGAATGAAAATTAATCACTTCCCATGGACTCGAAGAGAGATCATTAGGCATACTACTGTTTTGACCACGCAAACCCCATTAAGACAGCCTTATCTACTCTCCACGCTCGAGATGGGAGACATTAACCGATTAAACGATGCTCATGCACACGCAAACCGGTGACACATAAAAAAAGGACCGCCAACTTTATTACGAACTTTTTTGAAAATCTAGATTTACTGAAATTTTGGAATGATTGATCCTTTAACGCTGTAACTAACTTGGGGTAGCTCGCGCACAATCATTGAGCTTTCAAAATGAAATAAAAACTATCGGAATAGTAATGGTAATTTAATTTAACAGAAAAATAAATAAAAGAACAAAATAATGGGGGAATGGCTGGACATATGCCCGCGAATGTTTCTGATCTAGTAAAACACTTCTCGAAATTCCCACGGGAACGGGAACGGGAATAAACGCGATTTTACACTTTACAGCCGAAACTGCGACAGATAGAGATTTGACATTTAAAACGTAGGATTCTTTGAACGGAATGGGGAAAAATAGATATACGACGTTGACTAATAGGCGGTACGAAATCATCGAGAACGATTAGAAAAAATAGTACGAAATAACAATACTGAAGAGTTTTATGGAATTATAATATAAAGGGTGTCCGAGAATGCTAGTACAGAACGCAGATTTTTCTAATTGATTCATAAAGTACAGTAAATGGACTGCTTTTAGCCGTACAAAATGGGTGGTCACGAATAGGGGGCACTTTAGTTGTGACATCGGGTAACTTCGGACAGACTCGTTTTACCTTGAAACTCACATACCCGGGTGATGTCTTTGACCATAATATGAGTTGCAATTAGCAGTCCATGTACTGTATGGTCTAAGATGGAATGGCTTATCGGGTAATAGTGGCCTCCATAATTCTGCTGGCACATTTGAACCCTTCATAAAATTTTCCATAATCGCCGTTTGATATGAATGTGGCTGAATTCCATTGCCTCGCGTCGCTCACAGAATTCCCTGCGTCGGACATGAAACGGCGACCATTCAAGTGCTTCTTCATGAATCCAAAAACGTGGAAATCGCACAGCGACACGTTAACCATGGTGGCAATTCTTCCCATTAAATTGTCCTGGTCGTAATTGAACTGAAGCTATTGTCATCATACATAGTAGCCATTCTGCGATTGGTTTCGATCGGATTCACCCCTTCAACTGGCGAGAAACGCACACCTCGCTTTTCCTCCTTCCACCCTGTATCCATATCCCAGCAATTATTGATCGCTGTAAGTACTGTCTGAGCGTCACCACGAGACGTTTTATTTGCAGCTTCAACTCCAGGGTGAGTACCAAATCCTTTTCTAATTTTTCATGCCGTGCAAGTTTCAAAGCTTGTTACGTTTCCACATCGTGAACACCTTCAATGAACGTCTGCAGCGCCATCTGCTCTATAAATATTTGCTTCGAGTTTCGCTCGATATTTGTGTTGTTTCGTTGCGTTTCAGATGCATCTAAAATGTAATCTCCACACCGAGCTTCTAACAGATACGATTTGTACAAGATCTTATTGCTGGTGTTCTGGAATCGTACGCAAAGCATCCAACGCATCTCCACGTAACACAACTACTTCTAGCTGCAGCAAACTCGAACTGTTTCAAGTAGGTGGATTTTCGATCGATAGTTGGTGGCTTAACTCGAACCTTTGTTGTACCAAGACTACCACACAGTTCGGGGACTTCTTTGCGGGACTATTGCGGAACATCAAGTAGATTTTGTGTACACACGACATATAAGTTTCGTAGCTCATCGATTTTGTTTTCTCCCGTATTAATCCTACCTTGAACATCTTGTACATCACCTTGGAGACTCTGTATCTTTTCTTCAATCATACCTGTTATTTTCTGACCTACTTCTATTTTAACATCCATGGCTTGTTGATCGGACTCGATTCTAGCTTTCATTGATTGTTGACCAGCTTCGATTTAGCTTCTATTTGAGGTTCCATGGGTTGTTTACCGCGTTTTGATTCAGCTTGGCCAGCTTCGAATTTAGCTACCTTCATCTGTTAACCAGCTTCGAATTGAGCTACCGTGGTTTGTTCACCGGTTTTTACATCTTGACCAGCTTTCATTTCTTGCATTAGTTGTAGATGTTCTTCCATTTTTCACACCTGACAAACTTTCACTAACTGTTCCCTTAAACTCACCCCACACCTGACACTAGCGTAACGTAAATTTCATTACGTGATTTATTGTCTACAATTAATTAACAATGAAGTTATAACAGTATTGAAATGGGTTAATTTATAACAGTTACTTAATTAGCATTTATATCTCACAATTTATAACGTAACACGAGTGCGACTTATTTATTCCAATGCTAAAACTAACAAAATTACACGCGATTCAAATATTCAATTTACTTATATGGCCAATGGTCTCAAGAAATCCGAATACCTCCGAAGTCTGCTTATCGCATTTTTCGGAAAGAACGCTCTTAAGTTGAATGAAAGCATTCCACCTCGACGTCTACTGGATTTTAGAGTATTCGCTACAAAATTAATTCATAACTATTAACCAGACCATCTGAATTTAATTTTGTGGGTATTTTTGGCTCTTAAAATGAAAGGGGGTGCATAATTTTAGCTGCGGGTGCGGCGGTAAATGCTAAAACTAAGCTAAATCTTCCATTAAACTTCGCTGTAGCTAAATGGTATTGCAATTTTTAATTTTTAAAGTCAACATTACAAATTGCAATCGGTCGGTGGTCCATTTTGAAATGAAAGCCCTGTATTCATCATCAATTAGTAATTTCAGGCCAATACCATTCCTTAGGTCAGAACTGCCCACATCCATTTTAATTTCACTTTCATTACATAATAAGGAATACATTTAAAGCGTGTTAATAATGGATTGTTTTGGTTTCAGAAACCAACCTTTTTGTGCAGAGTTTTGTGTAATTGGATAACGTGGATTACTTTTGGGAATTACAAAGTTTTAACGCGATAACGTTTTCATTCCGGGATTCATCCCACATACGAGAAATCGACTACGGAACTGTTACGATTCAACAATTCCACTTGCACTAGGTATAAATGTGTGTAAAGTTCTATGTCTAGAACCAAATTTACGTTCCCAATACAATATGTCCCCTGATTCACCCGTAGCTACTGTTTATTTTTATGTATTTAATAGAGCTTTTCTCAGCTCCACATGCGACAACTGACTTTTAGTACGTTATGAAGCAAGAGGTAAACACAACATGAATGAGAATCCTAATCGTAGGTCTTAGAATTTCAATTGAAATAAAAGCCAGTCTGTGGCCCAACGAGCAAATTATAAGTAAAATAAATGGAACTAAAGAAAAAGCTCTTTGAATCTAGCGTTGTTTAACGACCGTGGACCGTTATCCCGTCAGTTAATGCGGAAGATCGCATTAAAGGAGATACTAAAAAAATTAACGAGCATTTCGTCTCCATTAAGAGATTCTCCTGCTCTAAAAAAATGGGCAAATTACGCAGTTCATTTTAGAATATGTAACTGTGGAATTATACAAAGTGTTGCATTATTACTGCGCTCTTAGACAACGAAACGATTGAAGAAATCTAATCTTTATATTTATAATTCTGGGGTGCAAGCATTTCGTGTGTCGAGGTTGCATATGAGATGAGGATGTCACCTGTCGTCTTCCAAACTTTAATCCACTTTCATTTTCCTATTCTCAAAATCTCACACTACCCCTCAAGTCAATTTTGTCAAATAATTTGTGTGGTGAAAACGGTCCGTTTGGGAATTAATTTGCGTTCCTTCGTCGATCTTTGTCTCAGTGCTTCATTCACTAATAGCTTTCCTAAAATGATATGGTGGAAAAACGGAGCTACAAAACAGCGCCAAAAGAACGACAAAAGCATTTTTAGGACCATGCAAAAAGCTCCAGTTTAAAAGATAGCATTCACACGACATTAACAAAAAACGGGCGCTGTTCCGACATTTTATAATTTATACTTAATATTCATCATGGTTTATGTTGTCAACTAGATTAAGATAGTATTCCTCGGCAACAGCATGAAGTAAAATCGATTCTCACGGAAATGTCTTTTAGCTAAAACATTTTAGGGATGATTAATGCGAACCCTTAATATTCATCACGCCTGTTTATTACCGAAACTGTTTTTCAAAGTACCCCCTTTTCATTGCTGGCGCGTTTCGTAAATTTTAGAGAAGACGGCCGAGTTTATTTTTTCTATAATGCTATACTTGCCGCCGTAGCCGCAAAAGTTAAACGGATAGGAAACCGGTTGTAGCTCATAACTTTTTTAATGGGCGGGTAAATTGAAAACCGTGAAAATAGGTAGAATGGCGTTTTATAAGATATAGACTGAAGCGTGCGGCCCTGAGTTTATATAAATAAAAGGACACGAAGTAAATTGGCTATTGAAAGTTCACGATGGAGCTGGGCTTTTCTTTTTAAATTACAAAACGTCAATTTGTCTTTGGCATTATTCTTGAAGGACAATTGATAAATTGGGAAGCATTACGGGCTTTAGTGGCTCTCGTGTCAAATCAAATGAAAAAATGCAAATTACTTTTAATTTATCCCATAAGTGATGTCCTGGTCTATGAAGATCGTTACAGAAATAAACACGTTTTAACCCTGAATTTTGCCTTGTTTTTGATAGAAAAACCGTCAGCGTCGTCTTTTAAGAACTCGAAAACGAGATATCTGTATCTGAATTTGAAAAACCATTAAAAGAACAACGCGTAATAGTTTTAAAATACGCAGAACAAAATATGATTGCAGTTTTTTGTGAAAATTTGACCCTCGAATTTTGATACTCCGCAAACTTTCTCCTTCTTCGATAGTGTTATTGAAGTTAAGATTTATTTAAACTACATTTATTCATGAGAATCTTCGCAAATTATTTAAATGTTATAAACAAGGAAAGTGCACGGTCCCACCTTAGCAACTTCCACAGTACCAGCAAGTTTGTCCATGTCTGAAAAACGGACGATCTTGTGCACTACTGATCATTTCAGTCGTGGGAGCGTTTAAGGGTTGGATTAATTAAAAAAATCTTAATTAAGGTTTCCAGATCGGAACTGTTGACCGCATCCATATGGCGACGAACTCGGTAAACGGTATAATTAAAAAAAAAGTTCATTACGGCACAAGAAAATACACTTTTGTTTATGTAGACTTGAATTTACAAAATAAACGGTGGGAAGGGCAACAGTCGGCGGAACGGTACAACTCGAGCGCCACTAGGAGATTCGGAAATCTTGCTTCTGGCCAAGACGGAAGCACAACGTAAGTAAAGGTATCTAAAGGGAAAACAAAACAAAGGACAGTAAATCCCATTTATAATTAACGGAATGAAAATATCACTCTGCAATTCAAAATATATCGACAGATAACATGCGATCGAAAAATGTGGAAATGGAACTCGGATTTTCCAGCCGTCCGCCGCACTTAGATGACGTTCAAATTTAAAATTTCTTTAATTAATTTCTCGGCTTCTGGTCATAATAAAAATCCGCGACCACCCCCCAAAACTCGCACCAATTAAGCGCGCTTCATTTGATACTAAACGGAATCTAATCAGACGACGTTTGCTTCAACACACTTGATTAGATACCGGTATTTATGCTCAATCAAATGGCCGAGCTAAAATTTCCAGTTTCGGTAGTCCAGTAAGGCCTATTGTTAATTTAATTTTTGGGTCAAGCAACAGGTTACATATCAGATTTACGTGTAAGCGAGCCTGTTTCTGTCCTAGTTTTAAATAACCATTGAGCAACTAAAATCGTAGGGATCATTAATTAACGGCGCTGAAATCATACAATATTAATTTGTCCTCCTCTTCCAATCGAAGAGAGTTTTCGGATGCTGCAAAGTTAATTTTGATTTCTCTACGGAAATGGCTATTAGCTACATTACCTTGATTTCCTTATCGGCGACTAAAACGGTGCTTGAAATGAAAGCAATTAAGTATTAACTCTAAAATAATAAATAGGTCCGGAAGTACAATTTCTCGTAAAGTTTGAGACCATAGACCGTTTGAGTTCGTCGAAGTGGCGAGTGTTCAATAATGCTGGTAGATTCAATCATCCATAATCAATGTACGGTGTGTTAATTAATTTTGGTATAATTCGTGTACGAAAACCGGTGATTCGTTACAATCTTGGAAAATTGCGGAAAATCTGGTGTTATAATTCCTATTTTAATTAAATAAGTTCCAAAATAGAGAAGAAATTCTCTGAACTTTTGCTTCCCTTGTTCAGGATAGAAAATCTAGGTACCGACAATTTGCATTGAAAGTTTATACGAGTATGAAGCATTATATTTTTAGATATATCGCACAGTGCCCAATCTGTAGCACGAGGGTCGCGATGTGGCTATTCGGGGTTTATTTCTCTACCCTTAATACTAAAGCAGAGTTGTCTATGGTCTGAAAGAGAGGGCCCGTGGGGACCTTTCATCCCACTATTCTACCTGTCAGAAAGGAGGAGGAAAAGGTAATATCCAGGACTTCTTTCCTGTTCCTGGTTACAAATGCTGGCTCATTGCCCTGATTGAGTATCTCTGATTAGAGTTTGTGGTTATTTTCTGCTGGAGGATGTAGCCCCTTCTCCTTGCAGTATCTGCTCATCCTCTGTGCCTCCGGTGCTCACCCTAATTTGGTCATAGGCGCTTCGCCCACCACAGCCACCATGTTTTTGGTTATGAACTCTGAAAGAGGAAAAGCTGTTAGTTAGTTGGGGCAATACTTGCGTCTTTCGTAAATCAGGGTCCCTGCAGATTTAGGATAACTTTTGATTAACTTACCCACAGCTCCTGTATGAGGGCCACGTCCAGATTATCTTCGGTGAACCTTGAGCTGGTGTTCATGGTGTGTTCATGTTAAAAGACCAAATACCAAATTTCATGGCAATCTGGATCTTTTTCTCACTCCCGATTAAGGTTTAGGGATTAGGTCTGCTACCAATAATATTATCCTGATTTAAAACCGAGATCGAGTGTATTTTAGGGAGATTAATAGAAGACAGTAAATTTTACAACCACTTTACCAATTTTACGCATTCCTACGCGCATTTTTTCGCTGATAAAAAGCTACCTACCTACCCAGATAAAAAATCATCTGATTGGTTAGAATTTGAAACAATCACCAAGCTGATTGGTTGTATATTAACGGAGTGTATTAATCGTGAACAAACTCAAGACACTTGCAGACGGATTTGTCAATTTATTTTGACTTATGGTGAGTTTAAGCCCTGTGATGTATCACTAACGTTAAACTTAACGTGCAGGTTATCTGTCAAAAACGTCATCGCAAGTAGCCGCCTTCTGCAAAACTGGTCACCTGTAGGTGAGGTGGACATAAATTATGCTATTATAATTTAATCTCTATCTAGTCCATGCGAAGAAAAAGACATGTTTTGCAGAGGGGGCTACCTGCGACTGTTTTTATACTAGGCGACGTATGTTCTGGGCTCTAATTTCAAATGTGCTAGATATAATTGAAAGTTCCAAGCACTTTATATCACGAATGTAAAGTATGTGAATAAGGCTTTACGTAGTGGTACCTTTTACTGAACAGCTCTTAATAGGGCATAGTACAATTCACTAAAATATTGTAGTTATTCAATCAGTATGAAATAGTCGCAGTTTATTTATATACATATTTGCATTCATTTTTCATTACATTCTCTTGAGTAAATTAATATTCCATTTTACCACACACAAAGGATGCCCAGTCCGGCGAAGTGTACTACCAAACAAATAAATTATACAAACTCAAACACAAGCATTGTCTAACAAAATTCATTTATTAAACGCAATGTTTACAAACGAAGTACCATTTATAAAATGTTGACATTGTTTCATTACGCGATAGCATTTTTAATCAAATTTAGATCACGTTTTCTTGCATATTTAACAAAAATGCATATTGCGAAAACGCTCAATTTTATGAATAATGCAAATTTTGGACTAAATATTAAAAGGATCGCTGAATTTTTAATGTAAATCGAACGCCCTCAAAGCTGTCAACGGGGAGCATTCGCCATAGGACGTGCACGTATCGTGACACAAATATCAAGTTTCCTGTACATACCTATACGTTGCCCCACTTTTCAAAATGTATTGAATTGATAAGAAGGAACATGAGAATATATTACAGGACGGTGATGTGTAATTTAGCCAGTCATGAAAGCAATGCCGAAAGGCAATAATTCTTAATTGTCAAGCAGCTTCAGTTTTTTTTTTATATTCTAAGGTATATTTAATTACCTGTTTATTTATTTACAATTAATGTATAACATAACACGCGCAGGAGCTTAATATTTCACTTCATACGATGCTAGAACTGGCACGGAAGACAATTCGATTTGCTTATATAGCAAACATCAGTCTCGAACACTTCCGAACGTTCTCGAATATTCTAGAACAAACACGTCATATTTCCCGGAAAAGATGCATCACATCCGCCTTAGTTTCTTATCGCCGATGACTAAGGATAAAGAGATTTTGAGATTTATAGAAGGAAAGAAGGAAGGAAGCTTTTTTATGTGGTCGATTTTCCGTCGTCTAACTCTGTTCCATCGAGATCTAGGCCCGTGGGCCACCTAGAGACTTCGGGTTTTTGCTAACGGGTAGCTGCTATGATCTATATTTGTTCGTTGCAACATTTTTATGTCAAAGAGCGAGAAGAGCTATCTGAAACTGCTCTTTAGTTACCGTCCAGCCCCTTTCCCAAGATAAATAAATCGGCACTGTAAAATACGTATACACTCGTTGGGCCCTTGCAATATGATCAGTATATTGCGAAAATAATAAATGGAACCTTTCTCTCCCTTGTTCAATTATGAACTCGGCATAGTAAATTTAATCAAGTGTGAGGCAAATAATAATTTCGTTTTCCGAAGATTAACTGAAATAAATTAGTTACACAAGCCATGTAATAAAGATTCTCTGCTCAGGTGTACCAAATCCAGCTTTCAATTTCGTTTAATTCGAGTATTTGATTAAAATATCTCGTGACAAAATGTTTTCAGGTGAATTGTATAATAAATAAGGACACCGGATACTTTTATTAATAATAACGCTCAACCAATGAAAATCAAACTTATGATTAAGGGAATGTTATATGATTGAGGCAGTAGCAAATCAGTTTGAAGAACAAATAAAGATAAATATTATCCATAGGCCAGATTTACTTTCGAACAATGCCTGTATTTATCGATGTGATTCATTACATTGTTCTGCTATGGATTTGTTAATTGGCATTAAAAATAAACGCAAATCCATAAAATATCTATAATCGTATACTACACATCATTCACATTCACACAATATAATTTTCGATCAGACTTCTCAATCAAAAGTTATACCTAGACTAGAAACCAATTTCGAAAGAAAATTCAAAGGGCTGTAACTATTGAACTAGTAGCCCAATCTTGGAACTGTTTGAAATTATGGGATTCTACAGCCCCCCATTCTATAAGAAAATTTTTTCCGGGTCGATCTGAGACAATTTTTTTTTCGGGCCTCAAAAAAAGGCAGTGTATAACCTTCCTTTTTTACCAAAAATCGACTACAACAAAATTTCTCGGGAAAACACTTTTTCTTATTAATTTTGGTGCATTGAATCCAAAACAATTCGTACTTTTTCGATTAGACTTCTCAATCAAAAGTTATGAACCAATTTCGAAAGAAAATTCAAACGGCTGTAACTTTTGAACTAGTAGCCCAATCTTGGAACTGTTTGACATTATGGATTCTACAGGCCACATTCTATAAGAAAATTTTTTTTCCGGGTCGATCTGAGACAATTTTTTTTTCGGGGCTCAAAAAAAGGCAGTGTATAACCTTCCTTTTTTACCAAAAATCGACTACACCAAAATTTCTCGGGAAAACACTTTTTCTTATTAATTTTGGTGCGTAGAATCCAAAACAATTCGTACTTTTTCGATTAGACTTCTCAATCAAAAGTTATAGACTAGAAACCAATTTCGAAAGAAAATTCAAAGGGCTGTAACTTTTGAACTAGTAGCCCAATCTTGGAACTGTTTGAAATTATGGATTCTACAGGCCACATTCTATAAGAAAATTTTTTTCCGGGTCGATCTGAGACAATTTTTTTTTCGGGGCTCAAAAAAAGGCAGTGTATAACCTTCCTTTTTTACCAAAAATCGACTGCACCAAAATTTCTCGGGAAAACACTTTTTCTTATTAATTTTGGTGCGTAGAATCCAAAACAATTCGTACTTTTTCGTTCAGACTTCTCAATATAATTGTGTGTATTGTGGAACTGCATTTCTGATGAGCGATTTAATACGCTTCCCCCACATTCAAAATTCTAAATCTTGTACGAAGTAATCAAGAGTACGTCGCATTGTACGGAATAAATTTACAGTATATCCAAGGGCTTGTTGAAATTACTAGATTTACGCCGCCTGTTTAAATGGGGATCACTATTGTTAATTTCGTTTGTGAACTTGATATGTATTTAGTAATTGCTCGTCAAAGTTGAATCAGAGATGTTACCAACGTAAGCGCTGTCACCTCACGCACTTTACTAATGAGTAAAGTGGTCCAAACTATAATTCGTGCAATTATATAAATCGAGGATTAGGCCTAAATTCTTCTGCGGAAGCATTGCTGTTATTAAATTTATAATCTTTATTAAACTCGTTCCACAATGAAAATATTTTCAATACAGGGAACGGTACAATATCATTTTCACAGCAGCTCCAATATACATATAAGGAAATTAATTGGAGCGTAGATATCATAAGCAATATGGTGCGGCATACGGAATGAAAGCCAACATACATCCGTAGGGCATTTTTGATACCTATCTATTGGGTTCAATAGCTAAACTTACTAAACCAATATTTGCCTAGTGATAGAAGCGGGTAGATGTATGAGTTTTGTTATTGGTAGTCTTTCGCTAATTTAATTCCAGTATAGCATTTTGTTTTGTTTAAGTTTCTTTATTTATTTTTGTGAATCGCGTCGTTTAGAAGATCTTAGTGAATAAATTGGTCACAACGTGCAAATTATCCGCATAATTGTAATTTGTACCATATGTCAGGCGATAAAATTTACGCGAGGGAACATTTTCGAATTGGAGATGCGTTATTAACACGGATTTAATTGTACCGAATTAAAAAAAAACTCGTTGTGTTCATATTTTTCTACGTTCGCATCGCTAACGGTAACGGCCAGTTGGAAGCTGTTTTATTAAGGTTGTGTAAAACATTTGTGCAGCGTTTTGTGCGATAAATAATATTTTGTACACAACATCATTGGATAAGAAACTTAAAGACGGTGCATTTAGTCGCATCATAAAGCGTAAATGACTGGGCAAAATTTAATATCAACACAACGGAACTTTGGAGTTTTATTCCAGTGCAGAATAACAATACAGCGTATAATTTTCGCGAAATTTGTAGAGTAACATTGATATTCCTGAAGAAATTGACGTATGAGGACCATTTGTATATAGGGATTCTGTGTTGTATTTCATTCATTGATAAGGATCAGATCCAAGCAATAGATTTTGGATATTTTTATTGAATGCTGTAGCGGATTTTGCACAACCACCACAACAATTAAAAAAAACGTTAAGTAGTAGAAACACATTGGAATAAGTGATTTAATGTTAAATGGTCTCATGTTGGAAAATCTTGTTTGTCCTCCAACTCTTCTTTTCATAGCCTAAAAACTCCCCTTCGTGTTTTCTAACTTAAAACAATATTTTTCATAAAAGTTATTAGTGCTCCTGAATTTTATTTCTAAACGTCTTGACGTTAAAACGCTGACAGTAGGTAGGTAAACGTGAAGGCAATTTTTTACATACCTTATGGAAATGTGATCTTCACATTTAGATGGGTATCGCTATTATATCTACATAAAAACGTGCTGTCAAGCTCTTTGTTTTTGAATTCACGACATTTTATCTCCATAGGAAATCGTTACGGCATTGCGCATAACCCAAACTTCCAAACGAACGAGAGAAACAAGAAGATGTTAATAATAAATCACTGCTGATTGCGGCCGATATTAAAAATACTAGACTTGCCAAAAGTCCACCAATTGCTTTTTATTTGGCACTCCTTCATGTTATAAATTTCGTTGGAATTCCTTATACTATTTCATGCATTTACTCATCATCTATCATTCCATTTACGGCTACCCTTAAATTAAAAGCGCACCATCAATCATTTTCCGGCAATAAATGATTTATGGGGTTTTAATATCCACGCAAAAAGATTTTAAAGAAAGAAATCCAATTAAGTGGATATCACGTCTTTTACGCCAACATTATAAAACATCGGAAATTGGAGCGTTCTAAATTTTTCCGCCGATTATAATTTCCTTTCTTATTTTGCACAGTATTCTTACACTGTCACGAACATTGACAAATACCTTATTACTACCCAGCTTCATTCGCAATGTCGCTTAAGATATAAATGGAAATTTTAATCAAATAAAAAAGTTCTGCGGCAAATGCAATAAAGTAGTGAGCGGGACGGTAGTTCTCTGACGGATATAAACTGTTTCGTCCCAGCTTCTCGTTCACCATCCTTTCCGTTTAATAACCAAAAAACGCTGAACGCGTATAATCCTCTCAAGATATTACATAGATTGCGCAGAAATATGCAAATTTAAAAACCTGAATGCAAAATACATGGAGATAAAGGTACGGGATAAATTCAAAGTTCTAAATCAACTAGACCGACGAAGACGGCTGCGAGGCGAGCTTTTGTAAATTGTATTCTCATTGCAATCTAAGGAAAATGACGTTGTGGTTGAACTGAATATTTATACTGAGTAGATCAAATCCGCGGCAAGTACTCGCAAAAATTGAATTTTTACATCATAAAATAAAATCGGGTCAGGTAGAGATCAGGATTGAAATGCTTAATTGAAAACTGTTTCTTAGGGAAAGATTTAACAAATCTTGACGTTTAATTAAAAAAAAACTACTAACGTATTTGTCCCAAATGCATCTTTTGATCGAATTGATCGAAAGGAACAACTCTAGTGGTTTGCACTATAAGGAGGTTTGATTTTTTCCGGCAACTCCAATACGAACGGCTTCAATGTGCCCAAAGATTGCTATCTTTAACGTTTAAATTCGCATTTTACTGGAAAATGTTTAATCGTCAATTAAAATTAGGTATAATTTACGAATTTTTTCTTAGAGATAAGCAGCTTTTAAATGTTCATAAATAAAATAAAAATGTCCCCAGGCAAGAGAGCTGTCGGCGGCTGTAAAAAAATATTCCTACGGAAACGGTTGCAAACGGCCAATGAAACGCGGTCTCTCATTTTCCTTAACGGGCGGCTCTACAAATTAATCCGCTAATTTCTACCTTATATTTGGAACTCCTAGAACCAACACAAATACTTTCGGCACGACACTTTTCGTAACGAAGAGCCCAACTTAAAACGCTTCTAGATACCGGATTTACAGGAGAGCTGGTCGACTCCACAAATATACGGTGTGGTCATAACTTCGGGTATGAAACTTCAAGGCGGAAAATAGGTGGTCAAGAATTGATTACCTTATCATTTTTCGTACAGATTATTCCTCCCAACGCTTTTTTGGCGTCTAGTAATTATTTCTTCTTACAGCCTCCCCGGAGCTTTTAATTGTCGTTTAGAAAACCCACATTCAGGAATTGTGCTTAATTCTACCATTACCATGTAGACGAATTTATGTCATAGTGACGTGATGTTAGCACCTTTGGTTTCAGGAGTCCAGATTAAGATTGTATTTCCTCTGTTATTGCCGACTTAACTTCGCCACGGTTTTCGGAACCCATTAAAAGTACAATGCGCCATAGAATTCAAATGACGCAAAAAAGACGATTGTCAGTTCCACCAATTTGCTTACAGATTTTTTCTTATAATTCCACCAGTCATACAATTTATTGGAACGTACGGCTTCCATTTTGAGACCTTGTGGACCTTCCATGATACGTAATGTAATCCTTACAATCTCAAAAATCCCAAATTTACCTATCTATAAAATTTGAAAAAAAATTTCCAAATTAAAAGCAACCGTTACATTCTTCAGAACCTGTCAGGACGTTCTTTAGAGATCCGTCAGAGATTCCTCAGATGTACTTCAAATATTCTTCACAGATGCTTTGGAGATCCTTTGCAAATTAGTCATACATTTTAAGAGGTGCTGTTGGTGAGATAGTTTAAGAGAGACTAAAGAATTTGGATCACTGAAAAATCTTTTATGAATTAACAAAGAGATCGGAATGATATTTTTGTATAACTTTTCAAATACTTTTTGTAGAATACAAAAATACAGATACATAAAGGCCTTTAACTTCATGAACAAGAAGTCCGAATAGTGGTGTAACCTTTGTAGTAGATGGAATACCTTTGCTTCCTCGAGTGGTTCTGCTTACAGAGTTTACAAGCAACATTCTTACTGCGCATACAGATTTTAAAATATCGCTATAATTGGCGTTTTCTTTAAGTTACGGATATTACGGCCCTCCTTTGAAAAAGGGTGTCTCGAAGAAAAATTGAAAATTGGATCGCTTTTAGGGTGATACAGTTGCATCATTTTGTGATTTGCTCTCCTACGAAATTGCCTGTCGTAGTATAGAATGATATGAATGATGAAGTTTGTATTTACCTTAACTTGCGTCAAATTCTCGAAGAAATAACTCGAGTTATGGGTATTAGTCCACAGAAAGTAACAAAAAGCCAAAACTCCAACTACCCCGCACACGCAGGTCTTTCTTAAGCAAAATCCCACTTTAAAAAAAGTGTTCAGCGTCTCCGATTATGCTTGATATTAATAAGGGAAACCCGGCGTACAAAATGTAAAAATGGTGCATGTATCGATCGGTACGCGAAATAGCAAAGTGTGACATCAACGAAAAAAGGAGGTTTTATAAAAGTTTTTGAACACGTTCTTTACCTAGACGGGATCTTTTTATTTACTGATACAGTTCAATTTTCAACCCTGTTCGGTTCTATTTATTTTTTGTAAATGTACCTATTAAGTTAAAATGAGGTCCCAAAGTTTTGGGGAGTTTTGGGGTCTTTGTATGATTGCCCAACAAACCTCTATGATCGTGTAAACCTGCATTTTTATGTACAAGGTCGGTTCGAAAAGAACATATGCTATGCCACAGGTAGAGGTCCAGAACGAACCTATTTTTTTTTTTTTTGGTTGGGCCAATCGTTAAGGTTTTTAGACGAACACAAGTGACGTATTATCAACACATAGAAATGTTATTATAGATGATAGTTATCAATAGCGAACGCGTTTTATCAAAATCAGTAAATTGCGTTAAAAATCACGTTAATTTGAGGTTTGAGGGTAGGTAATATTTGACAGAACTCTTTCACTAATTTTCGAATTAGCGCGCTATAGCGGTATGGTAGATTACATAGTTAAAATTTCCATTAAATTCAGGGAGTAGCCCTTTTTAACATTGTAGGGGTTGTAGAGTAGGAAGAAAAGTATGAGTGCCCTTCCCCTCGAACCTAAGATGGACTAGTCTGAGTATCTTTTGTAAATCACTTATCCCAAAATATTTTCTATCAGGTATGATTCGAACGATCCCTTATTATAGTTTAGTTTAAAACAAAAGGGGAAAGTATCAAAAGCTCGTTAGTTACACATGGTGTGCAAATTACGGGAATGCTATAGGTAGTTTTGTGCAAAAGCAAAACCGCGTAATGAGGATTATATAGACTCCGTAGACGCCTGCATTACGAAGTTTCCCAGTAATTTACGGAAACTTCAATAACGGTCTTAGAAACTATTTGTAAATATAGTGACGTGTTGCACTAAATAGGCATTTCTAGTCAAAATTTACCGCGAGCACAATTTTGTGGTTACCCCGGATGAAAATTGAATCTCTTGGAAGAGTTGTCTATTTCATTTCAGTTTCCTACTTTTAGCTTTAATTATTTATTTAACATTTCGTTTGACCCTTTCGTTCTCGTCGGAAAGCACATTACATGCACGTATTGTTTTAGGATTCGTGGAATATTTATGATTTACGTTGCATTGGCGCTCAATCAATAATTATAGCCAGACTACTGTTGTTCACATGGTTCACTCGAATTAAATAAAAACGAACAAATAAAACGGCCTCATCCCCTTAATCTAAAAGTTTTCATTAATCCCACTTTGGTGGGTGGTGCGGATGGTAAAAAATGTTTTGAATCGCACCCAATCATTATTGGTAGAAAGGACTCCTTACCCAAGCACTAAATTGAAGTAGGTAGATAAACAGCATAGTGCAAAATGATAAATCCAAGACCCAAATTTAACGAGATACCTTTCAAACTAAGGGGACAGATTCAAATGGATTTAACCACGATGTAGTAATTTAAATGTATCAAAACGTAGAGCATTAATAACGGTTTAACGAATACTTGCGGCTTTTATAATGTCAGTAACTATATGCTAGTAGTGGTGTTTGACGGTAATGGATGTAGCACGATATAATGGTTAAGTCGAGGATTAAGTCGGAAATTTTTCAAGCACGTCAACATCCCTTGTGCAATTGCATTATGCACCTGCATGGGCATAAAATTTGAAAACGGTAATAATACATCTCAATACCTAGTGACCACCAAGACCAACTAATGCGAAATGTAACATTTTATTGAAGTAAAGCAACTTTTCATTGACTCATTTCACTATTAGGGACAGAAAGCAGGGAAACGTCTGCAAAAAGCATGGAAAGAAATTTCCCTATAGGGAAAGGCGGTAACTTTTAAAGAGAGTTTATTTACCCATAGACCGATTAATCTTCTACTTCATTAATATATTGTGTAAGAACTATAATTTCTGTTGTTCTGTTATTTTCTCCTGATACGAATTTATTTTTAAATAAATACCAGGTTCTCACAAAAATTCAAGAAGGCACAGAACTGGCCGAAATGCACCGCCTAACTCTAACACATCGGTTTCTTGATTGCAGGAAGAAATAACTATCAAAATTGACACCGTCAGTTCAATACTGCAAAAAAACACTAAAAATTTATGCGCGAAATTCTAATCTGAGTTCCGATAGATTTTATGCTCTACTTTTTAAGATGGATGGGTTAAACTGGCCCCCAGGATTCACAATCGTAATATTCGTTCAAGCCGCCCTGAGAAAATTCTCCTCCAGGTAAAATTCGCCTCCAGAATATTTCTAACTAATTGTTCCTGATGGATTCACTCACTGAGGATGCATATATGAAATATTTTCCCCTTTAAGAAAATTCATCCCATATCAACTTGATGATTATTGTTCCAATCCACTGGTGGAATGGGCTTTCGGCATGTGAAGGGGGGAATGTCTAAGTAAATTCAAAATTTCTTTAGTACGTATAACTATTGTGTAGCCTTCGGCTAGCTCTAGGAATATTTTACCGCCCTTAGGGTACCTATGAATAAGGGACCGAGCAGGACCCCATTTCTATATCGATTTGACAAGCATTTTTTCGGCCTTTAGCTTTATCCCAACGAAGGCTGAAAACTTCTTTATAAAACCAATCTCTCCAACTACCCCCCTCCCCTATTGATCTAGAAAAAGAGTCGCAGAGTGTCCTAGCAGCTGATCAAATACGTATGCATAATGCAACCAAAAATGTGTGTTTGTCCGGTGTCCGGAATACTTTTAACATGAATAACATAAAAGTATTCAGACTCCCATCTGAAAATTTGCATTTTTCATGATCTATCGAAAGAAAATATTATCATGATCGTTTCACTTCGGGTTTTACCAGATATGGATAGCAACTTTCTTATTTTAAATAGAACACCCTATATTTTATTATATTTTCGGAATCTACATGAAAATCTACGTCGTTTGATACCACATACCACATTTCCTAAAGGTTTTCAAGTTATTCAAAGTTTTTTAAAATTTTTGACATTTGACTGCTTTTCTTTAGCGCCTTGTACCTATAGCTCCGTTGACTTGAATTTCAAAAAGTCTTCCAAAATCTAATATACTGACGTGATGCTACATACGAATGATTTAAATTTGGATCGCCCATCTACAGGGTGTTTTAAAACTAATGGTAAAACTTAATAACTTGAAAGTTGATTTTTCAAATGAAACCTGCCTGATTTTTTGAATTTTCGAAAAAAATTCTATATCTATCAATTATTACATTCCCTATACCTACCTATCTGTTATGCTTTTCGTGTTATTTAAGATCTTCTAAAATTGTGACCGTTGTATGCATAATTTTCTTAGGAGGCCTTGAAATAAACGCGTTAGTAGATGAGATTGTACCATGCTTGGAAACATTACCTAAGGAAAACTACTGGTTTCAACTTGACGAAGGGCAGGCCCATTCTACATAGATTTACGACGAGAGCCCTTCTGTAAAGGTTCACAGCACGGCAATAAACGTTTGGACAGCAGTTTCAACAATAGCTTAATTATTTGTAAATTACTTTCAATTTTTAAACGATAATCTATATTTTTGCAGCAATTAACGAAACTTGCGGTTTAATTTTTTTACGTTCCCAAATACAAACATTAGGGGCAACTACAGTCCCACCTTGAAACTAGTTCAAATTTTTTTATCAATGATTTCGCACTCGTAACGGGGCGTTCAGAATACGCCTCTTTTCGCAAATTTTACTAGGAAAAGCACACGACACTATTTATTATCTCGGCGCGATATTTAGTTCTCGCAACTCTAGACCGAATCAAAAACAGTCAGACTAGATTACCGGATTCAGTGTAATTGTATCAAATACTTTGGGAAAATGACCCCTACTTTTTCACTTTTTGTTATACCAGGATCACAAAAATCCAAGTTGGAAATATTTGACACATTGCTAACGTATTGTAACTTAAGTTTAATTACGCGATTTACTTATGTACAATTAATTGTTAATGAATTTCGTCCTTGATTGATTGATTTTTAATTATTCAGCATTATTCAAATTTATTACATGTAACTATATAACACGAGCGCGCATTATTTATCACTTCGGCAGCGATGTTTGAACGTATTATATTTCACGAAAAGAATGCGTTCATTCCTGATTGCCGTAATCGTTTATCAACTTGATGGCGCCTCGATGTCGGATTAAAAGAAGAACGCTAGAAGATTGACATTGATTGCTCTTCTTACACGTTATGTTCCTTTGAGACGAATTTCTCTAAATAAAGCAAGATGCTCTCGCGTATTATATTCTCTTGAAAAATTCAGCATTACAGAAAAGCAAAAATGAGTACAACTTTTTCCCCCCGATACGAATTTCTATTTAAACATTATTATACCAGGATCAATACAATTCAATAATCCTATCACCGGTTTCCCTCCGATTGATGCATCACAATTTTAGAAGCGCAAGATGTCCATTTATTGATAGATGCCTTCTTGAATATTGTTTCCTTGACACGCATTTTTTAAAAATAAAATAGAATCCCACTCACGTATCATGTTCTCTTATACATATGTCCGGAAAATTCAAAATAACAGAAAAGCAATACGATTTTTTAACAATATTGTTGTACCAGGATTACAGAAATCAAACAACATCATTGATATAGGTACATTTTCTTTGAAAAATTGATATATCAGGATCACAGGAATCAGAATACAGGGTGGAAATTTTGTCTGGAACAATATATTTTTAAAACAACATATTGTAACGTAAATTTAATTTTATTTATTTACAATAACTAACGATACATTTATAGCAGTCTTAAAATGAATTAATTTATAACAGTAATTATTATTTATCGCTTACAACACCAGCACATCGAAGTTGGAACTGTACTGAAATGCAATTTGTTGCTTATTTATGTTCGCAACACTGCTCCTCTCTTAAAGACCGTTGCGTCTCCTCAAGACTGACAACTTCGGTGTGAATTTACCCTGTATACATTTTTTTTTTAATCTTTGTGACATAATTGATAGGTATTATTTAAGTAAAGTCTGAAATAAGGGGGTTCTAGTTTATTTGACTTATAAAGCGCAGTTCTTTTACGAAGAAGTATATTAAACATGATGAGATGTCCGTAGTTACTTACGTCTGCATCCACTTTAAATTCAAATTATAGCCTCCAACATGAGAGAAAATCCAAACCAATTCGAGATCACACCAAATGTGGTTAATCGCCTGATTTTGCAATTAAACCGACAATTGTATTTTTCAAAAATGGATAAGACGACCTAAACCAGTTGCGATAACAGTGGTCCTCAATCAAAAGTGACAATAATATTCAACTAATTATAATTTAAATGTGCTTGAGAAGATTAAACTGTCACACGGGCGCGGATTATATTTTCTTAATACCAACACCAAGAATTTGATATATTATTTTGATCAGAAAAAGGCAAAAAGGCCTAAAATATACGTATATCTTACGTCTGATGATAAAAATTTCGTGTTCCTGTATTCAGTGTAAAGTTTTTGTGCTGAAAAATTGTGCTATGTTCGTGCTAGATTGTGATACCTTTGGATTTGTTGTTCAGCCACTACCAACATCCACACATTTTTACTGATATATGGTTTGTTTCCCTTAATTTGGTTAGTTTTAACCTTGAAGAGTGGTACGATAGTTTGAAATAAGTTGTAGGAATAGATCAAGTGGCTTTGCAAAAAATTATGCGGTAGCGTCGTCTGCTACATCTGGCTACCGTTTGTTCTTGTTTGGTTTTGCGCACCTCATTAGCACTGGCTTCACAGAATAAAAAATTTTTTTAGGAATCCGATAATTTTTTAGATTGTTCTTTGATCATGTTTCTTATGTTTCTCAGTAATTAACGTAAATTGGTCTTCTGGCATCCATTCCCAGTCGACCAGATTTAATTGAAATCTTATACTTCATTCTTTTAATTTCCTTCTCAGGATTGCTACAATTTTATGTTGACCTATCAGCACTTCTATTAAGCATCTACAATGCGAAAGTGCCTATGGCAATTGAAGACGGGGCAGATGCATTAGCATACGTTCGTTCCCCTCATGCAAATTACTTAAATCAAACCAGAAATTATAAATACAAATTTAATAAAGACTCGTGTTTTAACGTGTTTCGCGAAAAGTTATTACAGCTCGCAAACTGTCAACCCAATTTGTACAGGAACGCTGACTAATCGTTTTATTACATTTGCCCTTAAGATTTATGTGATTTTTTGCGCGCAACTTCTGACAAAGGCATTACTTTTCTTGCAGTAATTAAGTGAAACCATTTAAGAAATTGGAAGATTCGATTTTCAGTCCTTTGCGCTTCTTTCTTACTCACTATTAATTAGATTTGTCTTTATTTTCAGAGTCGTCACGAATTGTAGTCCACCCAGAAAAAAATCGGTAAGTTAACACATTCTGAGAGAGAGCTTTTATATACTAATGGAATGAATTAAAGTTTTGTTAACTCATTAATTCTATTTGAAAAGTTTGAAGTGAGTACTGTATATATTATGCCTGTTACAAAGGGATTGAGTCATATCAAAAATCCTTTTTCTCTTTAACTTTTATCCCCATTCGCTTCAATGTTGTCATGTAATATTGCTTTCCTTGAAAATTTTTGTTTTTTTTAGTGCTTCGTCCTTTTCTTATTGGCAAGTTCCATTTATTTGATACTATACTTCTGTACTATTTTGATAGACATTTCAAAATCATTTCTAAATTCGCCTCTAAGTACACATTTGGTTCAGTTTCATAAAAGCTTAATTATTGCTAAGTATCTCCTTATTATGGGGAGTTTCTACTACGAATTTGAATTTCCTTTGATATTCTTGAATATTAAAAGCTTTTCTTGGGACGAGAGCATTATAACACGATAAAAGTCGTCTCGCAAGAAAAGGTACTTTGTTTGCATTTTAGAGGATTATTACTAACTGTGATGCGACATTTGTTAGTAGATGCAATTAAAACATCGATTAAGCTAACAACTATGTTCAAAAGGCTTATTAAAATTTTAAGATGGAGAGCTTTTAACCTTTTCGCTGCTAAATTAAAAATTCGAGTGTAAACAGCCTGTGCTGAATTAAAATTGTACAAAACGTATATTTACGTACGTCGCACTGAGAGAAATCGTCGCGCGTATATATACGTCATCAGCAGATTGATTTGCAGCACCCAGCACGTGCATATACGTGCACAGCAAGGTTGGGAAGTAAAGCTCAATGTATTTTATCGGAGGGGCATCAAAATTTGTTTATTTATTTTTGATTTGATTTTTTTATTTTTTATTTAATTTTTTTATATTTTTTTTATATGAAAAAAAAAAATAATAATAATAAAATAAACCGCAGCCTCCTACTTCGTCAATCCAACGTATTCATCCGCCATCTACTGATTGCCTTATGGATAAAACAATTTATCAAACGTCTGAATAAATAACAAATAACTACTACAACCACAGATTTAAATATACTACAGATGGATCATGAGATAGGCGATTGTGGAAACACAACAAACGTTCCGGTTGCTAGCGCACCTATATGAATTTTATTAAATCGTTTTAGTTTGGGTCTCAGCTTAAAATAATCAGCAGGAGTCTGTATAACGATGGCATAGAAGGTTTTTACTATTGATGGTGCTGAAAAGCAATATGATATGAATTTTTTCTTCGTAATTAAAACAGTGGGTCTTTGTATTGTGTGTTTGTGTTCAATTACGACCTTGTGTGGGCGTATCTGTGACCGTTCTCTCTCCTTTAATTTAAATTAATAAAATCCAAAATCAATTTCTTTCTATAGAATGGTAGTTTCAGTTTCAGCCTGAAAATTAAAATTCTGTAATCAACTACTATCAATCGAAAGTTTTGATATGTCTATACGTTCATTCAAGGCATCGCCAAATGAAATTGAAACCAGGTGTAAAATTCTTGCAGAACAGCTTTTTACAACTACTCGAAAACTTCACTCGTTATCTGTTTGTTTATTTTAACTTAATTTTACTACCCGCATGTCAGTCAGGGAGGTATTGCAGTGGGGTAAAAAATGATCCCTCCCTTTTTGACGGGAATACATCAAATACATGTTTTGAGGCACCAGGAATCCGAATCAAACAAAATCTCGATGATGTATACAGGGTGATTTATATCAAAGTTGTATTTTTTTAAATAGAACTCACCTATATTATTGCATATTTCGATTACTTAGTCAATTTTAGTGTGACTTTATTTACACATGATATCTAAAATGAGTGGCTGAGTCATTTTCAAAAAATAAATGTCCAGTAAAAATTGAAAACGAAGATTCCATAAAACTTAGAAGGCCATGACGCTGCAGTATTACTGATCATCACGTGTGCTTACCTACACACGCCGAACTTTTTTTGTGCTAAAAGAAATCACTGTAAATTTTCAAAATTTCAATCAAAGATATCTTGATTTTGTTTAATGAAACTACCAAGTTTTTTATTGCATCAAATGTAGTATTTGATTACCTTTCTAACGATATAAGCACGCCGTATTTACCTTTTATACATATTTTTGTAATTCAACCATTTCTAATAATACACAAGGTTTGTCGATTTTTAAAGCCTCTCAGTAATTAATAGGCCGTTAAAAGTTAAAACACCTATTCTAATTATAAAACAGGGAGTTATATTTAAAAAAAGTGCAACTTTGATTTAAATCACCCTGTATAATAATTGCAATTTCGTAAATATTTTGGTTGTAGCCTGAAGAGTCCTTCAATATGCCCCGACAATGAATTTTAAATATTCTTTTCAAATCCTAAGTATTTAGTAACCGCGCACTAAGCTGCTGTATTTCGGAGAATTTCATACATATATTTTTTTGTAATAAAACCAAATTTGTGTAGGTTAAACCAAGAAAAATAATCTCTTTCAAATAACTAAATAAAAAATTTAGCGCTAGTATGTATTTGAAAAAAAGTTTATTTGTAATAAAACCTAGCATAATTTGTATAGGTTGTACACAGAAAAAGAAAGTCTTCCGAATAATTTAATAAAAATTTTGCGTTATTGCTATTTAAAAAAAATAGTATGACGTTTACATCCTTTATGCCTAATCTGCCAACCTATGTACGTACATAGGTACATACGCGTTAAAACAGACAGTAAAAATTTGTATTCTTTAAAAGTTGCTTAAAATGATCTAAAACGTTGACGTTTGATGAAATTTTGATACGTCCAAAAACGGTAATCGCAATATAGCCACCCCGCGCTTTTTGACAACCCGTACGGATTTACTACTATCTCAAAATATATCGAAGTACTTTCTTCACTATTTTGTTCCGCATTATCATGCAGCCTTTGAAATTCATTTTTATATACCAAGAACAGAATGGTTCCACGTACATATAGTGGAAATTGTAACGTCTAGTGCGGTACTGCCCCAATATAGGGTCTCAACTGGAATGCGACATTTTCGATCTCACAGAAATTTGGTATCTGCGTCTCTTTAAGAGAAAAATAACGAAACCAAAATTGTTTTTGAAAATTCGAATTTTAACTGCAATTCTGGACCAGACATAGGCCTACGGTAGTTTTTAGCTCATTTTTGCAAAGTAGGATCGATGTCAAAACTCTAATTGCATCTTCATTTGTTCTTATAGAAGCTTTTCATATCACTTTGGCCGGCTGACTGGCTGGCAGCAAATGAGGGCCTGTAGACAATCGCATGTAGAAAGACGAAGAGTGTACGTGTCCATACGGGGTCGTGTAATTAACAACTTTAGGGACGGGGCTACATGATGTGGGGACGGCGACATCTGGGCGCCATCCCCACGCGTGGTTTACTAACGTGGTAATTTTTAGTTTTGCCTATCTTCTTCTACAGTTTTGGTCGAGGTCGAACCCATAATCGCACGTCAAGATACAATTTTACAAGTCGTACGACAAAATCGTATAATGTGAATCTTGAAATATTTGGTTATGGCAACTCGCAAGTCGCAAGAGAAATCGTAATCAAAATCACATAACGTAAATTGCACTTATGAGAATCCCCCATTTACACGCTTCTAACTTGTATTTGAACTGACCACAAATTTTTTTAAAGTTTCGTCAATAAATTACCAGTGGAACGGAGAAGAAAAAATAACTTTTTGTCTCATAGGCACAGCGAAATTTTCCCTTAGAGCCTTGGGCGATTAATTTAACAGCCGCAATTGCAGATATGCTTTGTGCCTCCATCTTTAACAGGGCTGCGCGTGTGGGAAAAACAACCAAATTTAGGAGCTGAAATTTTCAAACAATTACTTCAAAATATTCAGACATTGAGATACTCAAAAAGTACCTAGTGTTTTCACATAACAATAGTTTGAAAACTCTTTCGAATGCAGACATCAATGCTAGGCACCTTGTTTTAATGTAACCCAACAGTTTTTGATACTTTCTATCAGCTAAGCCGTAGAACTCTTTGAGTATTTTTCAATGCGAACACTATAAATGTTAAAAAAATAAGTCAATTTTAACAATGGTGAACTCAAATCAACAATCCCTATAAGTTTTGTTTTTATTTCAGGGACGACCTCCATTGCAAAGGCTTTGTTGACACCTTTTACTATTTTTGCCACCAAAATTACCTACAGTTACCGTTGTCTCCACAAAAACCCCACAACTTTTGATTTTAAATCATTTAATGTTAATATACTTCCTTACAATATTCAACGATTATATCCGATTGGGATCCAAACACCAAGATTTGAATTTGCGCGTCCTTCTGTGGTCAAAAATAATGGACCAAGACGAGAAACAATTTTGTAGAGCCATGGTTTGAGGCAAAACCATGTTTTCTAGAAATAAAACCCTGTTGTGATTGTCGTGGACAACCAGCATATATAAGGAAAAAAATCATTAATCCGCATGTGAGCAAAGGCGAAGAGTGCATTTTCAAATTTGTTTTTTCGATTTTAACAGCCCTTATGGACATTTCATGCCTTAATGAGAATACAAAAATAAAATAACAAACAGACAGACAGGTAGACATATCAAGAGCGCCAAAGTGTGAACATTTTATTTTTTTAAGGTGAAAGTGTACTAAAAACGGAACTGTCACGTTCAAAACGGGACGTTTGGTCACATCTCACATTCGACTCATATTCGCTTACTTGACTTAAATTCTCAGACGCCTATTGTTAGGTACCTATGTTGTTTCTCACAAAGACAGGCCTAACACCTTCTCTGATTAATTAATAAAAACTTCGTCTACGTCATAATTGTGCTTTTAGATCGTCTTATCATTAAAAATACTATAAAAATCTAAATACGAGCACGGAACACGCCAAGCTGTGATCAGAGATGTAGGCATTATAACCTAAATCGCACAAAATACCGTACCTACTTATAATAAAAAATAAATCAATTATACGGTAAACATCCTGCGTAATTACAAATCTTGTTGGTTTGACAGAATAAGGTATAATCAGTCGTCGGTTCGCCCTTCCGAGTTCCGATATAAAGGAATGTGTATGTGTAACTAACATAAACGCATGCTAGCAGAAAAATTGCGAGTGTAAATGGGGAAGGTCAGTTACATACAATACAACATTTGTTGGGCTCTGTGTAATCGGATACCCCTGTTTATCGCAACAGTTCTTGCGGTTCTTGTCTTTCTTATTGCAGTTGTAAACCACGCGCAAGTTATTCATTCTACAGCGCTTCCTTGTGGACGCAGAATAACACTAATTTAGTTTGGATTTAACGCACCAGAGGCTTAAATCCAAATCACCGTTGCCAGAATTTAACATGGCATGATCCATCTGTAGTATATTTAAATCTGTTGACACTACGTTTCATCATCTTGGATCTTAACCGTCCTTTCGTGCTGACAACAAATGGGCATTAATATGCAAGAATTATTTGAAGATATAAACTGGATTTCAGTGGCAGTTGAAAATATCGTTGCTCCAATAAACATTGAACGTCCTAGGAAGACACAAGATGATAGAGTCGGCTATGATGTGACGGCGATATGGAAGTTACGTTTACAGCGTTGAGTGGTTCCGGGACTAAAGTGGGCTTGGGTATTGGCCGGCTGACGTGATAAGACTCTTTGCATACCTATCTCTGTTTAGTTGCATCATTTATTTATTCAATGGTTCCATGTATAGGGTAGGGATTTCACAGAGGAATACCCACGTTTCTGGATGGCAAATGAGGACCTGGACGTAAATTACCTGTTCTCATTAACCCAGCTACTAAGTGTACTAGCGTGTTTGAGTGTTGCTGAGTAACATGATTAGAATAGCTATGTAGTAGGTATGTATGTAGCCGAGGCCTACGATACTAGGCCGGAGCGCTCGAAAAAGTCACGTGACGTTAGGAGTCATGTGAAATACATTACGGCTTATGGAAAATCCGTGCGCGGCTCCACTATTTATTTTTTTACTCCGGATCCGTTCAACATTAAGCCTCGAAATTTCAATGAGAGCTTGTCAATAGTACACACAATCAAATTATGGTGTTCGTTAATTTTTAATAAAATAAAAATAATTAATTTTTAGGTCTAAAGTATTGAAGATAAAACGATGTTAGTAAATCCGCGTTTTTCTATCTTTACATCATCATATTTCTTTTTCTAGGAACTATATCATTATAATCCTTTCGGTGTCTTAAACTAGAATGATATTCGCCTCCAATTATGCGTATATGATGCCTAATCTGATGTTAGTATAGTTTTAAAAGGCCCTACAAAATCGCGCATTTATTATCCGCGCAGAGAAAAATTCAACATGCGAGAAATTTTTTGTTATTGCTATAATTGTATCACATATATCGAATGAATTGTGACCAAAGGACACAAAAATGTTCTTCAGAAGGAATTTTTAAGAAATGGTCTCTTGTTTCCTTTTTTTTCAGCAGCTGAAGTAAATAGCGCGATTTCAAGAATAAGTGAACACGCAAAGGAATTATTATGTTTCAAATAATTGTTAGTAATACATTACGCGGATTTACTAACATCGTTTTATTTTCAATACTTTAAAACCTAAAAATTAATTATTTTTAGTGTTATTAAAAATTAACGAACACCATAATTTGATTGTGTGTACTATATTGACAAGCTCTCATTGAAATTTCGTGGCTCTATGTTGAACGGATCCGGAGTAAAAAAATAAATAGTGGAGCCGCGCACGGTTTTTCCATAAGCCGTAATGTATTTCATATGACTCCTAACGTCACGTGACTTTTTCGAGCGCTCCGGCCTGTAAGTATCGTAGGCCTCGATGTAGCTGATTATGAAATAGAGGTGCCCCTTGTGTTTCTCATAATTATAGTGGCCCAGGCCGGGAACTAGGTACTGTTAAAGGCCTAAATGACCCTGACGATTTGGGGTGAATGATATTAATGGTATGATTGCTTGGTGCCCCTCTCCCCTCGTATATCAAAGAATTTATTGATGTGTTAAGTAAATTATGGCATCGATTCGTATAAAAAGATCACCTTTCTGTAATCGCTGTCTCTGCCTGCGAAAAGACAGACTGGTTTACAGCTATTTGAAGGAAATTCAGATTTTCTTAGACCAATCAAGATTGCTCGTGCATTCAAAATATTCAAATTTTATGTTGATTTGAAACGTATTGACCATATTGCATAATCTAATTGAATTTATTTGAGTAATGAGTATGAATGATTGTGTGTGTTAATTATTAAATTGTCCCTATTTACTGATTGCATCTCTTTCATTGGGTGTTTGAGAAAATAAGAACGGTTTGGTAATAAATAAACAAAGATTGTTGTTTTATTTCCCTTCTTCCCTCCACAAGTAAACCTTGCAATACGAACTCTTGGCCAAAAATAATATATTTCTCACCAACCCTCTAGGATAGAGTAATCTTTTCTCTAGCCAGGTAGATGTTGAATCATCCATGTTGCATCGGTTGCCTACTCGTAGCTTCCGACGTTTGAATGTGGAAGAGCTAGTACTTTTATGATCAATTAGTTTTGACGATAATTGTTGGATGTTGGACAGAAGAATAAGTGATTTCATTTTAGGCCTAATCAGAGGATGCAAATAAATCTCCAGAAGGTATTATCGTTATAGCGACT
>NW_022170596.1:19854641-20002075 GCF_008802855.1 Photinus pyralis
AGCGTTGAGTGAAGGATCTAGGTAGAGTGGTAATGCCTATATGAAAAGCGGTCATCCTTTCCGATCTTTTACTAAGGTAGTCCCTTCTCTATCGCACATCGCGTCTCTGCCCCTCCGAGTCCACGTTTTGCAACACCGATAGCTAACGCCACCGACAATTCGACGGCGCTTTCCTTCTTTACAATTTACAAGTATTAAGTATTTTCGCCCAGCCGCCCTCTCCAACGAAATCAGTCTTTAGCGTAACTCCAATTGCAACTATCGAAAACCGTTGTAACACACGTCAACAAAATGAGTCATTCTATTTTCATGCAATTGTATACCTGCAAAATATCAGTCCCTTATCATAATTATTGGATCAGATACCTAATTAAGAGCAGTTCTAAAAGCAGCAGGTACGTACGGACGAAATTCAAAAAAGTATACCTACCTAATCACAAAGAAAAGTATCTCATATCATTTATGTTTATGTATTTTGCGATTGTGCGAGTAAAGTAGGTATTATTTAGAAATTTAAAGAAACTTATCCCATCACTATGTTTATTGCTGATGTAGCAATTTGCATAAATGCAAATATGATTTGCAACACTCATCCTACAATTTTAGCACACTACCGACTTATTTTAAACCGATAACGCTAGGTATAGGTACTCTCTCGCAATTATTAACGTGACAATTTGAAAAAAAGACGGTACCTACTGAATTTTATAATGATAAGTACCTGTGACTATGTATATTATCATTTATTTTATGTGTTTCTCTTTATCATAACCGGGAAGGTCAAAGACAACTTGTTTAATTGGCGAATCTGCTGGTAACTTTATCTAGCTATTCTGCTATCATGATTAAAGGCTTGCTTTTGATTCGGCCGCTTGTTTTATATAGAATATACCTAGATATAAAATGTGCATTATAATACTTTTAAATAATATGTTTCGGTCACCGTAAACATACTGTTTCGATCATCGATCACAAATTAATTTTACAAGGGCCACATGCAGCCTCTGATACGGACCTACCGTAACCGTATATTTCGCCTGTTGCCCTCGCTTTGCTCAACGCTGCTGTGCGCAAATTTAATAAAGCGATAATGTAATTGTAAGGTTAATATTGTGGTAGCGAAAATATGAAAATAAAATAATGCAATCCGGATCTGGATCGCCGACTTGGTTGTTGCCGTCGGGATCTGAGATCACTCTTGGCCGCCTATATCTCAAACCCCACGTTCACTATGCTTTTAACATAAGCATTGCCTCTCTACCTAGATCCTTCACTTCACGATAGAAGGCTTTATCAGCAAATTGTACCTCGGGTCGACTTTGTACGGATGGGAAACGTAGCCAATTATGATAAAAGATAAGAAAAGAATTGAAGCTATGGAAATGTGGATGTGGAGAAGAATGCTTGGAATAATATGGTCTGACAGGATTAGAATGTGGCTTGGGCACGTGCTAAGAGGGAATAGTTTGCTGAAAGATATGATCGAAGGAGCCGCAAAGGGTACAAGGAAGGGAGGAAGAAGACGAGTGAAGATGGTAGACGATATAAGAGGGAAGGGGACACGTGGATATGAAAAGAAAGGTAATGGATAGAGAAGAAAGAGTGGAGACGGCAAAATAGAACCTACAACTAAAACTCTCTTGGCGAAAATTCGTCCCTCAAGGGGAGTCGCTGTCACTACACCAAATAAAAAGCGAGGATTAAATTGGCATCAATTCCAACTATAAATTCCAAATTCAGAGTTGATTCCAGCGGTTTCGAAGGGCATAAGTTTTCCTTGAGGGCTTTCATGAGCGAATTTTGTGACCGTATTTTTAGGTGTTGAGGCTGGGGTATTATATTGTCGCGAATATTCTAGGGGTGGATTTTCCTGAGCGAGAAGCTAATTTTTTGCAATTATTATGTTATAATATAAGGACTAATTCAGCGAGTTATAGAAAGGCGTGTGACTATAGCATGGAGTAAAAAGTTTGATACTCTCTCTGATGTAAGTGAGGGGGGGGGGGCTAATATGAAAGGTTTAGTGTCGGTCTTTATCTCGGAGGCATTGGAAAAGATCCTTTCCGTGAGAGTGATCGTGAAATCCGTTATCAAGATTGTATTACCCTACCTCGTGTTCTCTCCTTGATTGGATTCTTCATAATGGCCAAAGTGTTTCCTCGCACTGGCGTTTTCTGTCTCTATCAAAAAGGAAACCACTTCACTTTAATTGACCACTACAACCTAATTTTTGGTGATAGCTCATTTGAATGTATTTTGTTGAATGTAATTGTGATATTCGGCTACAGATAGAACATTACTGTCTTATTTCCATGTCGGATCCTCGGGTTGTTATTGAAACGGTCACGCATCCTGATTCTGCATAACGCATTGTATCAATCAATGCCTTCGGGGTTCGCTATGTCAACAGTTTGTATAATTATTCTGGTTAGAATTAGCACTTCTCATCCTGTAACAGCAGTACGCCAAGCATGATGATTTGTATCTTTCGCGTCATTGAACACATTTCCCAAAAAACAAAGATGTAAGATAACATGCCGCCGATCTCGTAATTAAACTACTACATTATCGATCTAAAAGTACACGAAAATTAATTTAATATCAAAAACCAGCCCCCATACGTTAATGACAGATTAAGTAACACCCATAAATAAGATAGGAACAGTTAAATTTTCAAAACCGCTCTTTAATTAAACCATACGATCGTTCAAAGTCGAGGAACCCATATTTACCTGTCGATGTAATGGCGCATACACCAGGTGGGTCTAATTTTATTCACATACTCTCCGACCCATTTCCTACTTTTTTGCCTCTCTAATTAAAATCAACGAAAAGGGGATTTTCGATGTCCCCCATTAAACGTAATATAAATTCAACGCCGTAAGTTTAATTTTGATATTAATTAAACGTTTTCGATGTATAAAGGTAAATGAATTTTCGAAATAATGGACATTTGCTTTGTAACCCAAAATTTCAGTTAACATGCGCGTATATGTACTGTAATTCGATCCGACACTTTATCAAGTCAATTTCAATTCAAACTTTAGTACCGACGTTGTTTCGCATCGAGGGTTGTTATGGAATCTGAAACGGAGCGCAATGCGCTATATTCATCATAATGTTATCATTCCAAAATAAATCGACTTTGTACACTTGATGCCCCAAGTTTAAACGGGGGATTAATTTATTGCGGTCGTTAGGATTGATTGAATGTGAGATGTAGAGGTGTTTATGTTCCACGAACGCATTCAAGGCTGCACGCAGCATGGGTCTTGAGAAGCTCTCCAGTTTTTTCCAGAACCCCCGCTGCCTCAACACTTTGTGTGCGGTAAAAGAAATTTACTAACATCTAAGTGATGGTGTCACAACGGGAAGGATTTAAAATACACCTAACCACCAACTTGCGCTATTAAGATTTTAGTAATGGAGTTCTGAAATCGTCTTTGTACGTGCTCATCGCACAACTTGAGATGTTGGGTGTACTCATGAGAAGAGGGTTCGACGGTTAGATGAGTTTACTGTTGCATAAACCATTTAACATACATCTATGACAAAGTTAGCGAGCGGGCTTCGGTATTCAAATGTGCAATGCCATCACTCTGTGGTTGTTACAATATCCCTTTATTCCTTATCCTCTACTGCTTTCGCTAACGCTTTGGACAGGTAAATTCGTCATCACACCCTAAAAAATGTAATACTCTCACTTAACGGTCAAATTTCTAATGAAGCTTAAGCTTAGCTCGTTGGAGAGCCCAAATTTGCATTGTTTACAAACGCTCTTCACGCTGCTGAATTTTCTGCGTCAGAAATTAACACAAAGGGCAATTATTCTACCGTGATTTCTGGCAAACAGTTTTGTAATTTTAGGACAAAACATCCTGAAATTATATACCGGTATACAACGTTAATTAATTGTTTCGCGCTAAAAGCTATTCTGCTCCAACTATTAATTATTTGTTGTTTCATGCTGATGACAGTTATTTATCTGTTAAGTGGAAATGAATGCCGATTTTTTTTTCACTGTCTACATGTTCATAATTAGTACTTGTCGTCGAGATAGCCTTTGTAAAGAAAATTAATACCAAAAATTTACACGGGGGGTCATTATGAATATGAAGTGAAGTTTAAAACGGAACATTGCAATAATGCGGGTATACAAATCAAAAGAAAATGTGGAGAAATAACAATAACAAAATTGTAAATCACCCTCATATAATAAAGTACAGGAAAAGACCGTAATAATTTACGTTTTGAGCTTTGAGGCAAAAAGTAGGGAAATTATATACTTTTATAACGAGTTTTCCTTACATTCGTAACTGAATTACTACGGGCTTTATTAATTGCGCTTTCGTTATTTATTTTATTCGTACAGCTATACCTGCCTTCAAGCGGGCCTTTGCAATTTGTCACCGAAAGATGAAAGCCTCACATTTCGGTGTACGTTTTTTCATTACAGAACATTGCTGTTTGTATGTTTTGCATTGTTTATTACGCTATTTCTCTTTAAATTGTTTTGCTACTTAGTTTTCGACACGAATTTTTGTTTTGAATTAAAAAATCGCAACTGCTTCAGTAAGGTATTCATAAATGATATCAAAGGATTCTACCATAGTAACCCTTGGTTTAATCCGCAGCAAGCATAATTTGCCTCCGAATATTACTGTTTTTTTTATTTATCTTTTGCATACAAGATTACAGATTTATAGGTACCTACATGACCCAAAAACAAACAACAATGAGAACGTTGGCATTGATAGTCACATTTAGTGTCCATTTAACTTTTAATTAATTTATTATGAATTTATTTGAACTCTCCACCTTTTTTCTTGAACATTGATCGTCTTCTACAATCTGCAGGACAGAAATGGGCCGATTCGACCCCCGAACCCACAGGAGACTTTGGCCCCGCGTACGATCGTTTAACGAACGCTTCTTTCCCACTATTTGCATTAATATTTATTGCTTCTCCGTCTGTCTGTCGACCTCATTTACACTTTATCTTGAGAAAGTAAATACTTAACTTTTGTCATTCAACATTCAGTTACGATAGACATATTTAACTCTCTCTCCTTCCTCTTATTTTAATTACAATGACCCGCTTCATTTACTTCATCCCGAATATACACACGTAGTGCTGTACTTATATCATTTACATCTGAATTAGAATTGCATCTCTACACTGCAGCTATTATTTTCTATTTCTAGTTCTCTTTTAGCTTCCTTGTTAAACCCCGCGATAACTTACAATTCATGAACTTCCGTAAAAACGGACTTCCGTTTAACTCTCTTTGCTCGTTTTACACTCCAAGTAGTGGTAAAACAACACCTTTTGAAACGCGCGTGGCAAATTTTTAAGGAAGAGGACCGAATTTTGTCAATGAATTTTAAAATTGACACAACAATTATTTTTCGTGGAGTTCTCCTGAACGTAAACTTCTTTGGTGCTAGATCTGGCGAGAGAGAATTTTTGCACAGAGTTAATAGGTTAATAGGTTTGAATCAGTAGGCTAAGCCGCTCTTTAACCGCAAGGGTGGATAAAGTGAAACAGACGATTGTGCATGCTAATGACATCTGTCATTCTTATTTCAAATGGGACGGGGAACACGATAAAAAGACCTTCAGGTATATGACAATGCTGTTTCTATGGAAAGACCGCGACGGCAGAACCTAAGCTTGCTATTTTTGACGTCTAAATCAAATTAGGACTTGTAAAAAGCTTTACATCGATTTATATGGCTTCTGCTATAAAATAAAGTTTTGTATTATACACCACGATAGAGGAAAACTAACCATCTCGTGAAAGTTAATTCACTCAATGGTTAAAATGTCCCTTTATCGTCTTACATAATAAATAACCAGAAAAATAATTATTCTTTAAAAATGCCAATGTGACAATTACAACAAAATCGCCTTTTGTCGCCAAATTGAAAATTAAGTCACGAAATCATATTGAAATTCATCTTTAAAAAAAGTTTTTTTTTAAATTTCCGGAAAATCCGGATTTAAATTTATTCCCTTTGCTTCAATTTAACCAACGTTGTATCTCATGAGGAGTGAAAAATGGACCTGTTTTGTATGTAGGGGAATAGTTAAAGGGATATTTCAATGTAGTTGTTACGCGGTAAACATGCAAGACAGCATCTCGAAATAGAAGAAAACAACTTAGAATCTGAAAAGCAATAAAAAATGATAACGTTTCCCGGAACATTTAACGATTATGTTCCGCGGTAATAAAGTAAAGGAAATAGATTCGACTTGTGTAGTAATTTTCCTTTTTTTGCCTTAAAAAAGTTAATTGCTCAGCATTTGATACCGAAATACAACTGTATCCCGTATCGCCACTATAAATATTCAAGACGAGCGTATATTACAAATCGATTTCGCGTTTAAACTTCCTCTTACACTAGTATGAGTTTATGATGCGCTTTACTCTACAAAGTTAGGGTTTCGATTGACAAAAAGAATCACTTTATGGCTTTTTCCCTTTCAAAATTTTAATTAGATAGTACGCCAAAGGAAATACCAAACTTTTTCCATGAGTCTATACTTTATTCCAACTAAGAATTGTGATAAAACTTAAAAAGTTCATAAATTCCTCGCGAGATTTTTTTACCATTCAATTACGGTGACGTTTCGAGTTATAATAAAGGCCTGAATATAAAAATGAAGTTGTAACTATAAAGAATATTGTTTATGCTAACGAACGGCATCAAAATACCCGTTTCCAATTAAGGTTATAAATGCCTCGTCGTTAACAAATAGCATGACCGCGGTTCGTTAAAGTCTTAATGCCTTTTACATATTTGAGTAATGGAAGAAAGTCAGCGATTGAAAACTGGGAAATCGGTGCAACGGACAGTATGATATATTGAAAAGTTCAACCGTTTTTTAAAGTCGAAATTCTATTCTGAGTGTCCTTTGAACCGTAACGAAAATGCCAAATCCATAAAATACCTTCATTATCTTTGATATGAACCCGCGAGATTCATGTTTTTAAATTAAGAGTAATAAAGGGAGGTTGTAATAAAAGCTTCAAATTTTCATCCCACGCTTTCATATTATATTTCCTAAACTGAGCATAACAAATTATGAAAGTGATACCTAATTTTCTATGCACGAAATTGTGATTAACTAGGTGGTGGAAGTTCCTTTTTTAAAAATAAGTTGACGGCGACGTCAAATAACGTGCGTAAGCTCAGCTTTTGGTTTAACGAAAAAAAAACTCATTTCCTGTCTACGCTTCGGCGTAATTTCAGATTTAGGAGTGTGATGTAGCAGTAGCAACGCGAGGGTGCGATTATTGTAATGCTAATTTGAAGTAAATATTTGAAATCGAGCATATCTCACAAAAGAACCTAATTCCTTGCATATAATTTTCCGCTTTTTGGTTCGCAAACAGAAGCTACGTTTAATATGTGTTATAAAGACACCTTTAGAAGGCCACTCACTTACATTAAGAGTTTGGCTGATAATAAAGGCAGGTATTCTATCATGCCGTTTTGTCAAAGAGAGTAAGTGAGCAAAAACAGTTATTTCTGGTGTCACGACATAGAACAAAAATATGTTTTGTAAATGAACATTATTTTGAGATTTCTTTAGATAAATTTACTGTAATTTTATATGTAACTTCGGCGAAAGGCACCACAAATAGTCTAGTGCGAGGATAACAATGATTAAAATTACTATCGATTTTGCATTCGCTCAATTAAGCCTTTTTAAAACGGGAGCGTTGTAACGGCTTAGTTACAATTGTGGGCGTTAGGAGCCTCACTTGCTTAAATAAATTTTATTCTCTACGGCACTGGTGTAACAATTAATTTTTTGTAATTAAGTAATTAAATCCACTGCCAGGTCAGTAATAAAGGGAAAGTTGGTTCTTTATTTCCCCTTATAACGTGAAAATCAAAACCTGATATTCTGGTTTGATCACTCAACTAAATAGTCATGTAAATTGGGTTGTTGAATATATTGACGAAAATCATCACCAAAATCTTTGGTTGGGTCCGCTTATTATTCATAAAAAATATACAAATCGGTTCACGGAAAGAACTTCCGTGGGTCGACCTCTTCAGGAATGTTAAATTGACATAGAACATAAAGTGCTGTCCAAGATCCCCAAAACGATCGACTCATGTTGTTAGGTAATGCAAGAATTTAAACAACTTACATTTATGGATGATTCGAAATCTTCTCCAATTTACGATCGATTTTGTCCTTTTGAAAGGCAGCAGCAATTCAGAAAATTGGATGGTGCAACGCCTTGTGCAATACAATTGGACCCTTTTGAATCGCCTGTTAAATTTGACTACTCGTTGAGGGCGAAATTTGAAAGATGGTTGACGATTTGAATCAGGAACAAACGTGGCTTCAGGTTTTTTCGAAATTTAATCGTTGAAATTTCACTGGAATAATCAATGTTCCGCAGTATGAAAATGTCTGAAACTGTACAATGGAAAAGGATTTTTATACGATGAGGCACATTGAATTCAGAACCAGGTTTATTTTCGAGCCGGCAATTTTCGCGGTCAGCTTTTGGAGATAATAATTGTGATATGAATGGCCGTTTTTGGGTACAATGAGCGATGAGGTTGATTTGTTGGCTCATTATGATACATCTAAAGACGCCAGTTACTAGTTTTCGTGAAATGACTACGAGTAACGAATTTTTTCAGGAATTGTTTGTGATAAAGTTAATAACTGGCATTTTAAATTTTTTGGCTTAGTCGTTTGAAGCATTTCTGACAGTAACGAAAACCAAAAGTGGTATCAGATCTTACTAGAGCGATTACTATTAAATCTTTGCCGCATTAAAAAAAATTAAAGAATTAAAGAAAAATGATGTTGGGGTAAATTATTTTCATTAATTCCTTCTAAGTTTTCTGAACCAGAAAACTTTTTGAGGGTGCCGTCAGAAACATTATGCAATTCACCTGAGTAATATTGTTTAAACATTTTATTATTATTGTAAGTAATCTTACATGACATTTCTATTGAAAAAAATGAAATCGTACCTACTGCATTAAATCGATTAATCAAATAATACCTTAATTTAAAACAATAATCAATTCGAATTATCGATTATCGTTTGATTATAATCAATTAATTGATTTTTCCCAACGCTAGGAAAGACTATTCATAATTCGAGAAGTAAGTTCAACTCAATGGTTAATGGAAAACTTTTATCCGACTTTAAACCGTTGCACTTAACCAAAGCAATCTAAATCAGTGTTTCTCAACGGGAGTCATGACGTGTTTCCACGAACGAATGACAGAATATTGGTAGGCCATGGAAACTTATTCTTTAGCGGGTCACGAAAATTTCCTTCTACAATATCCTACTGAAACGTTAAAATTAAATAAATTTACCAAAAATGGTCAGTACAAACTTTTTTTTTGACTTTTGTAAATTTTCCACTAAATCCTGAAACAATTCTAATTAGAAAACCCTATCCCTTCATGCAGAAATGAGAGCCAATGAAGGGGTTGAAGAAGCGCCCTCTCATCGTATCTCCAATTCGGCACATACTATCACGATTAAATTTTCGTGTTTGGTCGAGAATTATTAATATTAATAATTTAATAATAACACAAAAAAAATTGCATATTTATTTTACAATCGTTATTAACCAAACACGAAAATCTGATCGTGATAGTATGAGTTGTTTTCGAAGTACCACAAAGTGGTATTGCAGTGCACTTTGGTTGATTATTTATTCTCGAATTAACATTAATCAGATACGCAATTTGTATCGTGATAGAATACGCCGCCGCGGTTTTGGAGGTATTATGAGAGAGTGAAAAGGTTCTTCAACCCCTTCGATGGCTGGCGTGAGGGAGGGTTTTCTATTTCTGATAAAAAAAACTATAAACTGCAGAATATTGTTGTTGATTCATTGGTTGATGGAAATTGTCTTCAAATCTATAATGACAAATCCATTTTGGATGTTTAACGAAATCGAGAGAATAATTTACTATCGTTAGCATACGGAATGTCTCTTGGTTTGTGTGATCAATTTTAATTTTCTTTGATTTGATCTTACTAACATTTGTGTGTACCTTGTCCCCAAAGAGCACTTTGCTGGTATGCAAAAAACGTTTTTTGAAAATGTCAACAGGACCCTTCATATTTCGAAACTAAAATTATGCCACAAGTTAGTTTCCAACCAATCAGGGCTGATTCCCAGAAGCTTAAAATTGAAATTGACCATTTTTTGAAGCGGACCCACTCTTATAAACTACCCCTTAAAAATGTTAAATGGCAACGCAACACATGTGATACATTTTACCAATAACAGCGTATGATTGGAGAGCGCTGAAATACATTTTTGAAAGAATCTCTAATTATGTACCACAAATGCAAGTTGCTATTTCATGATTTGAAGAATTGTTGTGTATCAAACTCAAAGGGTGAAAGTGTCAATGTTGTCTCATACTCTATTTTTGAACTTTGAAGCATCCCTTGATAATGTTGACTTTTTGATGTATTCCCACTAGCTGCTTTTAATGAGACAAGAAATCGTATATTTCTTGAAAAATGAATGTAAGAATTTTGAAGATATTGGAATTATCAAGTGGCATAGGTACGTGGAAACTTCTGGAACATTTTGGGTCATTAGTTTATTCCGAAAGAAGATACATTCTCCATTGTTTCTTGTTTAATTAGTAGAATTTAAAACAAACAAATAACTTTCTTCAAATTTTGAAATAACCGTCGAGCAAGAATAATATTTAGTATTTATTTGCACGCGAATTGTTAAAACCAACAGTCGTACAGTCTCTTTCATTTCTGACGCTTCTCTTTTTCTTCCGACTGCGCCAATTATGTTTGTTGTGTATGCGTTTATTACTAATTATAAAGGTGCCACAAAGACAGAACAAGAATAGACTTTGATAAAGCGAGAAATACAGTGACGAATTGTATATTTTCCCGACATAACTGCATGAAGCCAACACCCAAATAATTCCCCAGGATATTGACATAAAATAAAACCTCGCGTACTCTCAATTAAAACATAAGCCAAAAATTTCAAAGTCATTTTTGTTGCGATCAAATTCTTGTCGGCACTTAAACCCCATAATGGTTTTTCAGGATGATGTATAGCTTACAATGCCGCGCAATCTTCCACAGTTTGAGAACGCCATTTTCGGGATTATTAAAATTTTAAGGCACTTTAACGGCTTCCTATTAAAATTTAATTAATACGTTGCATCTTTACAGGTTTCATCAGTGAGCGAGCAGATGTTCAGCTCGCCGACATTCATTTTCCTTCACCTAAACAATTGGTAATACGATCGTCACCAATATGTGAATCCTTCATAATACAACCTTACTATAATAGGATTAATATGAAATAGAGGCGCCTAATAACCGATACGTGATACAGTCTTATTTAAGTATAAGACGTTGGTCTCATCCAATTACTTCGAGGCAATGTCCGGTTCTTAGGGTTACCAACCCTCCAACCCTAATCCACCTATCTTGGCTTCTTATACCTTTTAATCCGCTTTCTTACACCGACGAAATCAAACGCGAAAGCGTCATCGATGCTCTTTATGAAAATACGGACGTGCGTGTTTTTGCGCCACCCCGCTTGTACAAACAATCGGACTGTGCGGAACCCTGCCTATGACCTGCAAAGCGGGATTAGGATATCGTTAAGAGATTTGCAGAATCGTCTGCTAACTGGCAGTGGATCAACTCGGACATGCACATGTCTCACGCTGGAAACATTCACAAAGGGGATTTTAACAAGGTCTTAGTCGACAGTTCCAGCGCTAATAGATTTGTAGGAACTGTTTAATGAAAATAATGACTTCTCTTCATCTGCGTTAAGCTCCTGGGAGCCACGGTACTCTACACTGTATGTTCTGTTTTACATTTACATAATTATACTAACAAGTTTCAAAATTTAATTTGGGAATTTACATTTCGAAGTGGATCACTCACTCTCTTCTTAACATTGGGCCAGAAATGCAATTTCTCAAAACTTATGTTTGCAGAATGAGTTTTCGTTTTGAATGAATAACTTTGCGATGGAAGCTCGTTAATTATCTTGTAACCCGAATAAAAGCGAGTTTATGTCAATATTTTTCGTTTATCTTTCAAAATAGGAAATTCGTTTCGTTCTTTATTGGAGAAAAACGTTATTAATTATAGCTGATGTAAGTATAAATGTTCTTGTTTACCGTTTTCTGGAGACTATTAAATAACGGAAACGCACTGTTCGTTCAAGAATTTATCACTTACGAAAATATTTGTGACTAAAGACGATAGAGTAAGTAAAAATATGATTGTATGACTCGCAAATAAAGATATATTTGTAATATTTATCTGTCCCATGGGCACAGAAGAGCAAATTGTAGTAGACAGCCAGTGATTTCGGACAAATCGCGTTATAGGTAAAGACTAGAGGATGATCAATCATTTTGTGAGCAGTTAGCCATCTTTCTTACTCGTTCTTGTATCCTCATGACTCGGTGTCCACCTTCTTTCAAAGAGTTTACTTAATAATATGCATTATAAGGGAAAGAAAGGAAAGAAAACGTAGAATCGATTCATTTTAAACAAAGAGAAAAATCAGATCGTTTAAGTTAAATCTAAACTATTTTTCGTTTCTTGCTCATTTTAATTTGAAACTGTAGCAGCATGGTCCTTCTTGAAATACAAATAATTGACAGTAACTTACCCCCAGAACTTGGAAGCACTCTCTAGAAGACTTGTGGCCGTTGTAGTGGAGCAATCTGGAACAAATTGCTTACTTAGAATCATAATCTTATAAACCGGTTGCTTAAGTAAAAAAAGTACACCGCAGTTTGAAGCAAAAGCTTTAAAACTTGAAATATTGAGTAAAAAAAGTTAAAGTAGCGTTGAAATTTGAAATATTATAATTTTGTTTCAAAATTCGTAACCAAAAAGCTTCCTTTTTTAGCCGCCTGCGACTATAGACTTTAGGTAATAATAATAATAGGCATTTATTAAGCTAAATATGATTATCACTAATGAATTAAAAAAAGGCATGTTAGCTCAAAGGGGCGAAAGTTCAGACTGGTGGGTAGCCAAGAGGGTACCACACTGTCTGTTCAACCACTTAACCCCATTCCATCGAGCTTTTAATACTCGTCCACAAATACCGGCGGCGAGGTAACGAATTAAATTTATGTGTAACGCACATTTCTTGAACTTCATCATTCCATACATAGTGGACACCCTGTATATTTATTGAAACATGGTTTTTCTAAATTCGTTTTTAACTGTAATTTTACAATGCAACACTGAAAGTTGGATCTTTGCAGCTTTTAAGGATTACGTGCTTGATTTTAAAGCTAGAAAACTGAATTTAAATGAAAAATGAAGGAAATCCAAAACTGATAATTCAACGTAGGAATTCCTCCCTTGAAACTTGACTTTTCGACTTCAAAATGCGATTTTTAAATACAGCCTACTTTAAACTTGCACGAAAGTTGTGCCGTTTCTAATTGGTGTCGAGTTCATAAGAATGTTGTATGCATTATTGAATTTGGGAATGAAAAGAGGTGGCTGTTTCTAGTTTGAAGTTAAAATAATTTGAAAGATAATAAATGTCATATTTAAAAAAGTATCGTATAATTTGTTAATTGAAAATATAAAGGAGAACAAAATGCGTGACAGGACCGAGGGCAGGACACATTAACATATGAATAGTGCCTACAGAAAGTTGGTTCCAAACGCATCAATTGGTGCTTGAGACTTTAAGCTTTGGGGTAAAATCTTTACTTCAACTTTGAAATCGAGACCCAAAGCTTAAGGCCTAAATGACGGAAATTTGAGCTTGAAAATTCAAAGCTAAATCGTAACTTAAAATTAAATGATTTTTAATTGAGATTTTTAGTTTCCGGGGGAAATTAATAATGAAACCCAAACCCCTAAAATTTCTACAATTCCCATTTTACCCAGGATCCACGTGTGTCTGGTCAATTTTCCGCGAAAGCACTACAATTATTACTCCATTATCAGATTAATGTAAATTCAAACAAAGTTAATAGGATAATATTTAATTTGGCTTAGACGAGCATTTTGTTATTATTTTAAGCTTTGTTGTTGAATGCCATCCACTAATTTTAATAAACTTATGTATTGATGGGAAGATTGCTATTCGTAAATTAGTATCTAAATTCCGTTGACTCATTCAAATTAAACCTTTTTTCATCTATAGTATTCCCTTTTTCATCCCTTATGATCATGTAGCCTTTACACAATGAGCGTCATAAAGAGGTGGCGGAAACGCATTTTGCTAAACCTGTATTTGCATAAAAATGCTCTCAGAGCAGCCCCACAAAGCCAGGTGAGTTGAATTTGTTTTAATTGCTGGTATTTTTAAACTATTGAAAATAGCGTTTCGTAGTGCACCAGCCACACTAATCGCGGACCCAACGCACCTGCTGCGACTAAAACCTTTCCCTCAGGACGCGATGTTTCCAGTGCGCTTCTGAATTGGAAGGTCGAAATGTAAATTAAACGAATATATCACATTCATATATACGTTTGTTAAACAATTTTGAATACGTATCTGTACAAACATACCGCAATATCGTACCGAAATCCGTCCGCGGAAATGAAAATTTCGTGTTAAAAAATTCAATAAAGAATTTTCATATAAGCCGTAGTGAAATTTGAAATCTAAATTGCTGTAATACAAAAAAACGTTATATCTTTTCAATGCATATTAAAGCATAAAAAGAGATGAAACAAGCCCCGGTAATCCATAGTAAAGTAAATGCATTTTGTTTACTTGGGACATATTTTAAATCCGAGCCACTTGACAGAGCCGCAAATCCTAGATGTTAGCTTTCGTACAAAATCTGCAATTCAAAATTTCATATTCCGCATCACGTTTTCTTTGTCTTTGTTAGAAGTACGTAACCTATCTCTCGTAGCTAACGACGGCATATCTGCGTTTTGTGTGTATGACGTTTGGCGTTTTTTAACGGAGATGATTATTCAAACGTATAAACCGGCGGGGATGAGAAATTTGTGTGTAACACTGTCAGCGGTTCTAGATCTGCATGGAGGGGTACGTTTCGCGTGTTTTTAATATATATTTGAATCGGTCCATTAAGTTTCGAAACCCTCCTCAATCAATAACGCGGCAGTCATATCAAAATGTCATTTTCAAGAAAAACAAATCTCTCGCAAACTGTACAAGTTCGCTATTTACCCTAAGAAAGATGAGAACTTTTCCATTGTACTTTCTAAAGGGAGGAAAAAGGGGCATAGCTGTACATACAGAGCTTAGGGGGAGACCGGAACATAACGGAACAGTGCTTATACCCACCCTCACGCTATTTGTCATTGCTAGTGATGTTTGATATATTTATGTTCGCTGGATTGTCTGCAGCAAAGTGCCTTGCGTTACTATTAATCTCGGCGAAGTACTCTCTCTTTTAAGATTTTTATTAAAAATTATGCTCGCGCTTGATTGTTCTTTTGCAAGGATGAGGCGTCTGATACATATGTAGCGATGACGAGCGGAAGTGGTATACGCGTCCTGTAAAAAGCGACATAAAGGATAATTACGATATGACAAAGGCAGCGACATCGTAGATGTAGTTATGGGTGTTAAATGGTGCTTGATTTAACAAGGAAGTCGTTTAATATGTTTCCGATAATTTACGAGTGAGGCGCTATTACAGAACTGGAGTTATTTGTAATTTCTGTTTCTACGCCCAGATTTGTAGGTAGTTTGACACATTTTTCTCCTATTCGTGTCGGCACAATAAAATAGTTTTTTTCGCGTTCGTGTTTTCCGTCTATTAAGGTAATTGATGTAAAGTTTCGCTGCAGATATCGGCGCAATTAATGATCCTTTACATTTTGGTGTCTCCACTTATCATCATAATGTACAAATTGTGTTCAACGTAAGCAGCGTTTCGTGTTTAGATGATATTCTTCCTTTTGTTCTCCTTAATGTTTCGATACCCTTTAAGAGTTACTATCCCCATTACGAAATTGTACGGAAACTTTTAATCTACTTTGTAATTTACATACGCCCATGGTACATAATTGATTGTACTTATATGCATTACAAGCGTAATTTAGATCACCTGCTAGATCAAGCGAATAACATGCTTCACTGAAATTTGGCAACATTGTCAACGGACGATACAGTGCCTTAGGAAGTAAATTTACATAATTGCTGGGAAAAAATGACTCGGGAACGGCTAGATTTTAACGAATATTGTAAATAAAACACAAATTTACTGGTGGTCTCAAAACATTTCCCCGAAAATTTCGTCAGCTTGTCTTTAGCGGAACAAAACATATTCACACTGAGTCTTTTGTAGTACAACTGTTCTATTTTATGTGAAAATGTAGCATTGTTAGAGTACCATTATGAGCGCTGACATATCCACATCTAGGTACACGTATTACAATGTAATACACTATCGTAAATAGTATATTATATTAATACATCAATAGAGCGTTCCATCTCCATGACTACCTATACGATACTTATAATAAGTTTATATGTAATAACTTATAAGCATACGTAACCAGCATTACAGAATTTGTGACTGGGGGTTGGCATATTTCGGGCGCTTTCAATTTTTTCCACTTTTAAGTCCCGAAACTACAATAAAAGTAGTTTATCTGAAATTTTACATTTCGAAAGCTTACTTTCATAGGGTGAATTTCTAGATTCTAGATTTCTAGATTTTAAAAAAACGCCAAATGGAAGCTTCCTTCAATTTTCATACTTTAATTTTCAATTCCGGCTTAATGGGCTCAAAGGTTTCAGATAGTGAAAAATAAGTTACGGATTTACAAACAAAAATTATAAATTTCAACTCAGATACCTCTAGTCTCTAGTTACTCTGAATTTTCAATTTCACCTTTCCTTAATTTCACTTAAACTCAGCTCATACTATCGTAGCGAATATTCCAGAAAACCCCACAGACATCGAAGCGCTATGAAAGATTAGTCATCGACGGTAAAGAACGAATGCGAATGTGGCGTAATCTTTCCGGGAAACACGACGTATTTTGTTCTAGAATGTTCGGCAACATTCGGGTTATAAGCAAATTGAATTGTGTTTTAGTTGAGTTCCACGTTCAATGCCGAAATAAAACGAATCGGCCGATTTAAAAAAATCAAACTGCAACATAAAGGACTTCGAAAGACGTTTCAAACAAGCTATTACTCGATACCACTTGTCATTTAAAACTTTTAAGGCAATGACCCTGGGGGACAGAGGGTGAAAGGGGGTGAAATAGTTTTTTGTTAAAAAGTTGTCCCCCTTGACAAACCTTTTGACGTGTCTCAGCGTTGTTTCCTTTAATAAGTAGTTTTCGATAAATCCCTGGTGGGAAGTTTTCAAATGAACACCCTGTATAAGGATCTTAGATTTTTTTGAAGAAAATTGGTCACCAGAAATAAAAATTGGGCCTGTGCGCCTATGGTATTAATGCTCCCATGGAGGAATAGCCTGTTTCGAAAATTCTTCGCCTCAAAGTTATCTCCTTAAACCCTCTCAAATGCTTCTATTCACCAGCGTTGCTCAATTTCTACTCCAGTTTCCCTCAGTTACCAAAATTCCCCTCAATGTCCCATGCAACTTTGCTTCAAGTTGCCCGCAATTATCTTCAGGTGCGTATCAAATTCATCTTACGTTACAAATAAATGTTCCTTAAATTCGTAGAGTTCCTCCCCTGGTTCCTCCTTATAAATCATTCTCAAATTCTCCTCGAATTTCCAGTACGGACCCAAGCGTCTCTCAATTTTCTCATAACTCGATCTCCAATGAGACTCAAGTCCTAAAGTTCATTAGCTTCGTCCAAGCGCCCCTGTAACTTTTCTTAGAGACACCTTTCTTTTCAGATCATCAACATTAAGGAAGTTAGGAAGTTTTTATTGGGGTCAGAAAAAGTAAATAAATAAAACCGATCAGGGGCTCACTTTGACCTGAACCTGAAATACTGTAATCGCTTTGTGAGAGGGAGTAGCACTAAGGGGTCTGAGGAGTACGAAAAGCTCCCAGGAAAAAATTAATGACTTTCTGAAGAATGCGTCACGATCTTAAGTTGGCTGATATTTTTATGCTACAGACTCTTATCTACCGAACGCAAAAAAACTAAAGAGGATATCTCAAAAGAAGAGAATGATAAGGCGTCCAAAAGGGTGTCGCATGTTGTTTTTTTTCACTTTTCTGGACCCTAAGGTTATTTTTGAATTCTACGCACTCTAGTTACTATAAAGTGTAATTTTCACGTAATTATAAAAATTTTCACATTTTCCGTGCTAATTCTTGCTAATTCCTCAATCGATATTATTCTACCGTTTACCCTTATATTGAGAAAATGCAAATATTTCAAACTTCTTCTAATAAATCGGCTGCGTAGAATCCAAAAGTTAAATTGTCTGCGTAGCGATACCAACAGGACCCCAATATAAAATCCACAACTTTATAATTTGCTGAGATATCTTTTCGGTTTTTTCTTATACAGAAAAAGAATTAGAGCGCGTGCAAAAATTTCGACTACCTGGCAAAGGTTCCGCAACAGCCCTGCACCAAAATTGAAGTTACTTTCCTCAGGAACAGTAGATCGCAGGTGGTTGATATTTTTACACTACACTCTCTCATCCCTCTTCTATAGAAAACTAAAAACCGCAATTCCACGCTCGCGATTTGTTATAAAAAGTAATTTTCACGATCTTTTAAAAAATTTAATTTTTCCGTGAAAAGTTTCTTTATCCTATACCTACCGAGAAAATGAAATTTTCGAAAAAAATTTTGAAACAAAAACTTGTTTCTTTACCAAATCGGGTGCGTAGACTCCGAAAATAAAGTCTGTTTTGATCTGCGGGGACATTTTTTTGTCTTAACAAAAAAATTACCAATAATCCCACATAACCTCAAAATAAAATTTTCAAGTCTTTGTTTCTTAACGTATAGTGTAATAATTTGCGGCACTTGGCACTTTGGGTTTCGGAACAATCTTACCCCAAAGTTGAGGTTACTTTTCGCAACAACCGTAAGTGGAAGGTTGTTGATATTATCACATTACACGGTCTCATGTCGCCTGGGTCGAAGGCAAAAAAACGCTCGAACGCTAAAAAAATATGAAAATTAGAACGTTTGGGAGGGAGACATGTCCGTTTTATTTTTACGTTCTTGGGCCTAAAGGAAGGGCCCCGTGGACGAATCTGTGACCATTTTTTTGAATTCTAAGAACCCAATTATCTATACAAGGTAAGATTCTTTACAGATTTTTTTCAAGTAGGTATGTTATATTTAATATGATTCCTAATCAGGTTTTCGCGAAAATTTCTAGAAACACCTCAAAGAAACAGACAAAAAGTTACCGAAGTGTAATTGAAATATGTTTTTTAAAAAGAAATGTGCAAAATTCCTCTGAAAATTTGTATGGAGAAGGTAGTCCTGTGGAAATGGTTTGTTGGCACACATTTGTGCTGCAAGCCGTTGGAATTAATCTAACGTTGTGAGAATGGGAATGTAGCCATTTTCAATTCCTTCCCCAGGAAATCAAGGATAGATATACTAGTCTGAGCGACATTTCAGAGTTTAGGGTCAAAGAAGTACCTCTTGGGATTTACACCTGATATGCCGTTATTAGGGAAATATCATCTTCATCTCAATTCGACGTCTTCAAACTTTTTCGGAGCTCGACCACGTTTCTCGTTTTGCACGTAACAATTTTCACTTTTAAATTTTTTCAACCATTCACAATATTGAGTTAGCCCAAGATTCTACAAGTCTTCGATACGACGTCCGCAAAATTCCAAGAGTTCAAGTTCATAGGAGGCTAGATTTTGTCATTCAATCTTGAGCATTTAGGTTTCACAAATCTCATTTGCCATGAAATTGAATTCACTTTTTAGCAATTCATTTTTAATGCTTCAATCCCTTGTAAAATGACTTGAATTCTTTTTGGAAGGAAATAATACAATCAGATATGGGCGACCTACCATGACCGTCTTTTACCTAGTCATAGTATAACTCGAAACCCTGCTCGAAACATTTGCAAAGTGTCATCAAGATGCTTTTTAGGTAGCAGTCTATCTCTTTTAAAATTGAGGAAGAATTGTTGTGGGCTACAAAATTACCATTTGGCTATATATATATTGTCTAAAATAGTTCATACAAATCCTACAGGGGTTTGGAATGCATATCTGGCCTATGTTATATGCGCGGCGCAAGTTGGTACCTGGAATACTCCAGAATATTTAAGTAAAAAATTCCAACCTGGAATATTCGTTCCCAAGAAAATTCGCACAAGACAATTTTCTCACTTAACGAGATTTAAAAAGTTCCAAAACAACGTTTGGAGTTTTCTTCAATCTGATGCACCTAAATCGAAAGTTTCTCAGTATGGTAGTACCATGCAGAACCATTGAATAATATTCAATGGCAGAACTAAGAAACCGTTATGTTATCATCTTGTTTTACCTCTAAGTAGTGCTTGGGAAACTGACTTGTGATAACAACACCGATAAATCACTAAGGGCCTAGAAAGTCAGTTACTACACGCAAGGCCAAATGTTCAGCTTAGGCCACTGAGCAAATCACAATTAGGACCCCCAACCACCTTCCCATGTAATTGGTAATAGCCTTGCGAAATAAAATAATTTATTGAGCACTTGGTACCCTTCGTGGTTAGTGTAAATTAGCTTATTGACTATAACCATGAAGCTTGGTCTTTCTAACAAGCAATACGGACATAAATATACTATAAACAAAATGCACCTCACATCTACGTGTCTGAAACTGATTTTTGCGTATAGCCTCATATTGGTCCATATGTCACGATGTTGAAATTTGGCGTAGCATTGTGAGAACAAAGTTAACAATAGTATATACCTACATAGGAAAATTTAAAATTCTAACTAGGGACCATATCCTGCTGTTTTACATTCCGATTATTGTTTGGTTCCGAATTAATGACCATAATACATCTTTTAGAAAGGTTGAAAGATTTCGAAGGAGGCATTATTGATTGCTTATAAAAATTGTTATTTCCCGTAGGGCCGTTTATCGTCTCAACGCTATGTAAACACTTCGTCGAGAATGTTAAATAGTCCAATAGATTTTACGTTAATTTCTAATAAATTAAAAGTTTCAAAGCGGTACGGGAAGAGCTTTTATATCGCCACAACCACCGACGGAGGTTGAACAAAAGCTTTTTACTGTGCCAAACTTGAATGAATTATTATAGTTTTATACGTAAGCGGTGGAATGCTTACTTGGATAATAAATTGAGCCTTTTTGCGGATATACGAATGCATTTGTCACCTCCATTTATCGTATATAGTAAGCGACATATTTATGCGGGGATCGCGGTAATTGTCGAGTTGCAGGTGGTTACAAAACGTTTCTGGGGAAATGAAAAGAGCAGTTTAAATTACGGTACACAATATTGTCTAAGATATCCATCACGTAATTAACATTCCCTCTTATTTTCAGACCGCACGTTTTCCACACACGCCTTCTCATATTTTAGTTGCTGTATTTCAGCGCTTCCCAATTTGCCTGACAAGTACCGCTCCTCCCATTCTTTCATCTTTATACTTCCCGGAATAATTTCTCACAATCATATGTTTTATTATATGCCGAACTGTTTGTGTCTGTGTGTGTAAAAGCTACAGTTTCGCAATTCCTTGTTCCACCATAAAATTTACATCTGCTGCGTTCTCACGAATTCGTTTGATTTCTTCGTGTCTTCGTTTGTAATTGCATACTGTCAAAGCCAGGCGATCACGTCCAATTTTCCTACCATTAACGAGTAATCTTTCCAATGACCCTAGCAGTTCGACAAGAATTACAGTTCCTTTACTTCTAACCCCCGTAAGTGGATGACGCACCCTTTCGAGTTGAACACTGTTGTTATGTGGTTCAACACAAGAAACTGCTTGAAGCAAACGCAAAACATGCTTCCTGTTTTCTGGTTTTCACCCTAACATATGTCCCGTTATAAATTGGTCTAAGTACCATAGCTTAATGCAAATTCGAAATGATCAATATAACGAGAAACAGCGGCAGATCGATTAACGACATTTATTGTTCTTATGGGCGTGCAGGTGTAGACTGGGGAATACAAAATTATACCAATAAAATAGATTAAGCATGGTAATAACTGATAATAGTGACTTGTAAGATGACGCAATTATGTAGTTTTAACATCATAAAGTTAAATAAAACACACTAGGACATAATTGTTAAATAACACCTATCGTATAAGTCCATGAAGCAACCTTATGCTTAAATGGCACGGCCTTTCAACACCTGCTAGTGACCATTTCACAATATTATCAATTATAATGCTGTTAAACACTTGGTGTACCCTAAAAGTTAAAGAAGTGCTGTACAACCGTATAAGAATAAGGTGTCTTAAAATTTAGGTATAGGTTCTGTTCACATCGCCCCAAAGTATTTTGTTACAAACTCGTAAATTTTAAAAAGTGTTTCATTTTCTTTGGAGCTTTGAAAATTCATTCCTTTTCGAGTGAAAGCAGTGAAGTTTGAAGTAAATGCTTTATGTCAAAAGAAGAAATATTTCTTGAAATGAAAATCAATGAAACTAAATTGCAAAGGACCTGATTTGAAAATACTCTGTTTTTGTAAATCTGTAGCTTAAAACTTTTTTAAGTGTACAAGTTGCATAGCATTGAAGGGTGAAACCCCTTCTTCCAATTTAACAATATTAATGGTATCATTTCTCCCCAACGTTGTAGCTCATTAGTCATTACAACTAAATACGAGATTTGAATCCAAAATTTATTATAAAAACCGAGATAAAAACATTCTATAAACTTTTTATGGAAATAGTGTAAAATGTAAATACTAATCCAAAATGCCAAAAAAAAAAAAATACGTTGGTCGCAAATAATGAGACAATGACATTCTTCTGAGGCGAAAATAGCGGTAGGCGCAAATAAGCCAGGCGCATCCGAGCCTAATTCACTTATTATTGTACAGTTTTAAAAACGTATATCTAGGTCCCGGTTACTTACCTATACCTTATTCACTTTCTTAATTTTTTTGTATTATAAAAGCAATGTTCTAGCATCGTCTAATTTATTTATTTTCCAAATGTTAACTTGTATGACTGACGAATTTGCGCCCCCACTTTGGGGTAAACGTTTCAGTTACTTCCAAGTTCCAGTGGAATTTGTACCTTATTGGTGAAAAACTATTTTCGTAGATTATTTTGTACGTTCTTGACTGTGATCATTGTGCATTAGCAATCTTGGAATCCTACCTTTATTGCATCACTTTTAATCAAACGCCCTAGGAAGTCAAAGATAACGGCATATAATCTAAAGGAATCTCTAAATGTAAATGCAATTACGTACATAGTAATTTAAACGTATATAGCCAATTGCGTGTCATTAAAGCGTAGTTAATTCTATGCTTTAGCGCGATACTGCCCTTTAAAAACTATATAATTATCTATTTGAAACGTTTAACTTATGAAATGGTCAATTTCCCACTCGTTTATCATCATTTCAAAATGGCCCACCAAGTTCGTAAGACAAACTATAGCACTTCGTTACTTCTTAGTAGTAATCTCTTGGATTTTTAAAGCATGTTATTGGAAGTGCATTTCCAGAAGCTAAACAGGAAGCTATTAAAATTACATTATATATAAATTATCACCACTATAAATAAATGAGTAATATGTATTGGTATGCATTTCCTTGTAGTGGGCCGTTACATTATTGTAGTATCCGCGTGGTCGTATAAGATCTATTAACGAGAAGTGAATGCATCTTTAAATTAGATCAAATTTATGAAATCTAAAGTCGATCTCTTCTTATTTATTATGCATTGCTTTGTATCTCGCTCTTTATGATTAAAACAATTGAAATCGGATTACCGTAAAGGAATTTCTGTAGCGCTACTACCTGTCGGCATTGTGGGATTATGTTAATTTCGGCCACAACGACGTAATCCGCAAGCCGTAGGTAATGGGCTTAAAGTTTCGTTCAATTGAAAAAGTGCATATTACTCGCCGTCTTATGGTAATTGTCAAAATTATGAGGTACAGCTGTTCGGAGCAGATTTATGAAACAATGCGAAAGCTGCTCAATTAAATTAATCTTCAGCAAGAACAGTTTGTTGCTTAAGCCATAAGTAATTACATCTTTTGCAATTAAATAAATCGCTTTCTTTCATTTTGGTAAGCTTTTCTTATTTCAATATCGTTCATATCTTCGTTTTTCTATTAATTTGTCGATTTCACTTACTTCTCAACCTTTACTAATATGTTTTTTTCTTAGATTCGTGATTTGTTGATAGATACCTCTCCGTTTAGAGGTTTGCGAAAAATATTCACTTTTAAAAACCCTAGGCTTGTAAGAAGAATTGTCCTCTATCTTGCAATTACGTTCTTGTGATGCCGTCATACACTTATTACAAGAACGCAGATTGAAAATATACAATGAAGTTGACGTTTTTGTTTTCATACGGCAAATTTGGTTTGTAGATAAATTACTCCTTTCATGTATAAACAAGGTTGATGAACAAACCACATTACAGACATTACTTTGGTTTTCTTGTAAAAATTGCATAAGTTTGACAAATATTAGCCGCGTGCAAATATTAAAAACGTTAGAGATGTTTGAGTTGCGAACGTGAATTACGTGTCAAAGAAAAGGGAAAACTAGCACATGAATCACGAAGCTAAAACGCTCATCACAAAATTATAATGCATTAAGTTTTTGTTATACGATACTGAATCAATATGGGAGGAGGCACGATTGCATTATGCACTTCATACTATTTCAGTACGTGACGTAATTGAAAGCCTTGTTTAAATTTTCGATTTTGGAGTAATGGAGTATAAGTGTTAAGGCGACGTAAATGTACAGCCATTACGTTGACATTGGGGAGGTCCTTCTATTTGCAGCCGTATTTAAGATAAGGTTACTGTTTGTCTTGTGACTAACGTGAGAACGTTGCTCATGGGTGCCGCTTGACATCTAAAGCCTTTTAGTACACATTACCAGATGCACTTTGCATGCCGTGATGTTTCTATGTAGGTATATATCTTTTGTTATGTTGATTAGATTCACCGTCTGAACCTATCCTTTATTGTTACTTTGATCTACTTTAGAAGGGCATAACTAATGTTTTACCAAGAGATTTTTGATTGTATCGAAGCTGCATCCTTCCATATACATGTAAATCTATTGAACTTTGGTGAATGCGTGGATTACAGGGTCGAGTTATTTACTTTAGATATGTAATCTTTTTGTCAAGCTTACCTTGTTACGCAACAAAAGGGGAAATTTGAAACTAGGAGTCTACGTAGTCCAAAAGATTACCTCAGTTTCGAATTCTTACCATAGACAAATTCTTTTAAAATCGCACTATTACCCCTCATAAATGTATGGAAGTTAGAATTATAGGTGTCTCTTGTTTATGGTTGTTAAACTGAATTATATTGCGAGTATAAGGGGTTAAAGTGATACTTTTTATGACGAGTCAGTGATTGATGCAACATACTGACGAGCCATAAGAAGTTAACTTAACTCCGTATAATATATATGCTATTCTTCAAATGTACAACATAATAATGGTTTTTATATTTATATGGGAAGAAAAATTAACCCGTTCGTATGTGCTTTGGCATTGGCAGCGTATAAAAACGTACTCGTTGCCATTGGCAGCTTATACGCTGCCAATTCTAACGCACATGACGTCTAAAATGTCAAACTGTTATGTCATGAAATGAGAAATGGCATGTTTTATTGACGTTTGAAGAACAAATTTATTTTTTTACTTGCACTTGTATTTTTCATTTCTTTTTGAATAAATAATCACAAAAGCTTTGTTTGTCCTGGTTTGGTAGTAGTTCAATGTTTACAATGACTGTTACTCTTTTATGAGAGAAGAAAACTTATATAGCGTTCCTATAAGCAAAACTTTGGCAGACCAATTGTCTGTGTAAACAGTCAATGCTAAGAAAAACGAACCCTATAAAGAAATCGCTGAATTATTTCAGTTCCTTTCTGCAATTTTTGGAAAGTTTACTGCTTTTTGCATTTTATAAAGTAAACGATACAAGACCTTTATTTTAAAGATTTGCTGAACTCTGCTGTTCAAAAAATTTATATAGGCTGCTCAGAAATTCGTGTTTTTTTTAATGGAACCCGGTTTTTTTCACTCATGAATTCTAAAATGATAAATAAGATGATTAATTTGTAATTACATCCCTACATCTTAAAAAAAACCGTATTTGTAGAAAGGACGACAGTGTCAACTTTTTAATATTGAATGTGTTTTATCATTGAATAAAAACACACATAGTGTTTTTATTCAATGGTTTTATTTAAGAAAAGCATTATAAACAATTGCTATTGTTTGACAAAGACATATGGTATTACCAAGATTTACAGAACTAATACGTGGATGTCGTGAATGCTGTAGGTGCAGCCCACCCGGTCCAGCAATTAATTTTGGAAATCTTTTCATTATGTACCTACAACTAAAAGACATGAGTTATTATATGGTAAAAGTGGAGACACCGTCTATAGTTGTATTGCTTGAGAAGAATGTGGCAAAGTAATACAAGCAATCCTTGTACACAATATTCCACCGATAGCAGATGTGTGTTCACTTTTTTCTTTTTTTTATAATAAAAAATTTATTTCTGTTTTGTTTTACGACAGAAAAACATTTTTTATGGTTTTGTTCACTCAAACTTAAAAATGTTACAATATCTGCACATTCTTCCCATCCTACAAAAACCGTTCATTTTAAATATGGAGATGTAATTAAAATATACTGTTATTTTTAAATATGGAAGGCATTGTTGAACAGAAAAATGATTTTTCCGTTTCCATTAAAAAGTTTTTCATATAATTTTGTATGAGTTTCTAAACACTGTTTTTACATAGATAAGGACTATGCCTTATTTAAGGAAGGTCTTACGAAAAGTGATAGATTTTGTAACGAAATATATTTTGGAAACATTTCAAATAGATAAGAGAAATTAATACACAGGGTGTTTTTTGGAAGTTTCTATTAAAACGTTTTTGGGAAAGTGAAATGGTAGGTTGTTGAAAATTTGTACTTAAGAGTTACTCTGAAGGCCGAATTGATGTAAAGTACTTCCGAAAATACCGGAAGAATCTAGTAACTTCGTTATTTTGAATGACAACCCCTATTTTTTTTGCTTTTTTGGATTCTGCGTGACATTTCAGATCTTTCGATACCCACATGTCGATTCTACAATTTATGGTTTGAAAGTTATTTTGACTTAAAAAAATGGCGGATGCACACGATACCTTGAAAATGCATTACTTGAAAACGGTTGTAGTTATGGCAACCCATTTTTACCAATGCATAGAGAAAGAATAGGGCTTTCCTTTAGTGTACTTAAAAAAAGTGAAGTTTACGACCGCGCCTATGGAGATCCAATTTTTTTAAATTTCCAAGACCAAAAAGTCAGTTTTTTTTAATAAACTGGCCATCTTCTTACTAATTGATAGAAAATCAAAAAAGACATATTTTGATATTACATGTTCCTAGAGCTATCTTTAACAGTTTCTGACTTATTCCCATTTCATTAAATTGATACCACTCCATCCGCCATTTTTTCTTTAAAGTCAAAATAACTTAAAAACCATAAATTGTAGATATCGACATGTGGGTATCGACAGAACTGAAATTTCACGTAGAATCCAAAGATGAAAAAAGAAATAGAGGTTACCATTTAAAATAACGAAGTTACTAGCTACTTACGGTATTTTCGGAAGTGCCACCATTTTGAAAATAATAAAATAATAAATAATAAGTACAAATTTTTAAAAATATACCTATTTCACTTTCCCAGAAACGTTCAACTAAAGTTCCCAAAAACACCATCTAGCCAGTTGGTTACATAGCTTGTAGAAGAATCCCTCACGGTAAATTCTAACCCTTCTGGAAAATTCTGCCTCCGGAAAAATAGCAGCGCCATATTTTTCCTATTGAGATTTGCCCACCCAAGATGGCACCTACAAAAATGTACACCTATAATATTAATAATTAATAATATTATTATTGGATTCTTGGACCGTTTGTAGCGAATATTCCAGAGCGACATCGGGTTGCCATCGGCGATAAGGAATGCAGGCGGATAAGACGCATTTTTTTCCGAGAAATATGACGTGTTTATTTGAGAATGTTCTAGAAGTTTTTGTTTGCTTAAGTATATAAGCAAATTGAATCGTGTTAATTTTCATTCGATGGCTAATTGATAAATGTACATCACGCAATTAAATTTACGTTACACGTCGAAAGAATCGTCCAAAAAACTACCCCAACCGAATTCACTCACCAACGTGGTACGCTCTCTGAGGTACGTCCCAAGTAATCTTCCTATTGGAAGAATTTTCCTCCTTTACAATCCCTGCTTTTTGTCCTTGTGTCATGTGGGAACTAACCATGCCACAGATAACAATAAAAACAAGTTACAACAGTAATCGCAAACGATTTACAAAAAGCGCATTTACACATTAACAGTCTTAGTTAGGTACCCTAGAGAAATCATTTTCAACCAGTTAACCAAAATTGTCGTCATAGTTATTAACAAAGCAAGCAACTTTTGTTAAAATTTTGGAAAAATACGCCTAGAACTAAGAAGCTACGCATAAACAATTTCGAAAAAACTGAATCACAAATAAGAAATCTAAATCTGCGCATGCGTAATAATTTTCTTGCGCCTTTTATTCTGTAGCAGCGCACTCTATTTTTTCGGTGTTTAATATACTTTTTTAGGACGAACATTTCCTTAAAATTTCAGAAAATTCCTCCCATACATAATGGCACCCTTCGATAGTCTCTTATAAGAGATACGGTTTTGGTAAAGTAACATTTTGATAATGAAGTTAACTTCACAGACCGTTAAATGATTAGTGTACATACAGGGTGTTCATTTGAAAACTTCCCAACACGCATTTATCGAGACGCGTCAAAATATTTGTCAAGGGGGACAACTTTTTAACCAAAAACTACTTCGCCCCTTTCACCCTCTGCCTCCTAGGGTCATTCCCTTAAAAATTTTAAATAACACATGTAATAGCTTATTTGAAAGGTCTTTCGAAGTCCTTTATTTTGACGTTTGATTTTTTTAAATCGGTCGATTCGTTTTCGATAAAATTAGAAAAATCTATTTATTTAATCGACCTATCATAATTTGTTCAGATAGAAAACAAAAACAAACGAAAATATCGCTTACATGTTGCTGTGGGATAGAACGAATTTAATTTGCTGACAGTTACCTTTGTGACAATTTTGGGATAGTGAAAATTAATTTATTGATTCAGATTTTACTTCCAAAATGATTTGCACACTAGCCGAAAGAGTGGACATTATTCTAATTTATGGTGCCCAAAATCAAATTAAATTCTTTCTTTCCCATAGCAACAAAGGCGTGATATCTGAACAAATTAGGATAGGTCGAATAAATAGATTTTTCTAATTTTTTCGAAAACGAATCGACGAATTAAAAAAAAAAGGACTTCGAAAGATCTTTCAAACAAGCGATTACTCGATACCACTTTACACATTTAATAGCACTGGGGGGCAGAGGGTAAAAGGGGGTGAAGTAGTTTTTGGTTAAAAAATTACCCCCCATCAACAATCTTTTGACGTGTCTCGGCGCTTTTTCCTTTAATCAGTGGTTTTCGAGAAATCCGTGATGGGAGGTTTTCAAATGAACACCCTGCATGTTGTAACTACAACCGGTGCCATTGTTCACTTTTTATTATTGGGGATGATTTGCTCAGAATTACAATGGTGTATCCAGATACTCAATAAAGTAAATAAAATGTTATCAAAGATTAAGATCTCAAAGCCTTGTACAACAATAAATTTATGGGCTTTGAGATCCGATATTCTTAACCTTTGATATCAGTCCACCCCATTTTGAGGAACAATGGATAATGTTCAAAAATAAATAAAATGTATTTTAAACAGCTTGTATGCATATATGAAAGAAAATGACACTTTGGAAAGGTTAGAGATGGGTTGCAATTTTGAAACTGTGGTAGAACGTGTATAGATCTTGAAGAGATTTTCTTTTCCTTCTTAAATAATCTAAAAATGTTTGAAATTTCAGAAATCTGCACAATGAACGTAATTTACAGTCTGAGTAGTCCCAGTAGCACATGGACTTGTTACCCTATTTCTCAAATTTTAAATTAGTTATTTAATTAGCAAACTCATCTTCATTAATGTCACAAATAGCTGCAGAAAATCGTAAGGATTAGTAAGGGCTGGCCTCTTGGGAACAGTTCCTTTCTCGGCACGAATTTTGCAAGCTTATATGTGCATTAATCAAACTTCCTTATAACTTTGCATCGTGCTGCTTCCCGGTGTGAAAATTCTGAGGTCTAGTGTGAATATCGTGTTCCATGGGCTAGTATTTTTGAGACTTCGCGAACCTCTGCTTAAAAATAAAACTCATCGGTTTGAAATCTGTTCCCTACAGCAAATTAGTGAAACGTACAGATGTTAATTAGTAATCTTTAACGAATGGAAATAGCTGCGGCAGACAATAACTTATCGGAAAATAAAACAGATTTTAGGGGGAAACTTAATATTTGAACTGTAAACAAATCCAAGCGTGAACAACTTACACATTACACAATTATAAATGTTTCCTCTACACTTGGAGCAATTCGACAATTATCACTCGTCAACAATGTATTTAAAGGCTGTCAAGATAAAATTAGAAAATAACGATAAGGTTATATGCCGTACTTTCAACGCATCTTTCACGGTTTTAACAAAGAATGCTTTGAGAAATATTTTTGGAAAACTTGTGACGGCACACTTTTCGGTATTAATTTTTCTTTTATAACAGCTGCAATAGACAAATGTTGCCGTTAACTGAAACTATTCTTAGCATTGTTCTAATAACAATGAAAAACAATTGCTTCTGGTGCTCATTATATACGAACAGGTTTATTATGTATGTACGCGCGCATATTTAATATGCCGGTTTCTTTATAACGCTGCACGAAAGCTTTTAGAAAACTAAATTAAGCTGTTGTTAATTATGTGGCATGATTTACACCTTCGTAATCTATCCACAAAGGCGCCGAAGATACGCACTTAAAAAACGCGTTTCTTTATTGTTTTTGGCCATTGAGTTGGTATCAGTGAAAATTCTCATTTCCGTCAATTAAAACGGCGAGGTAATGATAATGAGGTAGGCAAACGTGTGGTCCGTGTACTGTCAATTAATTATAATCGAATCCATTCAGTAGCAATCTTGCATTGTGTGCAACATGACAATATGTCCTTATAAATGTTGGTTATTCATATTTGTATATACTGGTTTCTGATAGCCGATATAAAACGGCTAGTATCTTTCGATGAATTATTATACCGCAACTGACAGACAATATATGATTTATACCATTGTAAAAGAGATTTATGGACTTTTAATGTTATAATGATATTGAATCAGACAAAACGGATTTTCGAAACTAAACTTAGTGTATAACCGCAACGCTTCGCACTTCAAAACTTCCCGAAACTTATTAAGGTGCTGCTTCAACTTTAGTCAAACATTCCACTTGACGTACTTAACCAAATATTTCTTGCACGTACACGAATACAAAGCCGAATTGGAGTTGAAATTTTGTTACGCCCTGACGTTTCGGGTATTCGCATATAGTACGAAAGTGTATAAAAGTGTTTGTCGGAGGTTTTAAATGAGCATTTGTTTCGACAGAGAAACACTGCGGCGCTACATCTCCTTGGAAAATAAAACTTGACAATTCCAAATGGTCTAAACGTTCTCGCTACCAATGAATGAAACCATCTATTTGTGCGGGTTTCAAACTTTACTTTTCAATTTAGGTTTTTTAATTGGCAATTAGATTAATTCATTCGCAGGGGCATTACAAATTAATATACTTTTGCGAGCCCAGATGGCAGAGCAAGCAATCTTCCAATTACACCTTGCATTTCCCCATGATCTTTCAAGAGTAAGTAAAAAGAGTTTAAAAGACCACTGAGAGTAACAAAGGAAAATTGCATCTTTACGTTCGTATTTCAATAATGCCATTATATTAAATTCTTTTGCCTACACAAAATAGTGTCTTAGGTACCTAATTACTTTCCTTAAAATAACAACGCGAAATTAGCAATGTCAATTAGACACTTCCTAACAGCAACTGGCTCTTCTGGTTGTGGAGGATGTTCCTCACAAAAATCTATCGCCTTGCCCATGGCGTTGTTCTTACGTTTCCTTGCGGTCGGGAGCTCGAAACATTTTTTAGCCGGTTCCCATACGAGATCATTTGATTCTCTAATCTTATGATATGAAATCTCTCCATTTTCATCGACAAAATCGTACACCGTCCAGAGACAATTTATGAACTCCTCAAAAACTTCTTGTGAGTCCTCATCGCCGCCTTCCAAGGTCATAATCTCGTTTTCTTCGATGCCGATTGCTTTGGAGCAAAACTTTTCACTATCATCTAACCTTTCATAGCACAAGCAATTGATCTACAAAGGTTTGGGTTATGAGCACGTTGTAAAAGTTTGCTTACCTCGTAAATTAATAAAAGTCCAAATAAAACATGCACTAAGGTGGCCATTGTAAACTTGTGATTAGTGCTAAAATAGGGTATAATTTACTTATATAGGTTCCATTTCCATAATCTTATCACGTGCGGCGCGGGATTAGTACGCGAAAATATGTTTGCATCCTGCCAAGTGCAAGTTATCTTGTAAAATACAAATTGGGACAGAGTTACTAAATTGAGACCACATTTTGATTATTACCATTTCCCAAATTCACTGCATATTCAATTATACTGGAAGTCGACCCAATTTCATTGAAATATTAAGTGCTGGAATAAGATTTGTCGTACGCATATTGAACCATTTTTAAGAAATTTTTTTTTGACATCAACAGCACAAATCGTGACTAACCCAAAAATCATCACTTTTAAACCATCATCAGGTCGAGACGAGAATGAACCAGGTCGAGACGAGACTTTGACTTGGTCTCGTCTCGCGGCAACACTACGGGTCTTGAAACTCCCTTTTAGGTTTGTTGAACACCTTTTCAAGCATTTCGTTAGATTTCCTTCAGAATCTCTTCAGAGTCTCTTTTAAATCCCAAACATTTTTGCCGGAAAACCTTTACCACCTTATACACAAATACATTTTAGGTGCACAAATAATAACGAACTAGCATTTTCCCCGCACAGAATCAATAATAACTTGGGAAGGAAGTGACTAATCCAAAAAATATTTTGTCGTTCTGATGGTCTTGGGTATGTGCTATACCGTATATGAAAGAAACCACGGCGAAAAAGCGTATACTGGAGGACTCTTGTAGTGGTACAGCCAGAGCTGGGTAGAATACTTTCAAAAAGTATTTGAATACTAAATAGTAAATACTTTACACAAATCAAAGGTATTTGAATACTAAATACTTTTACGTTCAGCACAAGCGAATACTAGATACAGATACATTGAAAAGTATTCAAATACTTAAAAAAATAAGTATTCAAATACTTTAGAATGTATTCGAATACTTTCAAAAGCATTCTAATACTATCAAAGGTATTGTATAAAAAGTATTCGAATACAGTAAAAGGTATTCAAATACTTGTCAGTCAAATACAAAAAAATTTAAAATAGTATACTAGATAAGAGGCTTAATACTACTTAAAAAATCAAGTTATACTTTGTATGGGGTTAGCTTTTTTATATTTCTATTGTTATATACAAATTTAATGGAAGTAAAAGCGTATTATTATTATTATATTATTATATAGGAGGTACCTACCAGGAGTCCAGGATCTTTCTTATACCAGTTATATCCTTAAGAATACGTGTACCAGTTTTCAAAGCAATCGTACGTCGTGCACATGATACGTACGCCTTTCGGCCTTTCTGAAATTAATCCTAGCGATTTTGGAACAGATCCATTTTTGACCATCCGTTTGTCCGTGTGCATGATAACTTGTTTAGAAACGTGCGATCGCTTTGAAAATTGGTACGCATGGTCTTAAGGATATAAGAAAGGTTCCTATTGCTTTAAGTTACGTAGACTATCGAGTTCGGTATTCAGATGTATCGGATTTTTATATTTGATTTTGTGATAATGGAAACTTTCCCTAAACATTTCTAAATTGTTCTCAAATATTTGAATAACTTAAAAGTACTGCCTTTTTTTTGATGCCGGAAAAAAAATTGTCTGAGATCGACCGGGAAAAAACATTTTCTTATAGAATTTGGCCCGTAGAATCCATAATTTCAAACAGTTTGAAGATTGGGCTACTAGTTCAAAAGTTACAGCCCTTTGAATTTTCTTTCGAAATTGGTTTCTAGTCTATAACTTTTGATTGAGAGGTCTGATCGAAAAAGTACGAATTGTTTTGGATTCTACGCACCAAAATTAATAAGAAAAAGTGTTTTCCCGAGAAATTTTGGTGCAGTCGATTTTTGGTAAAAAAGGAAGATTATACACTGCCTTTTTTTGAGGCCCTCAAAAAAAATTGTCTCAGATCGACCCGGAAAAAAATTTTTCTTATAGAATGTGGCCTGTAGAATCCATAATTTCAAACAGTTCCTAGATTGGGCTACTAGTTCAAAAATTACAGCCCTTTGAATTTTCTTTCGAAATTGGTTTCTAGTCTATAACTTTTTATTGAGAAGTCTGATCGAAAAAGTACGAATTGTTTTGGATTCTACTTTGGTGCAGTTGATTTTTGGTAAAAAAGGAAGGTTAAGGTATTCAAAGACTATGCGAAGTATTCGAATACTTTGCGAAGTATCCAAATACTTTGCGAAGTATTCGAACACTAAATATTTGTGAAAGTATTTGAGTTACAAATACAAATACTGCTTTCATAAAAGTATTTAATTACAAAGTATTTGAATACTTTAAAGGATTTGAATACTAAAAAGTATTTACAACATCGAATACTGCCGGACAGACTTTTGCAAAATGCGCTAAAAAACTGATTACCGGTTCAAAATGGAAGAAAATTAGAGATCTATGAAGGAGTTGAAGGATCAGATAAGTAATTGTTTTTATTTCTCAACTAAATTTCGACGTTGTGCAGAAAATTCCCTTTCTTATATATGTCCTGTTGAGTGCGAAAAATACTAAAGCGGCCCTTCTACACTTTCGTAGCGAGATTTTGTTATAGGATCTCATTTCGTTTAACTTAAACAATCATTTATCTCCAAAAGTGTTGGAGATCGCAATCGTCAAAATTATCACAAACTCAAATACTGGTACCTTCTTCAATACTCTTGAAATATGTCAATCAAATCAATTATTACCCGCAGTATTCTATAACTCATTATTTTAAAAAATGCTCCATGAAATGCGTACCGACCTACAAGTTAGTTTCCCGATAATTTGACCTGAAATTGGCCCTTCAAAGCGCCCACTTTTACTGTTTGACGTGGTTTACTATAGATTAGTCAATCGAAATTAGATAATAGCGGTATTTTAGGTAAATTTGTGGTTTCGTTATTCTCTTACGATTGAATGTTTCCGTGAAATGGCTCAATTATGTATCTTTCGCGTGTACTTATTTAACAAATAGAATAGAATAAAAGGTAGGCCACTAATCGGGTGAATTACTGTGGAGCAATATGACTACGCGGAGCTTAATTACGATAACGGTTAACAGGGACAAATATTATAGAATCTAATCAGTAACCGACAGGATAAGAAACGTCATCAGTAGCACAGGTGTAATACAGAAGCGCGGCATGGAGAATTTTAATTAATCCCATTACGTTTAAGTTATAATCACAATTCGGCGTAATGAAGGAGGTAACTGTGTTTTGGGACATAAACGAAGAATGAAATTTAAAGATTACTTAATTAATAGTAATTTAGAGGGATATCGCTCGAATAAATTGGTGTAGGAATCCTCGAACGATGTTTGCTGTCAAATCAACTAATCTAAAATATCCTCTTCTCCTTGTGGAACGATTTAAGCTTTTTTCTTCCTAGGAATTCTGGTTTTTAATTGCGCATTATAATTTAAGGATGAGCTATTTTTTTAAAATGACCCTTCTTATTATTAAAAATTTAGAGATTGTATAGTTTTGTGTCCATCTGCCTGTCTGTGGGCAGAATAACGAGTTCATTGCCAAATTTAAATGCGGAATTCATAGATTTAATCCAATTTAAGGTCAGAACTTCCAGTTTAAAGTCAAAATATCTAGTTCAATGTGAGAACCTCGAATGAAAGGTAGAAACTATGAATTCAAAGCAGGACATTCCAAGTATACAATCGAAATTGTTAGTTTAAAGGATGAATCTCGAGTTTAAAGTTAGAAATTTGAGGCCTTAATAATTATTAGCGTCAACCCATATTACTGAGCTACTGGAGGTTTTTGGTGTTCATTCCTGATCTCAATTGGATAATTTTTATTCCAAAACCCGCGTAATCTGAAATGGTATATATTTTCATTTATTTTCCGAGCACATCGGGGTTGTAAAGTTAAATGAAATCTTTGATCAAGCCTACCTAGTTAAAAGTGTAAAGAATAACCACCAAAGGTACACCTTTAGGGTCGCGAAAACAGCTGGTGCGAGTATATTTAGCTTTTGAAGGGAACGTTCCGTCTGTAAATTTGTCCCCGCATATTGTGCTTTAGATTAACTTCGCGTACGCGCAAAAAGTTTTATTAGCGTTATAATTGTTCGAAATTTGAACTAAATATTTAGAATAGTTTAATTAATTTATGATTTAGTAAAACATCGGTCGCGGTCGTAAATTAAACGTTTGTTCGTTTATGGCCAATTAAATGAACGGCAAAACATAACTGCGAGGAGAATCCAAACGTTTATATTTAGATGTTAGCCGTACAATATTTCAGCGCAAACGATGCGGTTACTTTTATAAATTAAATACCACTTGAAGGTTCTAAGTACTGAAGGTTTAATTTACTGCTAGGCAAGGTTCATGCAACTTTACAGGTAGGTGGTTAGTTATTGAGCTTCCAGGGAGATATTAACGTCGAAAGTTTCATATAAAATGCGACTCTAAATAAACTTAATTAAGTTTGAAAACTTCGGCTTAAATGTATGGTTATTGAAGAAATTATTAATAACGAGAACAACTTCCAGCCGCGTTCGGAATTCAATTTAGATCGCTAACTGAAAATGTCAAAATTTCGCATATGTTTGTCGAGCTTACATAAAGGCCATTCGCATTATTAGTACGTATTAGGGGCACGATAAGCAACAATACTGTTACAACAGGAAATTAAAAAGATTCTACAGGAAATTTGCTTCCCTCAAACGCTTCACACTCAAAATACGCGCCCCCGGGTAATTCATCCCTTACGAAATTCGCGAAGTGCGCGCAGGTATATGGTTTCGTAGATTTAATTACACTTTTTCAGATAATTAATGAAGAGATTCTACAGTTTTTATTACTCGTTACTGGTAAATGTGGCGGGAAAATACAAGCGGCAAGTTTCATTGTTTACGGGTTGTTACTTTTCTCACAAATTACGTCGTAAATATACTAATTACGTAATGATTACGCTTTTTATTTCAGTAACATCGCACTGTTTTGATGTGCCTTCAAAGCGGAAGAAAGAGAACGATTTTCTTTTAAACTGAGAGAATGCTTTTGAAGTAAATTAATTTCCATAAAATCTTGCTTAACCACCGCAAACATGAGAGACTTTTTTTCGATTTATTAAAATCAGTATATATGTAAGCTATAATTTTTTATTTGGGCGTTTATTTCGACACCGTTTGAAGACGATCAAGGAATTTTGGAAGAACACGATCGTTAACCAGCTACCAACAGATAGATCAACATAAATTTCTGTAGAAGTTCTAAAGGGAACTCTGTTCTCACATTTTGTTTAACTGTCAAAATACGTTTTTTTACATTCACAAATATTTATTTAAGAGGATGATGTGCGATGACACTCACGTTTTTACACGTTTCTGACGTGTAAGTACCTACGAAAAAAAAGATGCGTAATATTCAAAACCTAAAAATCAATTTTTAAATCCTTGGCGAACGTAGATGAAAATATGTGGGGAAACGAAGAAAATCAATCCGTTTTCTTCCAGCGGCAGGGCAAATAAATAAGTATAAAGTGATTCTTAAAAAGGTTATGGCGGGAGAGTCCAACAAAATACCACACGTATTTTATCACCCCTGGCCCCCTCCGGGTGGGCTGTAAGTACAGTACGTCCTATTTTGGTTGAGACTGCAGTGTATCTCTGCTACTTTTAAAGATAACTTTCCGTTTTCGCGATCCAGTGCCACTTTATTATGAAACTTTTAATACCTCACACACAAGATAATGTTAGATATTTTTACGTAGAATCCAAGGGCGTAGATAATAAAAAATTGGGACCATTGTTTCGGAAATTTGACACAACGTTGATATTTTTTAAATGCAATACCCTGTATATTTTAAAGTCAATTTACTGCATTCTTTTTCTTGATTACATGCTTCTATCACAACCAATATTTTTTTATATATCTAATTATATATTTTTCAAAATCTTGAAATAACATGTTTCTACCGTCAACCATTTTTATTGATTGGCTGCCTTAATTACCATGGATACAATAAACAAAACAAAATTATCCATGAATCCATGGGCTACGATTTAAAAACAGCTAAAAAATAAGGTTTTCATGGCTAAAATTAAAAAAAAGTATACATTAATGTAATCTGAAAGAATAAAAAACAATATGACGATGAGATAATTATACAGGTTGCTGCATTAAAAAAATATCAGCATTTGGTCAAATCTCGGAGACTGTGGTCCAAGGTTTGTTTTGCCCACGCCACTGGATTGTACGTAAATAAACAGTCTACCTTGTTTTTATCTTACATGGGTAGTAAGATATGATAAAATCCCAGAAAGTCAAACTTTTCGTTTCTCTCATTTATCTTCCAGCGTTTCTCAAAGTGTGCTCCGCGGAGCCCTAGCGCCATTTTTTTTTGAATTGGTTTTTTATGCTTTTTTTTACCGGATAGTAGGTTTCTAAGTGTATTAAATTTGGATTGACATGAAATCGCCTATTCTACCACCATTGAACAAAACAATTACGGATATTGCTTACTGTGATACGCTTAGAAAACTGCTCCATGCAGTTCAAAATAAGTGCTGCGAAATGCCCTCTAACGGTATTTTATTGATTCATGACAATGCTCGTCCCTACACTGCAAACCTGGCACAGCACCTGTTGACTCAATTTGGATGGGAAGCCCACCATATAGTCTGGACCTTCCTCCTAGTGACTTCTTTCTGTTTCTAAGCCTTAAATCGAATCTCTCTGGCAAGAAGTTCCATAACGACTATGAGATTAAAGAAAAAAACTCGCGAGTTACAGGCGTCAACGTTTTATGACGGAGGAACACAAAAATTGGCGCCGTGCTACGATCAATGCCTAGAAAATAGTGGTCGTTATTTTGAAAAATAGTTTTAAGTCTACAGATTCATTTGCAATAAATTATGTTTCCTAATATACATTTGTTTTATTTTACCAGTAAAAATGAACTTATACTTTCTGGATGTACCTCGTAAAACAGGAGTGAACTTGACCGATCTCGAATTTCGAATTTCGAACCTGCGGGATTGATAAGAGATGCTTTAAATAGGGATTTCCATGGTATGAAAATATTTCTTGGATTAGCGGGATCCGGAAACAACCCCCATCCCCCTCTGAACAGACAACAAATATAAATTTCATAAGGGCTTTCAGCAGTGTTGATTGCCCACATACATTCAATCGATGGGAAACTGAAAATTCCCGTTTATGGAACAGCAGGAACAAAATTGAACTGTGCACAGGTCCACAGGAAATGTTGTGCTAGTTAGATCTTACAACTTTCCCTGTTGCATTCAGTTTTTCAAGTGTTTTGCAATAGCATGAATCTTTAATAAACCTTTTTCTATTATGGGGAATTGTATACGTAGTGCATATATTTAGAAAGATATCTATAAAGTGGAGAATGTAATGGAGATACTGTAAATTAAGTTATCTATAATATTTAAATGAGTGCGTTTTGCCTTTTCTCCAAGCCTTTTTGGGCTGGTCGCAGAGGGCCCCCTGCCGAATCAAGATGGAAGAAAAACCAAATTCCTCAAAACTTACAGATATTCAACAAAATTGTAGACGTTTCGGAATTTTCATCCGATGGGTATACCGTTTGAAAATAAAAATAAAAAGCAATATGCGGGTCACTCTGTAATTGGGTGTAAGCCTGTTGAGGGCCTAGAACAAGAGGGACAATAAATAAATAAATAAATAAACTAAGATAAATACAATCAGCTCTAGGGCATGCGGGGGTGTTGAAAACTTCGCACTGGTGATCGGGGCGGACATGTGCTTTCATCTGACAAATTAAGCAAAATCTTAGGTCTCTTGGTATTATGAGCGTTTCAGTTTAGGCAGTGAATTAGCTTTTGTTTTTGGGAGCCTTGTTTGAGCCACTCAAGTATACCTTTATTATAGTTTGTTATGCTTCAAGAAGTACTTTAAGCAGACAAGTTTAATTATTTTATGATTCTTCCTCACATGAAGTTGCTGAAATATGATCCAGAAGAATTTGTTAACATTTCGTTCTAACAGATGGTACACCAGTGAATTACGGTGCGAAAAAGAACTAGATCTGGACAAAATTTGCTATCGAGCAGTGAAAAAATAAATGAACAATTTGCTTTTTGTCAATTCCAGAAAAAAATTGGCAGATATAACTGAAATTTCTCCAATTTAACTTCTACTGCAGTACTGATTTTTCTCCCTCCCCACATTTTCCGTGACCAAAAACACTGGAAATTGAAAGATTCGTGCGAAATTGTCACAATTCAACCAATAATTCTAAATTATGGCTATGCACAATATAAAGCTTATTATAGAATTTCTTTCATGTTATATTGTTATTTATTGAAAATACTTAACAACTTAACACTCTTATATTATAACCACCCCTACTTTATGTAGCATATTGATTACAACAGTGAAACAACAATGTTACACTTTATGATGCGATGGCGAACGGATATAAAAATTTGAAAATAAAAACAAACATTGCCCGTATGTTGAAAGTAACTTTATTTTATTCATCATGCTGACAGTTCTGTTATATGCATGCTTCTTCAAGTGAAAAATATATGCGACTTAGACATTAAAGTTAATCTCTTAAGATCCCAAGAGATAAGATTCAATTCAAGCTTCCTTGATTTTTACTCCCTCACTGGACCAATTGAATGTATCGACGGTTTGAACATAAGAATGCACTTTATACCGATTTATTAAGCGTTCCCACAACGGTGGGGGGCGCAAAATTCACTTTACAAACTTCGAAACTCTAATGTATATTGTAGAATATTTGAAACTTGCCGACCCAGATTTACCTAAAGCGATCATTTTTGTCTTTTACAGATTTGAAAAAACAATTCGAAGTAAATCCGGTATCGACAAGGGTCGAAATAGGTCACCAAATGGAACTGCGTTGTGTTCCGCCAACTGGATTACCACCCCCTCATGTTTATTGGCAACGTGGTGGACAACTGCTGCTACCCGATACCGATGTACTTGTCTCGACCGAAGGGCATTTATTAATCGGACAAGCCAGGGCTCAGGATACGGGAAATTATACATGCGTAGCCGAAAATATCGCCGCGAAACGAACCGCCTCCCCGGCCCAAATTACGGTTTACGGTAAGTACTGCCACTTTTGGAGATGAATTTTTTATGAGTAGGTATATGCGTCTGTTTCCCGAAAGTTCGACATTTTCGGAGAGCTTTGCGAGTTCGCTAATTTCCCTCGGAGAAGGATAAGAACAGACAATTGTGAAAAAATCCAGATGCGCGCTCTTTAGCTTAAAAGTTTTCTTTTAATATTGAAGTAGCTCAACCTTTTTCCAGTTTTTTATCAACCAGAGAAAGAGGCGTTGTATATATTGATAGCTGCAAAGAGAATCCGTGTGTGAAAATGTATACCTTTTAATAATTTACAACTCCCTGTCGCGCATAAATCAAAATGACAAAAATAAATTTCGGAATTTACGTATAAATCATATCGTAGATCAATTTACAACGTAATTAAAGTATGTTTCAAAGGAGTGGTGTGTCCTGTGTGGTCTTGGCGTTTAATTTTGGAGCAATGGGGAACATTTCTGGAGCTTATTAACGCTGAAATATAAGGAAATCTTTTAAATACATTTTGCATAATAAAACTATAAAAATTCATGGTGTTTAATTATTTTCATACACCGCTGTCGTTGATTATTAATGGCTTATCTAATAATTCCTGCCAGGTTTTATTAATGTAAGCGTTAGTAGTGTCAATGACTTTAAATATAAACCTGTGTGAACTAAGCCGAATTACAATTTTGTGGTATCCCACAGCTCAATGGGTTTATGAACAATCATATACACTGATGCAGTTTGGCTATGTATCAAAGTTATATGAAGAAATTCAAAACCTTTAAAATTATACTGAAATCCATAGGATCTTTGATTGGTGCAAATCACGAAATATCTGTTGTTTATGTGCGGAAATGGTAAAATTTACACCAACATTTGTCTTAATAAATTTTGGTAAATTTTTTTAGTAATTGATTATATGTATATAATCAATGGTAATACTGGAAGAACCGAAGATGGTCATAAACCAATTACAACAAATCATCTAAAAAGTCTGACCGGATGTTTGAAGATTTTCGAGGATGCACAGATGTACGCACTGCTGTTCCATTGTAAATTAAAAATTCCTGAACCTGTACATTTCCGGAAAATTGTATTTGAAATTGCATTGTAATATCGACATGTTTCAAAGTTACCATTGATTTTCCTTATGTTGCGTGTATCAATTCTACACCCTTAATACCTATATCACTTTTAAATTCTTTAGCATGACTAATCTCAATTAAGCTTCAATAGATATCGACCAGTTTTTTAATTAACTGCGATACAATGACAACATGTACCCAAATGGTTTACCGTACAATTTGTATTAAATGATTGCATAAACACAGAAAATTTGTTTTACGATTCAGTTTAATATTTATAGCTTTTTTAAGTTCAGGTAAAACCAAGTTTCCCAATTGTAAATATAAATTTAAACAAAATGGTCTCGCATAAGAGGCACGTGTTTGATGCGTAAGACACCATTTTGTTTAAATTTTTACATGTACATGGATGTACTTGTATATATGTATAGGCTCAAAGGGTCGAGATAGTTCATCGTTCAACCTACATGTTATCATTATGTCTGTGATTCCAGTATGTCAAAAAATTGAGTGCCAAAAGTGACATTTTTTGAAATAAACAAAAGATTCCAAGATGTTTCAGTGTTACTTCCAAAAACCGATTGTTCATTAATTATTTTCTCAGCAATCATAACAGATAGATGGATAGAACTGGAGATTTTACATGGGTTCTTGGATATGCCTCTTCAGTTACATGGCATGTTCACAATTAAATCGCAATTGCCAACTATGACGCAGAATTTTATGAATCGCTCGTTATATTTGAACATGCGCCTCGTCTCGCCTGAAAATGTATGAATCCATTTTAGTATAACGCGTCTGTAGTTCATTAAATATTGCAATCTGATGATTGTTTGTTCCTCGGTTACCATAAAATTGCAGTTGAAAAGGTTTTTTTTAATTTTCTTAGAAAACGGACCTTGTATATTGAACCATCTCAATAAGAAATTTTTCAAAATGTTTGACAAAATGGGAAACCCCTAAATCGTATGTGAGGTCACTAGTTAACAAGTTTCTATACAGGGTGTTACATGTATGTATGTAAAAAAAAATTTGGATGGTAGATGGGATCAAAACAAGCATTTGCAGTTCTTCTTTAATTTTTTCATTCAAGCAACCATAAGAGTTAGAAAGACTGGTGGCACGCGTTTGAATAAGCCTCGTGTACGCCCTTTCCAATTTTGCAAAGAAATTTTGAAAATTCTTACCCCGCAAGGGCGCACTCGTAAATAGGGGTGAGAAAAAAATTCTGATTTCGACGAAATTTGGTATCTGGGGGTTTTTAAACATGAATATCACGAATCTGAAATTAGTTTGAATGTTGTTTTCGCAATATTAGCATTTGTAAAATAGATGAGAATAAATGAAAGTGGATACTGCACGATAGACACTTTCCTTTTCCCGTTTCTTCATACAAATTAAAAAAAAAGGGGTGATATATAACAGAAGGTTACCAAACTTAAACTTGCACCCCTACTTTATTTAGTATGTATTAACATACTGGAACACGTAAAATTTTTATTGATGGTGGGATTGTACAGGGTGGTTCAAATTCGTGGCTCACCATTGGTTTCTCCGTAACGGTGAGAGATATCTACACTCTACAGTGTAGTTGCCGCTTTTTGTGAATAAAAAAACGTATTTGAAATTTTTGAAAAATCTTTAATAAGAACTGAAATGTCACCGAAAAACTGATACTGTCAAATTTCGTTCTCATTTTTCCTAGCTTAAATACGGTCAGATGGATCTCGTTAGCACCTTCTATGGGCGGTTTTTTTCGGATAACCAGAATATGTTATCAGTATTTCCATAACACGCTAGATGTAGAAGCTACAGGGTAATAGGTACTTTCTTTTTCTGACGGGCATCATATTGGATTTTTAGGGAATGAGATAGAGGACAAAAACATTAATTAATTTGAATGCATATATCGCCTTCATAGCCATATTGATTCAGCAAGATGTAGCTGCCCGTGGACATTTGATTTCGAAATTTTTTTCAAAATTTGGTAAAAGTATAGTGTCATTATTGTTCTTTTTTGTCCTCTATCTCATTCCCAGAACAATAAACGAAAAAAGTGGAAAATTATGAAACATTAAATGGAAAAAATTGTAAAAAAACAAGCGTATCGCATTTTGTAAAAATCAGATGTGTGCATGCGCAATCTACGCACCGTCAATCTTATTATTTGCAGAGATATTTTTTTTGAAATTTTAACCAAAAAATCTTTTAGTAAAGGCAAATATATTGCATATTTTAAACATCAGGTGTGCACATGCGTAGAATGCAAGTTTCTTATTTATAAGAATATTTATTCCATAACTTATTTTCCTTTATACACTTAACTAGAACATTAAATTACCTTTCAGGAAGTACCCCTTAATGAAAATCTGTAGTGAATTATTGCTATAACTCAGTACAAGAACAAGTAGAAACATCATTTTTTTGTTCATTTGTTTAAATATGAAATGTGGCAAACGTGTTTACAGGAGAGAATTAAGTATGGGCTAAGTTTGGATTTGTTAGTGTCACGTTCAAATATACACAGATACCCAATTTCGTGGAGATTGGGTTCTTTTTGGACCTTTGTTTAATATATGTTTGAGATACTTATTTGTTGTACCCTGTATGCGATACAAGAGCGAAAAGAGCGAATGTGAAATGATTTTTAGGCTTATAATCATTGATTGGAGAGGGTTTTATTTGGAGAATGCGTGTATGGTAATAGGGAGAGGATTCAGTTATTACAGAATTTTCAATAAAGTAAACACTTTTTCATCCCTTAATATACGGGGGCGCTGAATTTGAAGATGAGGATCTAGCAATTTAAATTTTTTGCGATATCCCTAATACATCAGTTTCCAGAAAATTAACGAAAATGATTTTGAATCGGGGGATGTGAAATTTAATCTTATTTTCAAAAACTTATATTTGATCCCCTTGGATGAGAATGTCAAATTTTAGCGGTATATTGGTCGTGTGATACACCGTTTGAAGGCTAAATCAATGCCTAAACCAGACTAACTTTAGTTTTGGTTTCCATCGCCTTTGTTCAATAAGGCTTAGTCTCTTTGTAGAATCAGAAATATTTGCATTTAATTGGGATAACGGAGCTTTCAAATGATATATCGCTCGGTTAATCGTGCCATTTACATTTTGGGCGGTGGCCACCCCGCGTCTAGCACCACCCGCACACCTGTGCATGTGCGATTCTGCCCAAAATCTTTTTAGCTCTTCATTTTATGTCTAACAATATTGTGTGCTAAATTTGGTTCCAATCGGTTCAGTCGTTTAGCCGGAAATGAGAGTACAAACAGATCGACAAACCGACCGATATTTTGTTTGATTGGGATTCTTGGTGCTCTAAAACGTGTACTTCCTTCAAAAAGTGGAGGGTGATATTTACCTCAATGCAATACCTCCCTTACTAACGTGTAAGAAATACTCACGCAGCGTAGCATTAATGGTCTTTTGACTAACAGCATCACTATCATGAAAAACCACATTATAAATAGGTAAAGGTAAGCCAGATGCGCATACGGACAATTTTATTGTGTTCATAAACGAAGATGAATGAACCCATCTGAAGCCGATCTCATTGTTATTTAACATCCCATGAGAAATTTTCGACTACTCCATTTTGTCTAAATGAGGCTACGTTTATTGTTTGATGTACCAAAGTTCTAAATTTTGAAGTTGTCATTTGTTTAAACATGAAATTGAGAGTGTGCGCAAGTGTGTGTGAGTCACCCTTAAGTGGCATGTTATAAACACCTTCAAGCAAATCGCAATGGAAAATGATGGTCAAAATTTAGTAACCGCGATATTCATACTGCCTGGAACACATTCACTGCAGTACAGCTCAATTTAAACTTTAAATAAAAATTTGATTGAAAATGTATATTAAAGGTTCCAAAAATGGCCTTCCTACTTATGTCACCAAATCAATCACCAATGGCGAATCATTACATTCAGTGACCTATTCTCATCAATAAGATTTTAAAGCAAAAAAAACGCAAATCATATTATATGATTCATACCCATAAGCCATAAGAACCCACATCATAATCGAAAAGTTTCCGTTTGGATAATAGTAACGGTTCCAATGAAAATGAGGGCATTTAATTACAAAGTCTAATAAGTATAGGTTCCTTACCTTTATATTTTATCGGAAGACCCTCACACAATGACCGCCATGCATAATTTCTATTTCATTCCGTAAAATTAGTAAGTTCAAACACGATAACGACACACCAGTAAGATACGCGGCCGCGTTATGATTATTAAGAAATGAATTCAAATTTTCTGTTATCGCTCAAAACAAGTTTGGTCTACTTAGTCGTTGCGTATTATTCACCTTTTACTGCAATTTCAACTATTAAATTAATCAAACGAGAGTTAGGAGCACATTTTTGGCGTTTTATCTAATCGCACAGCGACACTTGTTGATAGGAATATAAAATGAAAATTCGCATGAAAGGCGGTTCCCAACACCATGTTTAAAGCAGGATCGAAAAATTGCGCACTTATATACAATAAAAGCATGACCACAAGTAAATTCTCCCCCGAAGTATTTGCCCCTTTCTGAAAAATTTGGTCCAAAAATTATTCATCTCATGAGTATTCGTTTTCGGAATTCTCTCCAAGAGTATTTCAATGGCGCGCCAAACACCTTCGTAAAAAACTACGCCTTGGTCAATTAATTTTGTGGGTGTTCGTCCCAAAGAGAATTCAATGAAGAGGTTAATTTGCTCCGTTAAAGTCACACATGCAGTCTCGCCCTTTGATGAACTCCTGTGTAAATTCGGCACACAACATGCAATTTAATCCCTAAAAATTCCCCTCTCTCAGGTAAATCTGTCCCTTAAGAGTCCCTTAACAAAATAACTCGCACCAAAAAGTGGGCATGTATTGTAATACTGGTGGAGCGCTGAACTGCGTTTTTTTAGACAGCAGTTGCTAGAAGCTAAGGAATGGATCTCTTTGCAAACTACACATGATCACGGGAATTCATGACATTCACTTCTTGACCATTTCGGCAATGCCCTTAATGGTTATTAGGAAGATTGCTCCTTTAGTAGAGTTCTAATGTTCGAAGTTCCCATCCTCAGTTTACTTCTCCACATTGTTGTCTTGAATGCACCCTTCGGGTACTATTCTCCTAGGACACCCAAGTTGGGGACCATTTTTTAACCCCGGAAAATTTAAAATTTGAAGGATCCATATTTCTTTTTATCTTTTTCTGGCACTTCTCAAGGGATACCATGAGGTCTTTAATGGAGTGGTTTCCCCCGATCTTCTCCATGCTGATGTCGTTCATCCCGAATAATTCCTCGGCATTTGTATCCTGTACCTTTACACGCTCAACCCAAGGGTCGTTGGCACTCTATACAGGGTTGACTTAATCCAGAAGTTCCTCGCTCGTCGGGAATGTATAAGGTTGAGATTAATAATAACGAACCTCAATCCGGAGCATCGGAAAATCACAAAGACAGGAGTTGATGTAGTTTTAAGGTCGGAGATCGGAAAATTGGAAGCCTACTAAAAAATATAGAGGGTTATTGAAAAATTTAAAAAAATCGGAAAATGTGAGTAGGTCGTAGAACCTAGGGAAAGCGTGAAGTGAAGAAGAATTTTAAGAATTCCAGAAGATGCTACAGAATCATGAATATCGGAGGTGTTTGAAGAAACTGAAATATCCCAAGAACCTTACAGATCTGAAAAATTCGAAGAAAACGGAAAAAGAATATGAAAAATATAAAAAATCAAACGACTTGAAGAGTCTTCAAAACTTGAAAGATGCCGGGAGAATTTAATACAACAGAAAAGAAGAACGTAAAGAGTTTCAACTGAAGAATGAGAGAAATTCGAAAAATTGAAACATTTTGAAGAATCAAAAGGAATGAAAAGCTCAGGAAAAATCTAATCGTTTGAATCATTCGAAGGGTTCCAAGAATCTAAATATAAGTATTGAATTTCAAGAGCCACCTATCTAAAGAATTCCACAAATTTGAAAGATGTTAAATAGACTGAAGAATACGTCAAAACGAAATAATCTGAAGAGATTTTTTTGGTCAATTCGTCTAAATATGCTAAGATCTTTTCGATCCAATTCTTCTGATTTTCTATCAGGTCTTCTCTGTTAAAATATTGCTAACAACGCTTCTCCTCAGGTCGGCCCTTCTCCATCTTCTCGGTCTTCCTGAACCTGTAGGTGTACGGAAGGTACTTATTTCTTTTGTGCCCTGGAGGAAACTCAGTACATACGAATCTGCTTCAACTCTATATCGTTTAATATTAAAGTAGTCCTCTTTATTGGTCGTCAGTCAATTACTTCTTCCAATACTGTCTCGCGACAAGAAACGGCATTACATCGATCGCTTTTCTGCTAAAATTTGAGCCCGTATTTCTGACGGAGTTGACAATTTTGGATGTTCTTCAAACACTTCTTTTGATATAACGCTCACAAGTGCTACCTTTTTGCTAAAGGATTTCAGTTGGAAATAAAACAATTATCTTTCGAATACCTATCTTATTTTTGGTGTTTATTCTCGACCCAGTTTATATTCTTAACAATAAATTCCGTTACGGTAATAAAATAACGGTATTATTTTCTCCTGTTATCATGCGGCGTTTACCCTTCCTTAATTATTAAAATCAATAATACTCTCACCTGCGTGTAAAAATTAAAATAGGATTAACATAATAGGCAACGGGCGTTATAATTAAAACAATACTTGTGGGAAATTCGAACAGCTGCTTAACTTCATTTAAAAGGAAAATTCAAACATAAATGTGGAAGGGTTGCGTGTTCTAAAAATACACACCCCTTGTTAAGTCACAATTCAACTTCAATCACCAATACGGCCCTTACACACACTTATGCAAATGTCAAATACAATAACATTGTGAAGAGTCGAACGGCTGCGTGGATTTATCCGAAATATAAATAAAGATTCCTTTTTTCGAAAATTAACCGTGCACAAACTGAACCAATTTCTGAAGTAGACAACTTTCAGTTTTTATGTTCGAATTTAATGGTCCGATTAAATTGCAGCAGTTTGCTCCGGTAGTTATCAATGTCTTAAAAAAGGTATAATTCGGAAGTTAAGGTGGAGTTTCCTCTTTAAACTCCCCTTAATGGGTACGCACTCATTTTTTCCCTGATTAATTATTTAAACGTTCATCTCGCTCGTTTGGCGCTGCTGTCAGATCGGCAAGTTAATAATGCACCTTTAATTTGGTTTTTTGATTTTTTAATGTACGCTTTAACTCTAAACGGAAAATACGCTTGTTTCTGTGATCTAATAAATGCCGGATTATTTGAGCCAAAACAGTTTACGACTTTCCGTGGCGTTAAAAAAATGTGAAATGTTTGGGAAATATTTCCCTTCGGTGCACTTGTTATACTTTAAATCGGTGAACGTTGTAATGAATTGCTAAAATTATTTATTGGGGCTGTAGTGTGTAAGCGTGTAACTCATAAAAGGGATGAACGTTTAATCTAATTATGTTTTTATCTGTTAAGATAAACGGGTTCCCTCTGGAAGGGTTTCATTTCAATAACATTAGTACACAGCGTGTTTTAATTGAAATATAAATGATAACTTTTCGTTGTTCTATTTTTATGTCATGATGGTCGTTCCACTTATATCGCCTCTGTAAAAATTAACCAAAGTATGTAGAGATTAAGATTAACACACTAATATCATTGAATAAGTATTATTACTTATTCAATGCTAATATACAGGGTGCCCATTATGGATGGAATATCGTATATATCTCGATAATATCGAATGTATACAAAATTTTTCTATATGAAAGTTGTTTAACATTTTATTTCCTTATAATAAGGAAGCATTCAGTTGTTTTTATTTCAGAAAACAAATGAGTAACGAAAAACAATTGAATTTTTTTAAATGGTAGTGCCTCTTTCATTATGCTCATTTGATAGAGATTTTCTTTCTCTTTTCGATGATATAACATTTTAGCCAATTTTTTCAAAAAAAGTTGTAATTTGATCACTAACATTAATCCAGATATCCTACATCAAAATAAAACAAATGAACGTGTACGTTCTTATTAAACCTTGAAGACAAAACGAAATTAGCAGTAAAATGGTTTTCCATGGTGTTTTAGTCCGGCATTTAGTCCGGGTGAGGGGCGCTTTTTTAAATATTCACATTTCCAAACTTTCTATCGCCTTTCCAAATCCATGTATGCCCGTTTGAACTGAAGAAAGCGATCTGGGCGTAGGAAACAGTACAAAGGGCGTTGAAAGATCTGAAATTGGTTAAAAATTTGAAACCACGTGCCAGAATGCTCTTTGGGAGGAGCCCATAAAATTAAATGAAAACTTCATGGGGAATATAATCCGTTTATTTAATAATTGGAACCCCATTTCGAGCCAGGATGGACAACAAAAGCCCATAAAACCCTAGCTCTGAATAGGTAAAAAGTTCCAAAAACCTCCGACAATTGGTAGGGTGCATTTCGAACGTTCTGAATTTAATTGCTTTGTAAAGCCTCATGCTCTACTACACAGAGGCAATTTCGTTGCTACGGCACTGACAGACAAAGAACTGAAAGATTAAATTTAAAAAATAGCTCCTATTTCTGAAAAAGGACAGGAGATCGGAAAATGGCTCAAAAAAGTATTTATTTAAAAGTCAAACTGAATCCTTCAGTTACCAAATCTTTCGAAAATACAAGCTGCAGAGCCTTGTTACCTTTCACATCTCACTCTACAGCCCAATTTTGACCAATTACGATTGAATTTGGCTTCTCGGTTTTAAGACTCATCATGTAAAATGATTTGGGGGTGAGAGAGAGGAAACCCAGTCACAAATGCAGATGTACAACTGATCTGATCTGATCACAGCATCAATAATCTTCCTGAGCACTTCACAACCATTTCGTAATAAATCAACAGCAGCATAAAGGTATGTTTTTGGCGCTATGATTCATAAACTCACACAGTTTAGTCATATTCATGGTCTCCTTTTGAAATTTTAATTGTCGAGATCCTCTCAGTCATGGCCTTTAACCACCCTCGTATACTTTCGCACGAAGATTGCCAAACATGACGATGATGATTTGATTGCTCTGCTGGACGGGTAGGTACATTCCTCCATTGTCTTAATGACAATGGAGTGTGCGTGTGTGGAATCACATTTAACAACTCTAAATCCATTCCAAATGCATCCTAAAGCACAGTATTCTTGGAAACGTAAAAACAAACAATAATCTAAACTACCGAGCCATATTGGACTATAAAAGCTGCCCCCGACAAAGAAGTAATAGTTGAGCCTTGTCACCATAAACAACATTAGGTAAATTGTTTGAAAAAGAAATGTAGGATATTACAATACTAACAACCACTTTTTATTCACTAAACGAAGTAAATTACTAAAATACGCTCGTAAATCCATTCACTTTCTTCTCTATCTTCGTGTATATCAACGCCATACGATTCACATAAAAATAAAAAAATTCAAATTAAAGTGGAACAGGAATTCCTTTGTAGACGTTATTATACATTTGATAATTGCGCCTTAACTTCGCAGTAGGAATTTATTAATAAGAGAGATATTATATAAAAAAAAGGAAAGTAGGTACATTAGAGGGACGAGATAAATATCTCGCCAGTAATTATGAAATAAGTTGGGGTGAAGTTCATTTAAGAGTCTGAATGTTAAAAAATAAGAATTATTGGGTTAGTTCCATCGCTTTGAAGGCTCTTAATAAAGTTAAATAGGGTTAATCTACAGGCTAAAACGTTGAAGTAAAGTAAAGTACAAATTTTATTTTCCAAATGAAATTTTGTAGTGGTTTGTCGGATCGGTCTAATAAATGCGTATACGTAATTTTCCTTCATTTCGTTCAAATTTCGTAGTTAATTTCGACTTCGTTTTGGCGATAAAGTGCTTGCTTGTGTTTTTATCTTATTTCTTTCATTTTATGGTATTATTAAGTATTAAAAATCTATCGATTCGAACGCGATTCTTTTATGTCGTATATTTGGATCGTCATGAAATCCTTTGGATTTATTAATTTAGTAGTTTAGTAGTATGCGGATGATATATGCATACTAATAATCGCCAAATTTGAGACTACTGTATGCAGAGTGGTGCAATCAGCTCTTAGTGTTCATACGACTTTAGTTTACCCTGAGATTCACATACCCACGACTACAGTGCCCTCTATCCGTAACCACCTATGTTTTATTGAAAGCATAGGGCTAATAGCAGTCCATGTACTACTCGTATATTATGGTCTAAGGCTAAATTGCATTAACATAAATTATTATTTGTTTCTGGATACAAGACCATGAATAGCCACTGAATGTCGATTTTCGTGTAGCAACTGGAAGATTTTTACATTCCAGATACCAGAGGTTTCAAAGCTCGAATAGGATTTTAATGCATTTTGCGAAATGGAAAACGTATAGTTATTGTGGTCAATTCGTAGTCCGCACGTTTTCACGTTCCCTAAACTCAGAGTTGGGCTAAATAGTAAATACTTTAGAAAATCAAAAGTATTTGAATACTTATACTAAATACTTTGAAAAGTATTCAAATACAGTAAAAAGTATTCAAATACTTGTCACTCAAATACTTTAAAAATTTAAAATAGTACCTACTACATATAGCAGGTACCAGGCCCTCCGGACCTCTCTTATATCAGTTATATTCTTAAGAACACGTGTACCAGTTTTCAAAGCGATCGTACGTCGTACACCTTTCTGAAATTAATCCTAGCGATTTTGAAATACATCCTTTTCTGTCCGTCCGTCTGTCCGTGTGCACGATAACTTTAGAAACATGCGATCGCTTTGAAAATTGGAACACATGGCCTTAAGGATATAAGAAAGGTCCCTATTGTTTTTAAGTTACGGAGACTATTGGGTCAAAAAGTTTCACTCCAGGATCGTTCGGTATTCAGCTGTATCGGATTTTTATATTTGATTTTGTGATAATGGAAACTTCCCCTAAACATTTCTAAATAGTTCTCAAATATTTGAATAACTTAAACTTAAAGGTGCGAAGTATTCGAATATCTTGAGAAGTATTTGAATACTTTGCGAAGTATTCGAATACTAAATATTTGCGAAAGTATTTGAGTTACAAATACAAATACTGCTTCCATAAAAGTATTTAATTACAAAGTAGGTATTTGAATACTAAAAAGTATTTGAATACTAAAAAGTATTTGAATACTAAAAAGTATTTACAAAATCGAATACTGCCCAGCTCTGCCTAAACTATTTGTTACTGAAAAGTTCGAACTGAAATATTTGTAATCGAATAATTAGGAGTTAAAGGGAATAAGGAAAAGAGGACGTGCGCCTAAACAATTTTTTAATTTATAAATTACTTGAAGCGTTATTTATTATCACCGAACGACGAATTTGTCAATATTTTATACAGCATATTGGAATTTAAGTAGGTAATTATGCTTGTTATTTGCTGGTATATTAGGTCATAGATGTTCAAGCAAACTGGACAAAGTAGATGAACCCGTCACTGAACAGTTGGCAATAAAATGCGGTTTAAGTGGTAAGCCGAAATAGTCAAATTGAATAACCGCATATTTGCATAAATGGTTTCAACTCGATTTTCATAGTTGCACGATGTGCTTATTGAGTAATTGAAATTGTATTTAAATTAATTGGGCAATAAACGCGACTATTACAAGAGGTTTTGATGAGAAAAAAAAACATTTCCAGCTGTCTAGACTAGAAACTCTGTTTCCCAAACGCAATTTCGCACAAATACCTGTAATACAATCTCCACCGTGATATTAGTATTGATCACGCAATAGAAAATACCAACACGAATGAACAGAGTAGGAACGTGCCAATTGTTGAAAATCTTAATTAACTCCCCAAATGGAAAAAAAACTCAATTTCTCAGCGGCCCCCCCTTTCTTTGCTTTAAAGGGTTGGGTTACAACAATTAACGACGTTATCAAACCCTCATCTGTTAGTTATACTGGTTAACCGCTTAATTACTAACTTGCAGATCTTGGAAGTTCGGCACGTATATTATTTTATAATGATGTTTACCTTAAGCGTAATTTTTGATTTTAATGAGTCGCGGCTACCCTTCCCTACCCGTTGAAAACCCCCGCGCGCGTAGCTTGTTTCAATAAAATGCGGTTGTAAAATATTTGTGTCACGTGCGGATATAGTTACAGCTCGTTCCTTTGGGACTTATGGAATTAGCCCGTCTGTTTGTACCACGTTTAATCCGTTAACTCGATTTACAAAAAATACGTTTAGATACCGATGTCTATCACTATTCGCATTACAGTCAATTATCGGCGTTTTGCGAGGAACGGGCGAGTTAAATATCACAAAGTAGGTTAATTGGGGATTTTGAATCCTTAATTCTAGAGCTCTTGTTGCGTTAATGTACTTAATAAACTTGAAATCCTATATTTTAGATAAATCTTTTGATTACATTGGCCTTGTTTTCCAAATTCAATTACAGCATGAACCTCTTTAACTCGATCTCGCATCAACGATTAAGGTGGTAATTAGAAAACGTCAACGAGTTTTATTTCAAAATCAACACAGACTATAAAGAAGAATATTCCCGTTTTGATGGTGGGCGGAGATGATCGGGTAACTCACTGGGTAGATCGTTACCTTCAAGTTTAACATTGATGAGGTGCATCGCCAAGGCGAATTCGTCTTTGTCCAAGAAGCCGTCGCGATCAACATCGGCCAGTTTCCAAATCTTACCCAGGACTTGATTGGGCAACTTGGATTTCACCATCTCCACTTTGGCAATGGACCCAGGGAGTTTGCTGCCGTTCTCGCACAAAGCGTCGAAGATGTTGTCGTAATTTCCGCGCTCTTTATTGACAACCCATTCTGGATCTCCGAGCCCCGCGTTAACACCTTCGCCGCGTTGGTAACCGAAGGGAGACACCCTATCCTCAACCCCCTCAAAAATTCCACCCGTCAGTTTGCAGTCATCCAACACCGTTTCGTCGTGTGGGATCATCGCCATTAACTGCGATATATCTTCGGATAACATTTTATCGACGCTTTCCAGCAGGCGCGCTTTGAAGTGGCGCAACTTTGAAAAGTCATATCTCGAAAGCGAGTCTTGCATTTTACACAGATCGGGAAAGTCGCCGACTGATATTCCATGCTCGTGCTGTATTCTTTGGTAGATTTCCGCCAAATTAAAAATCAGATCGCGCTTCTTGCTCTCTTTTCCAAACATAGGAATTTCTTTGTGTAACTCCGAAATTATGTATGCGTGCACTTTAGCGAGACGTGCTCGCTTAATCAAATCGTTGAGCTTCCTTAAAACGGAGTTCTTTGGTAGACTTTGCAAGTCCTTGAATAGATCTTGGCATTCGTCTTCAAAGAGCTTACGATTGATGTCAAATCTCAGCGGTTGATCCCAGAAGGAACCGATATATACGCGTGCAACTTCGGGAGTTTGTAATACTTTTCCCAGCGACCACATCAAGGCGCCGTAAACTCGCATGAGCTGCTGGTGGTCAATCATATCGGCTTTGTTTAAAACTATTCGTATCTTATCGTCGTGTCCTCTTAAGGCTTCAATTGATCTTCTAAACTCGTCGGATATATCCAGTTTGTGTGCGTCGAACAGTAAAATAATTCGATCGACCCTTTCAGCGAACCACTCTAAAACGCCTGTAAAGTCGTATCCGCGATCAATTCGCTGTTTTTCACCGGCGAGTATTCCTGGCGTGTCTATAATAGAAATTCCGCGTAAAACTGCCGATTTCGTCAACGAGCACTGAAATCTGTTTAGGAACGCGTTGCCGAATTTCGAGAGAGGACGAAACTGCTTTTTGGGATCAACTACTAAAGCGTTACCTGGTATAATTCCTTCTTTTTCCGCGTACATGACGGCGCTAAACTTATCCGTCGTTGGCTCGGGACCAATACGAATTCCTGGAAAATCGCGCTCGAGTAGATATTTTATAAAGGTGGTTTTGCCGGTCGAGTATTGTCCGACGAGTAAAATTAAAGGTTTAGCGTCAAAATCAGGATCGTTTAGCTGCGGCGAGTGAAATTCGTGAAATGCGTAGTATTCCTCTAAAGGTAATAATTTGCTTTTGTAAATCTTCTTTAAACCTTCGAGCACATTCTCGAACACTTCCTGCTTCTCTTCTGCCTCACGTTTGAGCCAACTGAACATGTTTACAAATTTACGCTAACCATACCCATAATTTGAAATGACACTGTCAGACTAACGTTTACTTTTTTTCCAAAGCAACTAGTACCTTTTAGATTTTCATTCAAATTGATAGCGACGTTCGGGATTTGCAACATCTGCATTATACTTGTACGTCCATCTTAATTTTAAGATCAAAGCCAAGCGCGTTGAAGAGCCGCTTTTATAACCAATCACGTAAAAAGTTATTTACGTTGATTTAACTTTATACGAAATATCGGTGTGGATCCGTTGAAATGAGCTGGCAGATATCAGAAAATATGAGGAGTGAAAATGTAAGCCTACTCCTCCTGCTTTTTCTCATCTTGCAAATAACTTCCGATTCACAAGCGTTGCTTTTATGCCAAAACCGTTTTCATTAATGTCGTTATTGGTGCACTTAATTATCTCATATAGAGTGGATAATCGTATTCCAGCTATGGTTTCGCACTAGCAATTATTATTCAACGCAATAATAATTTTCAGTGCGACACCTTTTATTATTAAACAAATTTAAATATAGGCCCGTGATGTACTTACACGAGCTTAGCCCCCACACCTCTAGTAAGCACTATAATTCGCATTTTTACGTTTATTTTGAGCAGTTCCTGATAGATTTTTGATATTGAGGGATACACGTTGAACAATCATTAATTTCAATTCAGCAAAAACCTACCCTAGCCTTCGACAATGATAAGAAAGAGATCGCACAAATTTCCTGAAAAGTGGAAAATTTGCCTGATAGGTATCCTCGCACGATTAAGGAGTTGTGGCTAGGTGCACCGTCTTGTTGAAACCAACAATTTCCAACTTTTGTTTTATTTGTGCAATATTATATTTGTAATAACAATAATAACAACCCTTTATTTGCTCAACAGAAAGACATAGCCTTTCCAAAATAGTCAATACAGTAAGCACTTGTTTTACAGACCATATAAGAAAATAAAGTTGATGATTGCTCCAAAACGAAACGTTGTATTGAAAATCTCTCAACACTGTCTTATACAGCCCAAATAGTGCCAATGTGAAGGTGGTTTTTATTTTTTTGTATCTGTCCAAATACGATCAGAAAAAAATAAAAACGATATCGGCAAATTTCGGTTTTTTTGGCATATTTTCGGAAGTAATCGGAATTTTCTGGTTTTCATTTACAGCTAGATTTACAGTATTAATTACGCAACTTTTCTCTAATTTGACCATCTCCGTATCTTCTATGATTTCCAAGATCTCCATGATAGACATCCTTATCCTGGACAGTGTATATGGCGACCTCTCCAATTTCTATCCAGGAATAATTTGGACGCCCATCTTCAGCAATAACTCACTCATACGTAATGGCGGTGTTCTATCCCCGAAAATTTCTTTCAAATTGTATTAGGACAAACACGCAATATTGTTTTTTTAAATCTGGACCCTAAACGGGTCTCTCCGTAATGAAGAAACTAATCTTCTCTTTTTTTAATCGACCTCATCGATTATCTCTGAAAATGGCGATACCTAATTTTTTATTGGTTAGTGTATTTCTTATTACCAATCACAGACGGCTGTTAAAGGTCTCACCCAAATCCAAAAACAACACGATCAGCAAGTTCCACGGTAAGGGGATATCTCATGATAAGTTCACTAATGTAATACTATATCTTCATATCTTGACTCCGCAAGCATTAATGAACAAACGTTCATATAAATAAATAGGTTGAAATGACATATTCCGCAATCAACCAGATCAATTCCTTCCATCAATTAAGACCAACATTTGTTTGGGAAGACACTGTAGAAGTGCCTTGACATTTTTTCACAGATTACAAATTCTACTCGTATTTTACGGATGTTTATAAGAAAATTCAAAAATTTAAATCTAAACTTAAATGCTCGCGTTGCAACCTTCTGTCACAAATTATTGGACACACTTTCTCTAATAAAACACAACTCATGTACTTATTATTATACAGGGTGCTTGTTACAGACCTCTAGGAAGCACTTTTAAAATAATTTTTATTCTTTTGGTTACTCAAAATGCACCATTGTCAGATTTCAGTTCAGATTTTTAACAACTGACCAGTTCACATTCTCTCAATTTAAGCTTAAATTCAACTTTCATCAATGTGCGAATGCAGAAATTTCCAAAAATACAATATCTAATTTCGCAAAATAAATAGCAAACAAGTAAATTTGGGAGTTGTAGAAACAGCATTTCGCGTGCTTTTAAATAAAAATGGATCTATGACAACCAAAATTTTACTTTACTTTTACTGAATTAAACAACCTTATTAATTAATTACAATTTAGAAATATATACATACCGTATTTCTAGATATCTTTGATTTTTTTCTATTAAGTGCAGTTAGCGATAAGGTTTCTATCTCAATCGGTCTTAAGTTTAACGATTTCACTAATCAAAATATTAATTGAATTGAAATGCACGAATACACTGCTGCGGCTCCATAATCTATTTACGCTTATACGCATTTGTAAAGATTTATGTTACAATTGAATATAAAGCATAATCTTTTAATTAGTTTTCTCGGGCAAGTTGTAATTAATTAGCTTGTATTTTTAAGCCAAGTCTAGCTGATTCGTTATCGAAGATTAATAATTTTGTATGTACGATGTCTACTTATCTACTCTTTATCACAGCGCAATGTAGATACCCATTTTAAGGAAGAAAGATGTCATTTTAGTACAGAAGTTGGTATATAGGCAAATGTACCTATACGGAACAGCAGAGACCATTTTGCAAAGTTTTAATTTTGAGTAAATTACGCCACATTTACCAAAACTGATTTATTCAGAACCATAATGGTATTATATGAAAATACATAGTGAGACAAAATCCTTGTACCTGCAATGATTTAAGACCAAGTGAATAATAGTACAGGTCAAGAAGTTCATGTTGCTTTTGTTATTCATTGTATGCCAATTATCAAATTTCCCGCTGTTATTTATTTAACCCCAAATAATTTTTGAAATTAGGTGTAAAATCGACACAGTAAACATTACGTCAAACGTAAAATAGAAATATGTACTTAGTTATTCTCAACTCTATTCAACACATTAAAATTTCAAATATTGAAATGACCGCTGGGATTTCATTTTTAAATTTAAAAAAGAATGAATTCATCTCTCTATCCTTAGAAATTCATCAAATACACTGTCTTGTAATTTCAAAAAATAACTAACCTGTTTTCTTTGACAATCATTTTCCCCGTTTATCCACCATAGAGCATGAACACGATGCAAATCACACCAGCAGGAACTCCCCGGGCAAACTACTAATCTTGTCGATTGTCCACCTTCATCTTTTTACTTTTCCGTACCGAACTGTACTGAACCGTATCAGGTTACATTTTATTAAAACCAACAGCTGAGGCGTAAGTTAGAACGCTTGGAATTTTAGTGGGCATCATCCATATTTTATTAATCTCTGGCAATTGGATTCATTAAATTGGGGATTCTAGAAAAATTAGTGAACGGATTCATCTTTAACTCCGTAGAGAGGATATAATTTGCGTTGTTTCTTCCTTATCATAGGTACCGTCATTTTCATCTCCTTTGCTGGAAGTGTACTGGAAGTATTCAATATCTCTGGACTGTTTGGTTTTATCAACAGGCTATCCAGTAGGCAGAGAACCAGATTTTAAGTTCCTGAAGTAGTCCAAATGGTAACGCACGTGACCGCGTAGATCGAGTTCGCACAATTCTTACACTGACTGTACTTTGGATATAAGCCAGTCTTTGTCATTTTCCATTTCAAAAATTACAATTTTTTTTTTAACAAAAGCAACTTTTGCATGTTTACTGTGAGGCCTTTAATTTTTGTGGTACTTCAAATATTTTTGCTTCAGTGTTTGGTTTTATTTACAAGGTCTGCAAACCACCCTTTAAGTGAACATAGCCCTACCCCGTTTAAAAAATTAGAATTTTTTGTAAATAAAAACGCAAACGGTATTATGGGTTATAGGGTTGCATTTTTGCAATTCTTTTAATTTCTGTAGATGCTATCTGATCATTCCGTGTTAATCTTAAATATGGTTTTACAATTACAATTTTCTTCGGGTTTGCATATCATTTTTCGGCTATTAATTTTTTGGTATCCACTTAATTTAATTCCTGGCGTGAATTTTATCCGAAAATCGTTGATTTCTTAATATTTAGAGGCAACCAGTTGATATTTTTTTGCTTGGGATACTGTCAAAATCGCAGTGTTTCATTAGAGTTGAATAAATAGGAAATGCACCTGTATAATATACTACTGGGATTATCGTAATATAGTTACGATTTAGATACAAATGCTTATTAAAACTGTAAAGTAACTAACTTCATTGCAAATTACAAGGGTAATTGGATATAACAGGATTATAGAATCGGATAATTGTTTGAATTTCCAAGGGTATAGACTAGAATTCAATATTTTAACTTTAATTCTAAGTTGGACATGGTTGAAAATATCGACATATTTTAATTGGCACTAATCGTATTAAAACTTTAATAAATGGCAGGACGTGGCCTATGAAAGTAACTAATTTTAAAAATTAAATTTAAGGCTTGTTTAATGTTTAGGTATTTGGAAGATCAATTACAAAAAAATGTTTCTAGATTAAATGCAAAAAGATCGTGTACCTACTATACGACTTTGAAAATTATGATCGTAATGAAGTCTCAAATCTGAATTAAGAAATTAGCACCAAAATCGTCGATATACCTAATTTGCTTTCCCTACAAATTGGAGAACGTGAAAAACTCGCTTTCGGGCGAATCTACCCGCTTCCTTCGTGAAATCTTTGTGTTTAAGGCCTGCTAGCAATAAAGGTCTTTTTATGACCAGAGTACGAACATAAATAACTATTATCTGACCTTCAATAAAAGTCGGCAGTTAATGAACAACAATAATATTTATTGATAGTAAAGACTTAAAGACACGGTGCCATTCAATTCATAATATTTAATGAAGTGATAATTAATACTGAGCTCATCAAAATATGATTTTTTCTTTCCCTTTAGTCGTCTACTTTTAATGGCCATTTTATGAATATAGTTTTGTATTCTGGTGGATTTCTGTGTAGTGCTTAATATAGGGTTGATTTTGTAAAGAGGGGCAGGTGCTTTTTTGTGATGCTGGGGATAGGGGTACAATCATCTCAGCAATAAATTACATCTGACGCTCTCCCGGTTTGAAATTTTGAAGACACCTGCGGTAACGGTGACAGGTGAAATTTAAAACTCAACCTTTTATTTGACAAGTCCACTTTGGATCATTACTCAAAAAAAGCCTGTATTTACATTGTTATACTAAACCTTTGTAAATGCCAGTTAGACAAAACATGGGCGCACAGTTTCCTGGGAAAACTGAAATCGTGTTACGTTTAGATTGAATGCAAACAAGACGTCGTACTTTCATATGCATATTATCACACCAGTGGGACGTGCGCCTCCTGTGTTTGAAGTGGGAATCACCACAGCGTAAACACAAGGGCAAAAAGCGTGAAGATGCCTGTTAGTTAATAGGCTTGAGCCCTGCCGAATCTAATAAAGTGTTTCAATTTTGGGAATAATAAAAATAATAATTAACCACAACCCACCGCAAAGAAAAAGCGGCATTAATTATATTTCTTTCGGTTACCCGCCCTCTAATTGTGTGCAGGTTTTACACTCGCCTTTGAGTTATTTTTGAAAAACAACAATAATTAGTTTCAGAAGCGACACTCGCAACGAAAAGCGTGGAGAATTATGAACGCTTTTTCGTACAGAAAACAGCCGTCATTAATCAATTATCTCTTCGAAACGTAATTATCCATAATTTCATTCTCTCATGGGATGAGAGAGTTTGATGTAATAAATCGTACACTAATCGGATAAAAAACTTCTTTAACACCTCTTAGGAATTTTCATGAGATTTTATCTTTGGATTCTCGTCACATTTTAGCACGCATTCGACGTCCGAGTTTAATTTGAAAAGTGCGCACTCCAAAATTCACATCTTGGAACAAGTAAATCAAGAAGCGACTGGCGCCAGATATGTACACAAACTTAATGGTTCCAATTAAATAAAAAAATCGCCCACGATATTAACGTTAACGGCGATATTAGTAATCGAAATAATTGATCGAAAACCGTATCCATAACTTGGGCGTGCAATTAATACATAAAAATGGAGGAAAAATTAATTGAAGAGGTGTACGTTATGTTTTAATTAAATAACACTTGGACTTGGTTTGCAACCGCATCTGGTATTTTGTGAAGATCCAATAATAGAAAACGTAGCAAACACGAGGATGATCCACTAAGTGCAATATTAATTAATGTAATTGGGCTTTTTGCTCGTTCCAACCTTTTACGGTTTGTATATATTTACGAGCGCTTTTTCCTAATGTAACACTTATTAGAGAAAAAACCGAACTAATCTGAGAAAGGGGCACCATTAAACACGGCTAATAGGGGTACAATTAGAACAAAAGCTTCGCTGTTCTTTGTTTTAATTCGTTTAGTGCGGTCTACAGCTGTCCAAAGCTCCTTCTTTCCGAAAGCCTCTTCATTTTTTTCTTCTATTTGTTCCGTCCCACACGTCTCGATTACCGTTAGGGGAAATTTTTCGGGAACAATGGGAAAAAGCTTAAACTCGATATAAATTCGCTTTTGACGCCCAAATCAACCCTTATCAATAAAAATCTACTTATACGTCATACGTTCTCAATTTTGGTACAAGCGAGTCAGTTTTATTACATTTTTTATATGGAAATAACTTGAAAATAATGAAAATAAAATTACGGAAGGGGGAACGCGATAAAGACGCAATTGAAATCAGTTTAACGTTGTCGATTCGCAGCGAGTTAATTTCAACAAAAACAAATTTATATTTAATTCCGGCCGTACCAGCGGATGATAATGATGAAATATTTGAACATCGCGCATTATTCGGTTAGGACCGCTGCAATTATAAACGTTTTCAACTCGAAGTCTATCCAGCTTAAGCTGATCTTGGGTAATCCGTAAAACGGAAGAATACCTCTTTAAAATGTGAAATAAAATATTCAAAGCGGGAACCGGGAGTACTATCTCATGTAAATTTGATTATCCACATGGCGTACATGAAATTTCGAAGTTACTCTCGGCTTATTCTTTCCCAGCTGCAAATCCATTTGTTTTCTCCGAGAATTGAAATGCGTAAATGGAAGGTTATGAAATCTTTAGCACCTCTTGTGTATAGTAAATGCAGAAGAATGTCCTGTTTCTGTTACGAGTATTATCCCTCGCGTTCGTGCAACGGTGGCGTTTATTCGTCTTGAAAAATAGACCACGTTAGCATTAATATATACACGATCTTACTTTCAAATTGAAACCACCTCTCTACCTTTTTGTTTTTCTTGTTAAGTACAGTGTAATGGAATTATCTGTATAAATTGAACTTGCTTGTAATTCAGTAGAACAGCTCAGAGAGCGAAAACCTGACGAACACGTATTTTGGAATTGTTACCTATAATCAAAAGAACTGGAAGAGGAAGGAGGTCCATGTGGTTAAAGGGAAGTGCTGTTTGGTTAACATACCTCCTTCTGTACTTGGTTTTAATTACATTTAGTTGAGAAAAGGCACGTTCACATAGATATTGACTCAAAAAGTTCTTAAGGAGGGCATATTTACTTACAATTTTTGTTTTTAACAGATACCATGAGCTGAAAAATTTCATCGTTTTTAATCAGATGTCACTGCCAAGTGTAATAACTTCTAATTCAGCTTCCGCTTTATTAAATGAATCAATGGGCTTCCATCAACAAACCTCGTTGTGAAATATCGATATATCGATATCGACTTTTTTATAAAAATAGAGAGATAGTGCGGGGGTTATAGGTTTCAACCTTGCATTTTGTGATAACTTTATGAAACTTACAGAGGATGTTCTAGACACCCTAAGGTTCAATTTCAGCTATGCCGCCACCCCCGCAACACCGGACGGCACTTGCTATAGCGGGTTTCTTAAGTGCAAGGTAGCATTTCAATACCCGCCCATAAAATGGGTCAAAAATGTATAATCCAGGGTTTGTTTTGTACTTTCTTACATCTAGGAAGGTTGAAGGGAAGTGTCAAATACCCAGGGAGAATTTATGTAGGGTATTTTACGGGATTTGCGGGACTGAGGAATTTGTCGACCAAAGGGACGACTCTGTTTACTTTGTTAATGAAACTGATAACGGCGAATTATTTTTTAAATAATTGTTCCTTCGTTAAAAAGTACTATGATTTTTGAGGCACTTTAGAAGACTTTTTGTGCTTTACAAGTTAGGTTTTTTTAAGTTCTAAGTTAGGCCGAAGGTACTTTTTTGTTAAATATTGTGATAATTAGCGATTTATTTTAATACAGACGTTAACCGCACAGAATTGCTTATTTGCCAATTTATTTACAGTTTTGCGAGATCCCGCAAATTCCGGCATTCCCTACTAGAAACCAATTTCGAAAGAAAATTCAAAGGGCTGTAACCCTGGCTGTAACTTTTGAACTAGTACAGCCCAATCTAGGAACTGTTTGAAATTATGGATTATACAGGCCACATTCTATAAGAAAAATTTTTTTCCGGGTCGATCTGAGACAATTTTTTTTGAGGGCCTCAAAAAAAGGCAGTGTATAACCTTCCTTTTTTACCCAAAATCGACTGCACCAAAATTTCTCGGGAAAACACTTTTTCTTATTAATTTTGGTGCGTAGAATCCAAAACAATTCGTACTTTTTCGATCAGGACTTCTCAATCAAAAGTTATGGACTAGAAACCAATTTCGAAAGAAAATTCAAAGGGCTGTAACTTTTGAACTAGTAGCCCAATCTTGGAACTGTTTGAAATTATGGATTCTACAGGCCACATTCTATAAGAAAAATTTTTTTCCGGGTCGATCTGAGACAATTTTTTTTGAGGGCCTCAAAAAAAGGCAGTGTATAACCTTCCTTTTTTACCAAAAATCGACTGCACCAAAATTTCTCGGGAAAACACTTTTTCTTATTAATTTTGGTGCGTAGAATCCAAAACAATTCGTACTTTTTCGATCAGACTTCTCAATAAAAAGTTATAGACTAGAAACTAGGGAATGCAATACCGGGATTGCGGGATCCCGAAATACCGGGATCCCGCAGCATTTTTGCGAGATTAATCCCGCACATAAATGGAGCGGGATCCCGCGGGATTTGCGGGACTGAGGAATTTGTCGACCAAGGGGACGACTCTGTTTACTTTGTTAATGAAACTGATAACGGCGAATTATTTTTTAAATAATTGTTAAAATTTTTTCGTTAAAAATGTACTATGATTTTTGAGGCACTTTAGAAGACTTTTTGTGCTTTACAGGTAAGGTTTTTTTGAGTTCTAAGTTAGACCGAAGGTACTTTTTTGTTAAATATTGTGATAATTAGCGATTAATTTTAATACAGAAGTTAACCGCACATAATTGCTTATTTGCCAATTTATTTAAAGTTTTGCGAGATCCCGCAATTGAATGTATAGTCTCACTTGCAAAATTGATCGAAAAAGGATTTGTGTCAGATCAACTCCTTGTGAATCTGAAAAACTCAAAAGATCTTGGTTCCGCTGTAATGAATTGTAAACTGAAAGTAGGATTGGCAACAGTAATTTTAGTGATGATTTGTGCTTTTTTAATTAACCCAAGTTTAAAGTTACTGATGAACCATCTCTAAATTGTACAAAATTAGGGATTGTTCAGCTTTGATTATGGTTGACACATAAATCAATTACTTCAAGTCGTTTTTTGTAATAAAAATTAACGTCAGTGAGTCTAGAGCAAATTACCCGTAATTGCCAATCATTAACGTAAATAAAGTAATTACACGTTAGCTAACAGCTCCTTCAGGTATTTTAAACAAGCTTCATGGACGTCGAGAAAAATGTGCAGGTACCTATTCGGACAACGGTACGATTCATTTTTGGACAGAAGTATTTTCTTATACAAGAACTACATTCCGGGTTTTGTTAATCAATATTCGTCTCTCATTAACAAAGACAAAGGACTTGGGTTTTTATAATTTAATTTCGCAGAAGGCGTCCGTAATTTTAGATGCGTCTGACATTTATTAGACTATAAAAATGGGCGACCTTTTTTATGAATATTGTCAAATTAACATTTTGCCATCTCAAGATGGCATAAATTCCTAAGCCGCTTCAAAATTGAATTTAATTAATAAAATTATTCGAGGTACTCTTCGAATATAATATTCGTAGCGTGTACATTATTATTCATCAATTAATAATTGAGGTAACTTTCCTGAAGTAATGAACAATAATTTTACTATATTGGAACGTAACGTGGGGACGACATCAAAATACCAAAACGATGCTATTTATCTTTAGTTGGTCTAGTGCCCCGAGGTTCGAATTTCCATGTTTCGGAAATTCGAAAACTTCGTATGTTAAACGCTCTACAGTTCGATATTATATAAGGTTCCGTAAACTTAGTTCGTTCAAGTGTATTAAGTTCTGCAAACACCTACAAATTGCTATCCCTGATTAATGTCGTGTTAAACTCCAAACTTATAATCGATTATTAAAAATGGCATTATTTTATACGCAGCTGGAATTCGAAGCCATTATTTTTAGTATTGTGTATGCAAAAATGACTCTTTAATATACATCAGAAACGAAAAAGAATAGATCATTTTTTGATCCTCATAGGTGACAAATCGGAAAATAAAGTTCATTGCAGGCAGTTAAAAAAACAACATCAAGGTACTGGGTGAGAATGGCAACAGCAAAATACTTCAAGACCAGATGGAATCACTTTGATTCCATGGAAGTTAGGGAGATCTTTGGTATGAGATCTGACGTGTGCTGATACGCTGGCTAAATCCCACATACATTAATTTAACATCACGAAAGGCTGGAGAGGCAGCGCGAATTCGAGAAAATGATACAAAATTGATGTATCAGATTTCAGACACTGTTTTTGGTCCTTGGAGAGCCGCTGTCAAACAGTTTATTAGTGAAATTGGCGTCAAAATTGGTGGTATTACTAATGAAACAAGATCCACCTGAATAAAATTAGATCCCATAACTGTTGCATGTAACTAATTCTGGCATTCGGTGTCACGCAATAATCGTCAATTGGAAATACTTTTAACACACAAAATAGAGCAAATAGTTTTTTTACAGTTGGGTATGGGGAACTGTCGTCACTTCTCCAACCATAATTTATTTCTATTTTTAGTTATTTGCCAACCTTTCGCAATCATAATTCGGGAAACTATTTTTTTGTTAATGTTTCTAATTGCCATTCCGTGTTTGTTTATCCACATCCCTCCTTTCCCGACCTGTGAACCTTTCAAGAGGATGATAAAGCGACATTGATGTATAACCGAGAGCCGAACAGTTGTAGCATTTTAAATACATGCTTAACGTCTTTAAAAGAATGGGAGGCTACCTTCATCAACATCAATATTTCTTCTACCTACCTGCAGGACGCAACCCAAATATTTACACTTGGCCGGTACATCTTAATTTTTTTTTTTTGAAATTTAAATTGATTTTGTGTCATACCTCAAATTCAACAGGTAAAAAATAGAATGTAACGTTTTATGGACTCGAAAATTTACACTACATGTTAAATAGTAATCTTTCGGCATCCAACGAAATACAATAGGCCCGTTCCCAATATCCCGCTGTCTAGAAGAATAAAAAACGTTATGACAAGCGTATTTAAGATTCTTCCTAAAGAAACGAGAGGAAAAAGTCTAACATGTCTGTCTGTTTATTTATATTTAATGACCACCGGTATTTATTTATTGTTGACTTGTATTTACAATAAGTATACGTGGGTGTGTGGTCCCTTTTAGTCGCGTTGCCTTTGAATCATATGCAGTTTACTTGTTTTTATTGAAACGGTTTTCAATAAATTTAAAGTAATTATCGTCCGTCCGCCAAAAGAAACTAATTAATGTGACGAGGTAAAACAAAAACCGCTCATACGCGTAACAAATGATTTAGTACAGGTGTTTCACGAAGCGAAATAAGAGAGGAATTCTCCAAGGAAATCTCCCCGTTGTCAGTGAGTGAAAACCTGTACAAATTTCCGGTAATTGCTGCTTTTCCTTTTGTAATAATACAATATAAGCGATGTTACGCGAAGGCGTCTTCCCTTTTACATCAGTACAATATATACCTACGGTTCTCTTAAAAATATGGATTTCATTCACGAAAGGTTTTCTTTGTATTTATTTATTAACCTATTTTTCACACGAAGAGATGAACGTAAATTAATTATAGAATTCCCTTTTTTACGGTACTGTGCTTTTCCCACGAAATTTATCCTGCGGAATGTAACAGATGATACTGAAAATCCTTCCCTGTCAGATTCGGTTCATTAAAATTCCCTTTTCTTTCGTGCTTATTCTTCTGAAAGCGTTTTTTTACCTAGACACCTAAGTAAAGTAAACTTATAATGTTACAGTCACTAGCACCTAATATTTTCGTCCGCATTAAACTCATTTTAAAAAACATTTTTATCGCTAATTTAGGATTTCAAATCAGATTCTTCTCAACCGTATAATAATTATTTACTTTACTCGATTTTAATGTTGACTGCTAAACCGTCCTGATACATGTAGGGATTTCAAACGTTTCAAAAATCGCATTATTCTGGAATCATAGATTAGGCAGGACATTGGAAATGGACATGACTCCTGGCTCGAGTTCTGGTCCTAGAAGCGAATCATGTAACAATTAGTTAACACGTCAAATCTTATACCTATGCTATGGACGCCGCTCACCGCCGAGCCCAGCCAGAATTTCAAACCTAAAATCTTCAAATTTATAAAGTGCGTAGTAAGTCCCCGTCTTCATAAAGAACTGAAATTTTGAATGGAAAGCAGGATTTGATTCATTTATTGCTTAGGACCTTCGGGCGGTTGGTTGCAAGCACGTATTTTGTTGGCATGAGAGGGTTGGCCATTTTAATTGTACTTTTCAAAAAAGCATTAATACATTTGTAAACTAAGTATATAGCCTTTTTCTGCATGAAGCGAGTTTATTGATTTTATTTCTGACGGGGAAACAACCATCTCGCTGATGTGAGCTGTCATCAAAGCTAAACCTGCCAGTCTCTGATCTCCGATTCTGTTCCTCAGGTTACAGGACTGGAGAATTCACAAAAATTCTTAGCGATTTCTTGATATTAGGGAAGACCAGACACATCAGAGTTGCTTTCGTTAATAAAATGTTGACCTAGTTGTTGAATAAAGGGACAGGGGTAACATTCACGACCCCTAACTTTACTAACTTTAGAGATCCTCAGTAAATATTGCAGACATTTCCAATTCTTTTTTGAGAATTACAATTGAAAAAAACTGGGAACAATTGGAAGGAACAATTTTCGCATTTTGACTAGTACAGCAACCGTAATAAATTATACATAGGTGTAAAATGCAGTCTTTCTAAAATAAAAGATTATTTGCGAAACAGGATTGTCACAAGGATGCTACTTATTTATTCATTTTCTGCTATTAGTGGAGTCAATGAAGCCTAAAAATGGTCCAAACTTCTCACCAACAGTTCCGATTTTGATAATTTTTTTTGAAAAATGCGTTTTTTAGTATTATTCCAAATCAGAAACCTCTCAATTTCAGGAAATAATGTTTTATACTCTAAATAAATATAAATTTTTTTATTGTTTAAACATTATATAAGTAAAACATTACGTCTTGAAAATAAATTAGGTATGAGAGTTTCCCTAATACTAATAGTACTACTTGAGCTATTCCGCTGGCCTGTGTAATGATCCGTTTGTCCAGTTTTTTTTTTTGATAATGCAGATTTGAACACAACAACTAGGGCAGGTGCAGGAACTCTCCATAATCTAGGAAGACTGAGTATTCTTAGCTCGGCGATTACAAATAGCTTTAAAAAAAAGACATTGGTGAGATAAGAGAAATAAGAGTTGAACTTTGGATGTTTATGAAGCAAGTTAAATTTTAAATTTCTTTCTTTTCTGTACATATAATTAAATCAATAGATTTAAATATTTAATGCATTATAAAAAGGATATTGCTGTGGCCCCACGTTGGGCGCCAATTATAAATGATGCAGGAAAAGACCGTAACAAAACACCTAAACAAACCTACTAGCTAAACCTTTATGCTCTCGGAACAAAACTTCTCCCCAGCACAGAGGAGGAATTCGACTCTTTTCTCAGTTAAACTACTAACTTCTACCATATAGTGGGTTGGACCAAATATTTAAATTCAGCTGGTTTAAACATTATAAAGAAAACATTAGAAAATAAATTAATGAGAGAGTACTACTTGAGCTATAATGACAGTTTTTTTTTTTGATAATGCAGATTTGAAACAACAACTAGGGCAGGTGCAGGAACTCTCCATAATCTAGGAAGACTGAGTATTCTTAGCTCGGCGATTACAAATAGCTTTAAAAAAAAGACATTGGTGAGATAAGAGAAATAAGAGTTGAACTTTGGATGTTTATGAAGCAAGTTAAATTTTAAATTTCTTTCTTTTCTGTACATATAATTAAATCAATAGATTTAAATATTTAATGCATTATAAAAAGGATATTGCTGTGGCCCCACGTTGGGCGCCAATTATAAATGATGTGTGCACCGGTCCGTAGGCCAAAAAGACCGTACACAAAACACCTAAACAAACCTAGCTAGCTCAAACCGAAATAAATTTCGGAACAAAACTCAAAACAGCTCAGACTGGCAACAATACTCTTATTACTTAAACTTCAACTACCAACTTCAAAACTTCAAACTTAAGCTCCAAAGTCTTAAACTTCCTGATTTCCAAAACTTCCACCAAACTTAATCCGCTCTGAACTTGGCAAAAAGCTGAATAACCTTTTCAAAGAAACGTAGTTCTGCGTTGAACGTGGCAAAAAGCCGAATCAAAGCTTCAAAGAAACGTAGTTCTGCGTTAACTGTGGCAAAAAGCCCTTCCTCTTCTCCGTCCGTTCTATTTAAGGTGGAAACCCTTCTTCCAAAATTACAAATTAAAATAGCCAATGATAGGCAGTTGACAACTGAAAATTTCCCCCCTAACGTACGTTAAACTAGAGGTAGAAAATTATTTTTATAATCAATTTTTAACCGACATTAGGAGATAACACAAAACTTAAAAAACTAGGAAAAATAAAATTTTCTTTCTTTTAAATACAATGAAAAGGCGATAAATAACATCCACCTGTCAATTAAATTAAGCGTTTACAATGATAACAGAATAAAAGCGATTTAAAATTCTCAGAAATCTACAATAAATAAAATTAAAGATGAGATTAAAATGTAAACAAATACAAACCTTGACCTCTTTCTCGTAACAATAATTTCGATTGAAGTACTTAACCAACGACACAAAACAAAAATTTAGATTATGAAAATTAAATACATAGAAAATAGGAAACCGCCCTTGTCCATCCTATAGTTATGAATCCCAAAATTTCGTCCTGCCAGACGAAATATCACAGCAATATATATTGTTTAAACAATATAGCTACTTATCTCCTCCCTCTGTAAGTCTTGTGATTTTAAATAATAATTTTAAAAAATCAGTTGAAAAATCATCAATATTGGCATAAAAAAGTAAGTTGATTAAGAAAAATAAAATCGAATGAGCATAAAGTATCGGGGATAATCCATGAGTTTTTGGGGCATATTTTTCAAAAAATAAAATTCGCAATTCAAGCATTTTTCGTCCGCCCGTCAGTATGAGGGTAGAGATTAAGCACAATAAAGTTTTAGAAAGCTGGTTTATGTCTCGAATGAATGAATGAATTAATTAATTAGGGCAACAAGTTTTTTTTCGCTAATCAGTTCGGGGTGCCCAAATTTGACTAAAATTCGTCGGGAAATTGGATTAATGTACAGGAACCAGATTTTGTAGTCTTCCTGTGATACTCCTTTTTTGGTCAAATTGGCAGGGCAAAATCTTCAATTTGATCAGGGAAACTGCAAAAGCAAAACATATTGCTTTTATGCACAGGAGCTAAATTTAGCGCACTTTCTGTCCTACTTTCTTTTTGGTTAAGTTGGTAGAGCAAAATCTTCATTTATTCAATAATTTCGACGCGTATACTGTAAATGGCATTGGCTTGTTGCAGAATTTGGGTAATTTTGTTGAGAATGCAGCAAAAAGTGCTACCACACAGAGTTGGACTGGGTCACTGGGTCACTGGGTCAACTGGGTCATCTGGGTCACTAAATTAAACTGGGTCACTGGGTCGCTGGGTCACGTCATACTCTTTTCAGTTAGACCCAGTGACCCAGTTGACCCAGTGACCCAGTTTGACCCAGTGACCCAAACCCAGTTTGACCCAGTGACCCAGTTTGACCCAGTGACCCAGTTTGACCCAGTGACCCAGTTTGACCCAGCGACGCAATTTCGCCCGGGGACCCAATTCGACCCAGTCACCTAGTTTGATTGAATAACGCAGTTAAGTCAGTGCCCTCGGTTCAAGTGTACAGATTATGCAATAAATGAAATGCTGGTTTGTTGAAAATAATACTCGATTGCTTGACAACTGCCATTTCTGTGATGTTTGCTTTAATACTGCCGTAAAAAACTTTCCATGTCCCGAATTGTATTAGAATAATGTTATTTCTTTGCTTTAGGGCTTACCAGTTTGCTTACAGGTGTTCATTCACATTTAATTTTTTTCTACTAGTAGCTTAATCCAAATAAATCTTTTCTCTAAATACTTTCATTGACTACTTGACTACAAACTATAAACAAATGCATTTGATTTTTTTAGGTATTAGTTCTCTTGAATGAAATTGGGCTACGTGCTTGTTGCCGAATATTATTGAGGAAGTTTTTTTTTAAATTAAAAGTTACTTGAAATTGTTTTGGATGATACCTAACAATAATTTAATTACTGGGTCACCGGGTCAAGACGGGTCACTGAGTAAAGCTGGGTCATGGGTCACTGGGTCAATGGGTCAAGCTGGGTCACCGGGTCAAACTGGGTCACCGGGTCAAGCTGGGTCACCGGGTCAAGCTGGGTCACTGGGTCAAACTGGGTCAAGCTGGGTCACCGGGTCAAGCTGGGTCACCGGGTCACCGGGTCACTGGGTCACCGGGTCACTGGGTCACCGGGTCACTGGGTCAGTAAACTAACTGGGTCACCGGGTCACTGGGTCACTCTATGCTTGACCCAGTCCAACTCTGCTACCACAATAGGTAGGGCAAGACACTACTGCGCTATCGTCGTCCGAACATGTGCGTGTACTTTTTAGTTTATTGTTTTGAAAATATATTTCATAATACAATTCAAAAACTTAATCCCCAACTCGATCCCAAAGCCATTCTTACGCTCGTTCTTTTACGTTAGGAATTACATTGATGATTCACTATTACTTTATCGCTATGTGCAATTTGATTTTTACTAAAAATTTTAAAAAATTCTCCGTAAATGAAAAAATTGGAAGTGCTTCCTGACGCAATTATGGTATACAAAAATTAAAATAAAGAAAGAAGCTATAGGCGCCACTAATTTTTAACTTTTCGGTGAGGGACCCTGGCTTAAAATCACAAAAAAGGGGATCCAAAGGGATTTCCATTATTCTCAACTTTTTACTAGTTCTGACAACATCAAGACTAAATTAAAAGAAATTCAGGATGAAGACAGATGAAAGTCATTTAGGATTGAAGTACTCGTGTGAAACACAAGATAGTGTAAGGGCTCCTTAGACTTGTTTATACCTTTTCGAAGTCAAAGTACTAACGATACACAATTGTCGAGACCTTAGTGCCGACAGCGACCGTACTAACGTCATTCAGAGATTTTCATTTAACCCCTGACATTTGTGGGATCGAACATTCAAACTGCAGCGTTATAGAGATATCCCAATACTTTCTCTATGCGGAAATGTGTCTTATTTGGGACATGTCGATGTCAAAATGGCCGCAAGTATAGTGAAATTAAAAAACGGTGAAGTGTTAAATTGTAAAGCAATCAGTGTTAAATGTGTTCAACTATTTGTCTATCAGTAACAGAATAGTAATTCTAATTTCTTGAATTTTGAAATACCAAATAATTTTAGTGTTGATACAGTCTCGTCCAAGTTATATAATTTGGAAGAACTATGCATTCAAGCAGAATGGGGAACTTCCTTTTTGATTTGAGATCTCATGTCGCATTCAAAAGCACTCCGCACCACCCCTTGGTAATTTAATTAATTGAGCATTGTTTCATTAAAAAAAAATGTGGCGAGTCGGTATTTAACTAAAAAAAGGTGGTACGGTAATTTAAAACACGACGAAGTTCCCGCTAGCAACGGCTTTTCACTTGTAGAAAGCCGACTATAAAAATCAGATGCGATTTTACGTTTGTGTATATGTGATATTTTTCCCTTGCAAAATTAACGAGCTTTTCCACTTTTGGGAATAAGAATAAGATGCAAAGTTATAACTCCTAGTGGAACTAACATTATTCATCAAGTTTTAAACTAACTTTTAGAGCTGTGTCTTCGAGCAAAAACGGTTACGATCCAAGTAAACAGGGTAGAATGATAATTCTTTTGTTTGCGTGTTTGTTGCGGAACTTTATTCATTAACGTTGTCTTTTTTTCTTTCAGTTAATGGGGGTTGGTCGCAGTGGTCGGCGTGGGCCGACTGTCGCTGTCCAGGTTCCGCTTTGGCGACGGGGCAGAAAAGAACTCGGACGTGCACAAATCCGGCCCCTCACAATGGTGGGCAGCAGTGCCAAGGGGTTAGCGTGCAGAGGACAAAGGACTGTCAAACTTGTCCCCAAGGTAAGTCTCGGCAGGATTTTTTCTATTTACACGCTAACCCGCTTTACTAATTCACGCATACGTTAATGTAGAAGAACTGGTAGTGGATACGACTTACGAATTTGACGACTTCGAGTCGTCCTATGGTAAGGATGGCGCCCTTAAAAGGGGTGCATTCGGTGTTATTAAACTGATGTGTAGTGTTCATTCATTTAGCCGAACCCGCACGCTGGTCTGCATGGTCCGAGTGGTCAGATTGCAGTTCAGATTGCATGCGAACCAGGCGGCGTCAGTGTATCACTGTTTCCGGTCAGCAACGTAAGCAATGCAACGGTCGGGAGACCCAAACAACACCCTGCTCGTCAGAACGATGCCCCTCGACGCAACTGGCGGGAATTAGAGAAGGTAACGTTTTTTCCTAAATTGATTACACCGAAACCGCCCCTTTTTCAGCTGGTTAATTTATGACGGGAAACCCGCCCGTTCTAATCAGAATCAAACAAAAGACGTCTTCGCCTTAAATGTCACGAAGTATAGCCTTAAACGTTTGAAAGAACTCCGCCGAGTAGAACAATTCAACCCTTAGTGTAGCGTAGTAGGGTAAAATGTCTCATGAGAATTTCTATAAACTAGCGAACGTGGAGATGGCGTTCCGGTTGAATAATTTGGGAAACAAATAGAGTAATAGAGAGTGCGTTGCAGCGTCACTAATTTAAATGATTTCCATAACTGAGTAGCCTGATATGCGGAAGTGCTATTATATCTGAATCAATATAGAGGTATTTAACAGCAGTTCTCATGTCGGTATGGTTATGATGGGTTAAGTCCTCGACCACGTTGGATATAATTCCGGATTATCGCTGACATTTGGCAGCCGGTTATGACGCCTAGAAATGTTAATATTGACCGTCAACCTTTTCTCTAATCCCCAGACCAAATCCTAAATCGCACTTTGCAGGAATTCTCAATTTGAAAGCGATCGCTCGACTATTAATATGTGCCGTCGGTATTATTGGCGAAAAACTTTATGTTCCGTTAAATGAGAGTCGATACCAACAAATTTGAAATTCCTCTAGATTTCAAATGCAAAGGTGCAATTAAATAATCGCCCTATGCCTCTGTGCTTTGGGAGGCTTTAACTTATCTTGTCTTCTGTTCATGGTTACATAAATTAGTTGTGTTGGAAATTAGAATTTACACCACTCTGCGGTTAGTTAGTCTCTAAATAAACTAATGCGTTTGCCGAATTCAGGGGCAAATCCTATCGTGCACGCTTAAGGGATTTCATTTTTAATTAGCATTAATGGATGAATAACGTATCAAACGTAATTGTACGACACCGTTGCCAACTAAACAGTTATTACTACACAGATTAATTTACGTGTGTGATCAATGAGCACATGTTGCCGAATAGATATTACTAATTAGCATTAGTTCGCCCCAATTTTGAAATCGCCTGTGTTTATATCTTAATTGAACTTTAGCGATTGAATTAAAAAAAAAATGAAACTTTCCAGCATGTATTTCGATTTGATACCTTAGATCTCTCTACTAAAAGTTTCTGGAAAAGTGTCTATTGAAAGCAATGGGTCGATGGAAAGACAATTTCAACTCCTAAGACCAGATCAGATCACCAAAATGGCAAATGCTTGCAAAAAGTATTTCTTCATAAATATAATATTTCTATTTACACAGTTTTAATGGCGGGAATATACTGCTAGAAAAACGTTTTTGATATTTAGTTCTTGCTATATAGGGTGGCGAAACGAAGTTTGATATGATATTGCGTTTATCCCCGCTACAAGCGGCTTTAAAATCTTAAACAGTACCATACTCCGTATAACACATGGAATAAAAGCTCTTGAGAATGCCTATTTATCTCTATAAATAAATTGATATTCGGAGTAACCGTTTTTAAGATATGGGCATCATTACATTTGTAACTACTCTTAATTTGTACCAAAATTATTAATAAATCCAGCCAGAAAATTATCTGGAGTGCACTCAAAAAGCATAAACAAAATCAGCAAAGCTTTTGGGATACCACCCGTCAGAAAAGGTGTAGTGCAAAAACGTAAAATAAATCAACTTGATTTCTTCCGGTACCCGATACGGCAATTTAAAATAATAATATAATAATAATTTAAAATAAAATCAGCTTCCTAGCTGAAACCAAAAATCGCGCTTTTGGAAAAGTGTCTTCAAAAAATGGTACCTAAGGATAGGGGGAAAATGTTTCTCACGAAATTTTCCGATGTAGAATATTCAATAAAAAGTATAGGTTTCTATTTCAAAAAGTTACGTTGCCTTACGCTTAATCCTCAAGGCACAGTACGCGATAATATGCATACTATCATCAAATGAGCCCTTGCATATAAAAAATTTGTTATCGGAATTAGTTACCGGAAGCGGTGAAAACGGCGAGATGGCGAGAATTTTTCCGTTGCTCAGGCGCCACCAGAAGGAAAAAAACCCTCTTTTTGGCCAGGTTGATTCAGGAAAAAAACGTCCACACTCAGACAGAGACGACAGTAATTCCAGTAGTCAGGAGAGCTCAGACAAACGGCGGCTAGTGGCTACGGTGCTACGAATCTAAAAGCAAAAGCAAAACACACGGCACAAGCAGCCAAACCCCAGTGCATTAGTGGTATCTATGGAAAAGCGGACAATAACAACCCCCTCTTCCTCTTCTACTAGACCTTAAAGCTTACCTTTTTAACTAATCGGTACGGCAGCGGCGGAACTACGGTACGGAGAAAAACAATTGAAAAAACTATATTAATACGGTGTTTCTTAATGCAAAACGGAAAAACAAACGCGAAGATGGCCAAAAGATTTAAACCAATTAAATACGGTACGGTTACAAAATAAATCTACGGAAAGCATCAGAAGTACGGTACTTACAAAACGTCACTAGCGAAAGTGCAAAAGCAAAAAGATCCCCACAGAATCAAGCGGTAACTTTATAAAAATCCGGATTTTTGGGTAGTGGTATATGGAAAATCAATTCTTCGCTGTATTCAGATCCAAATGAATTCTATTTTTAATTCATTTCCTATTCCTTTTCCTGATATCGGAAAAATATGGGATCGATATCACGCTTGAACTTTTTTAAGTGCGCTTCTATGTGGTAATCCTATTAGTAGGGGAGCTAGCACGAAATCCACTGAACGAGAATGATCAAAATTTTAACCGATGGAGTTCCATTTTGCCCTACGAGATCGATTTGCCTCATACGACTTAAGGCGCTGCGGGTACTTCTTGTGGTACCAATTCTGAAAGGTTGTTTTTCGAGAAAATAAGTTATACACCAAATGAAAACGTTGATAATAGCTCTTAAAAAAATATTTAAAAAAATCGCGCACATTTGATAACTCCGTAAAAAAACAATTCTTAGTCGGTTTTTCACGAACTTTCTACGGATATAACTAGGTTACGGTTAGACGAATGAAGCTGATTTTTTCTACAGACTGATGATAGGTACTACTAATGACTTAACGGTGGTTAGTTTTTAAATTTGTTCTCTAATTATAAGATTATCTTATCATCTTAACATTATAAGATATCTTCTAATTAGAGAAAAAATTTAAAAAAGAAACACTCTCATAGCCATTGGCTGTGCCCATCATTATAGTCTGTAAAAAAAATCAGCTTCATTTATCCGACAGTAACCTAGTTATAACCGTAGAAAGTTCGTGAAAAACCGACTAAGAATTGTTTTTTTACGGAGTTATCAAATGTGCGCGATTTTTTAAAATATTTTTTTAAGAGCTATTATCAACGTTTTCATTTGGTGTATAAGTTATTTTCTCGAAAAACAACCTTTCAGAATTGGTACCACAAGAAGTACCCGCAGCGCCTTAAGTCGTATGACCTGAGGCGGCAGACGATCGATTTTAGCATACTCTGATAGGGCAAAATGGAACTCCATCGGTTAAAATTTTGATCATTCTCGTTCAGTGGATTTCGTGCTAGCTCCCCTACTATATTAATACCTAGGCCTAATTGGAATTCAATTTCAATCGGCGATATCGCTCTTATCGCAACTTGCTGTCGAACTGCCTTCACAGCGAATACTCGTTTCTATCCTGGTTTGCACTTACTATTGGAAAATGAAATCTCAAAATATTAATTTGCTTTCATCTTCCAACTAATAACAGCTTTCGGAGGCTGCAAGACTAACTTTTATCTCTTGCCGAGACCGGTTTGAAATAATGATTTAAATACTACTTTTGTTAACGGTAACGACGGCTGAAACACCATTCTATAAATTAGAACAATAACCTTAATTCGCAAAATTTTATCGATTCATAGTAACCGTTTTGCCTCATTTCCGTATGGCTAATATACATATCCAAAATTTGAACAAAATCCGTCGAGCCGTTACTTCGTAAAATTGCGAACGACGGGAAAACAAAGTAATGATCTAATTCTAATACATTAACATTTAATGAAATTTTAACATGTCCAAAAATCGATGATCGCAATAAACACCTTTTATTCGTTATTTAGTCGATAAAAAAGCATCGCAACACGAATCTAATAGAAAAGATTGCATTTGAACCTATAGTTACCACGTTAAGTACAGCTATATTATCTGGTATTTGAAAAGAAAATGCTTCGGCACGCAAAATTTAATTTCGAAGGGAGCAGCAATTACGTTTATTCAATTATTCGTCACAAATATAGAGCTATGGATAGCGATAAAGATCATTTTGGTATTCATAAGTGTACTGCATGATATATTTGTAAAATTTCAATTTCAAATCAACCCTTAGCCTTACTCTGGTATATAATATTTTAAAATGAAGTACTAAGAATTGTAATAGCTTAACACATAAAAAATATGAAATTCGATGATATAATTTATCAATTAATAAAGAAATAATTAAGCTGATGTCTAGACACAATTTAGAATTCACCATTACGCTTATAATCTCAATTAATTTTAAGTGTAGACACAGTTTTAATGGTAATTTTACATATAGACATAATCTTAATGCTTCATCGTAATTACCAATACTCTTTTAAAACGGAATTTTAATTTTCAGTGGCGTTATTAAAATAACGACGTGTAATAAAAGCGTGTGCGCGATTAAGTTTAAACAAAATCAATGAGCCCAGCACTAAAGGATTAATAACTGAATTTTGTCGATAGCACGCTTTTAGTGTAGGTAGGTATCCACTAACCGTGATGCGTCGTCCATTTTTGAAGTGTACTTAATTTCCCTCTTGATCTACTTTCGGATTAATTGACAGAGAATTCGAGATAAATTATTCGAGTCTAATTAAGTTGAGGTCGAGAATAATTTTGCATCGATGACATCTACGAAAAAAAAACGACCGTAAGGGGATGATTAACATCGAGAATGCAACGCTCGCTCGTTAAAAAATTTGCATGAAAGTTCTATAACAAAACGTTTAAAGTCGTTATGTAAATTAGGAAAATTAAAGATACTTTAACTTTAATGATAATTTCCAGGTTTTTCTAGTTATGGGCGATTAATCAAATTGACATTTAAAAATTATAATATATTCGGACTTGGTGTGTCAGGGCGTTTAAAGTTGAACTGCTCCCATTTCATTTTCTTAAATTACCATTTGATTACAATTCGCGAGTGTTTTCGAGATCGATTTGCCGATGGTTTAATGGTATTTTCATCGGATACCATTAAAAAACAATAGGGATTTTGGGGGTATTACGGCGGATGTAACGATGCGGGTTGTGATAAATAGAAGGTTAGTACCCGTGTTTAAGTGGCGCGTGCTTGAATACACTCAACGTTAATTGTAGTGCATCACTTCCTCTTCAGAGACAGAACTCTCTTGACTGCTTGTGTGGCTCGCATTTTAAGTTTGATATGATGTATGCACGTGTTTGAGTTTCTAATCAGTTTTTGGGCAAGGGTAGCTAGCGTTATTGATGATTCTTGCGCTTTCCCCTTTTCACGATCTTTACACTTAAAACAGATTTATTAAACATTTTGGGGTATAATACAACCTTTTATTTTGACAGTTTCTAAAGGATTTGTCTGATACCAACCTGGAAAGTAGGTATACATTAATCCTTTTTTGACACATTACAGATGTGTAGGTTAAAATCTGGTCTGGATAAAAGTAAGCGTGCAGCACCTCGTTATGTTACTTGATGGTTGTTTATTATGAAAGCGTCAGGTAGATTGTGCAATACGCATTAGGAGAATTAGCATAATTATAAATTAAATCAAGAAGAAGATACATTAATAATAATAATAACAATAATGGTTTTATTTAGTTAACCCGTCAACTAAAACAAAAAAACAAAAAATTAAAAAATTAACACAATTATAGTATAATAAGTAGAGGGCAACTAAATTGGGCGATGTTCAGATACAGACGAGGATACGCCTGATCTGCTCTTCCACATTACCCACTCATAACTATATTTAACATATTAATAATGTTGTGCAATGGACTAACAGACAAAATTTAAAAAAAGAATTAATTTGTGATAACTATTAAACTATATGATGTATAATACATTGGTTCATGGTAATATGGAATAACACAGTAAAAAGATGTTATTGCTGCTGCCGGTTAAGTAGGATTTTGCGGACGTATTTTTTAAATTGAGATGTGCTAAGTTTTTTACAAGTGTCAGGAAGCGAGTTGTATAGGTTAGCCACTTGGTACGTAAATGATCTTTCAAACAGAGCCGTTTTGTGATAAGGGGGTGTGATTAAATGAATCAATCTGGGATTAGTACTGAATCTAATCTTTTCATATAGATACAAAGGAAATTTTGCATTAATTATTTTGTGGTATAATACTGCAGCATGAACAAATCTCCGATTATCCATATTCAGCCAGTTTAATTCATTAAACTTATGGGAGATGTGTTCATGCTTTCTAATACCATAAATGAGTCGCACGCATGAATTTTGCATTTTCTGAATCTATCGGAAACGTCCAAACAAGGTCCATAGACACTATCACAATAATTATATTGTGACAGTACTAACGCCTCACGAAGTGTAATTTTTGTGGCCCGATTAAGGAGGTGGCGATTAATAGCCGATTTTCAGAGACACCAGGATTTTTCAGCCAATTTTGTCTCTTTACATTTCAACATTGCTGAAGAGTTCACATTTTATTCATTGAAAAAACGAATAAGGTAACAGTATGCTTTCTGAGCATTAGACTTAATTTTCGGACACTTTGGGTACCTACTCTTCGTTCTGTGGAGACTTCCACATTTGACTGTTAGGCAACACAACGAGTGATCACTGGATTACCACCTTATTCCAGACTCCAGATGCAGTATGGAGTCTTATGGACTAAATGCCTCTCTTACTATTTTGCGTTATTCTTCGATAAAGCTATCCTTATTCCTCACCGCAATGATTCCAAACTGACATGTGATTGAACCTTTTACTCAGTCGCCGGCCATTGCAAGGTGGCAATTTTTCGCCTCTGTTCATTCGGGCTCTCGCTTTTTTCTAGTGAAAATTGAATAGTTTGACGTATAATTTTTAATTTTGAGTCAAAAAAAGTTTAAAAAGTTTAAATCCGCAAATATGTTTACCACCCGCACGTCAGTAAGGGAGGTATTGCATTGGTGTAAAAAATGACCCCCCCCCTTACTTTTTTGACGGAAATACACGTTTTGAAGCACCAGGAACCCGAATCAAACAAAATCTCAGTGAGGCCGGTCTGTCGGTCCGTCTGCACCCTGGTGTACAACCTTCCTTTTTTTACCAAAAATCGACTACACCTAAATTTCTCGGGAAAACACTTTTTTTTGGGGCGTAGAATCCAAAACAATTCGTACTTTTTCGATTAGACTTCCCAATCAAAAGTTATAGTCTAGAAACTAATTTCGAAAGAAAATTCAGAGGGCTGTAACCTTTGAACTAGTAGCCCAATCTTGGAACTGTTTGAAATTATGGAATCTACAGGCCCTATTCTATAACAAAATTTTTTTTCCGGGTCGATCTGAGAATTTTTTTTCGGGGCAAAGAAAAAGGCAGTGTACAACCTTCCTTTTTTACCAAAAATCGACTACACCAAAATTTCTCGGGAAAACACTTTTTCTTATTAATTTTGGGGCGTAGAACCCAAAGGAATTCGTACTTTTTCGATTAGACCTCTCAATCAAAAGTTATAGACTAGAAACCAATTTCGAAAGAAAATTCAAAGGGCTGTAACTTTTGAACTAGTAGCCCAATCTTGGAACTGTTTAACATTATGGAAACTACAGGCCCCATTCTATAAGAAAATTTTTTTTCCGGGTCGATCTGAGACAATTTTTTTTCCGGCCAAAGAAAAAGGCAGTGTACATACAACCTTCCTTTTTTACCAAAAATCGACTACACCTAAATTTCTCGGGAAAACCATTTTTCTTATTAATTTTGGTGCGTAGAATCCAAAACAATTCGTACTTTTTCGATCAGATTTCTCAATCAAAAGTTATAGACTGGAAACCAATTTCGAAAGAAAATTCAAAGGGCTGTAACTTTTGAAATAGTAGCCCAATCTTGGAACTGTTTGAAATTATGGAATCTACAGGCCCCATTCTATAAGAAAATATTTTTTTCCGGGTCGATCTGAGACAATTTTTTTTTCGGGCCAAAAAAAAGGCAGTGTACAACAGGGTCTGCACTCTCATCTCAACTGAACCGATTGGAACCAAATTTGATACACATATTCCTCGACACAAAAGGGCAGAATCCCGTATCCGCAGGTGTGCTATCCACAGCAAATTTTTTCTTATTAAAAATACCCAAACCGTTTCCAAAGGATGCACTTTTTAGGAGCTTTCCAATGATGCACCGCAATTAATAAGGTACATACAATTTAAAATGTCGACGTGGGTTAGTAGGGGGCAAGGGACTAGGTGATAAGAACAATGCGCTTGGGCTTCATTTTATCAAAACGGTTTTAAGTACATTATTTAATGTCTACTAGGGAAAAGGATACGGTCCATTGTAACCTTTTAAAATATCACCATGTATGTATAGATTGAAATGGGTTTGACGTGTTTGCAACCTAAAGATTCATAGATAACAGTACCTACTCAAAATGCCCTTATTCGCAAGTAACATATTTGAAAATGAATTTATAGTCGCTCGCTGTTCGCACGCATTTTCAAACTTTAAACAAAACGATAAAACGTAAAGGCATAACGGTACGTGCACAAAATTCCACCACAAAAGGAGTACTTCCAAAGGCTTATATGTCATGTCCGTTTTGATCTAGCACGTATGTTCATCTATTACGGTTAGGTGATCTTCTTTCTACCGAAAGAGTAAATCACAAGATTTCATTTTGTTAAAAAAGCAGGTGTATTGAAGTTTCCAAACGTAAATTTTCGTAGAACAATATCCCAAAGGGAACTCTGAAACAAATATGTGGAGGGAAACATTTTCAAGCTTCACTTTTGACAAAGTATTCTAAAATGGTGCTCCACTTTCGGTAATAATCCAGCTGTGTTCTAGTAAAACGAGTACGCATCTTGAATACAGAACAATTCGTTCCTATTAAAATGATGAATTATTTTCCACAAGTGCGTTATATAAGTGTACTCGTTCAAAAGCTGACGGTTTTTTATCTTTGTGAAAAGGGGTGAATTTATAATTTAAGATGTCTGGGGACTTTTCCGCGTGCATTTGTAATCAGCTTAAATTTGGGTTAAACGACGTCAATTTTGCCACGCCTTAAATTTTCAATAAAAATCTCAATACCGTCAGGTATTATAAAGTGATTGGTAAACATAACACGAATTTCAACAATCGGCGTAAAAGAAAAATCACGGAAGCCTAAGTATTTGCACGACAATAACGTCCTGTGATATTATCAGGATGTTCTCGAAATGTCGAGTTGAACCTGATTTATTCTCTTACTTCCTTTTCGTAACCCAATCCCGCTCTTATATTACCGCCCGCTTTGAATAACATACACCCTTAACAAAGGCGAACAGATAATTACTCAATTTCGGACGCGCTCTATTAAATAAAATAGTTCTTTTATTGACGAATACCGCAGGGTAATCTCATTCCATAACCGTTCACCCTTGTCACATATGGAAATCTCCGGAGTTTGCACCCTCAGAATCACAAAAGTCCCCTTTCACACCGGGGTGGTTTTATTTAAACCTTAACGGAATACCTTCACGAATCTCCATTGACTTTTATAAAACGGTAGATATTCTATTTAAATTTCGCGCTTATTAAAAACGACGGGGTATGAAAAAGCGAAAGCGGGCGGTATTTAGTCGTAAACTGCGAACGCACGCGGTTATTCCATGTGAAATAAAAGTGGTGATTTATTCATGGCCGAATGGTCAATATTCTAATCTGGAGTTATCCTAACTGAAGATGTCTAAAAGCAATGATTGATGTACTTTTCATATGCAAAATTTTTTTAAACTCTTGTCGGCGTTCTCTTTTTTGCATTTTGTCAATATTGCACTTATTCCCTGAACGTATATGGAATATTACCTAATTGAAGAATCTTTCGGTTGTATCGCATATGTCTTTCCTTTTAGGTAATGCAAGTGCGTGGAAAAGAAGGGAACGCTCAATTTCTTGACGAATGGAATGCAATAAACATTACGCCGAAAAACAACGAAACAGAACAGTCCAATTTCATTGAAATCCACTAAGGAAAATCGTTCTTCGTGTGTGCAGGTTTTTTCATTACACAAGGATCCATATATTATAAAAGCTCTTCTTATTTAATTATAAAGTAGGCAAACAATTATTTATCAGTACATTTTACATCGTTTACCTACCTACAAATTGTGTTGCAATGAACTTTTATGGATATTAAGATTCTCGTTTTACAAAATCATAATTAACCAAATGCGTAACTTCAGAAGTTGTTTTGTTGGTAAATTAACGGAGAAAGGTGAGCGATACCTTTTTCAATTAGTTTATATAGACATTTTACAAAACAGATACAATTTTCTTTGACAAAACCTGTAGTACCAGGATTCCTCTGCAACCAAATCATTCATTTTTATTATTCTTTCCAAGATTTTTAGACCCCATTTTCCGCATTTGCAGCTGCTTCCAAAATTGTCTAAGTAGGCAACTAAAGATCGTATTTTTAAAAATTTACACCTTACAAAAAAACACGTAACTTTAAATTTATATTTATATTTATATATTCTAATAATTTTCATTGATTTTTGACACCACAGAAATGTCTGCATTCCAGCCTGTGATGGGTATGTAGATTAACGTAGTGATTGCGAATACTCAGATATTGCAATGTTTTTTATTGGCACACAAAAGTAATAAGGAGAGGTGGCACTTGATTGGCGTTTCAAATGAAGAGGTATTAAATTGGTACGCAAAATAAAAGTTGGTTGAAAGAAATTGGTTTCGGTACTGAGATCTTTTTACATGGCGATTCTGCCAATTGAAGATGCAATAAGAAAAGTGCATAATCAGTTACAAAAAATGCAGTAGGGTCGAAAATAAGTTTTACATCTTACCACCACCGCGACTCTCACGTAAATTCTGCCTCAATTACGTCCTCCCTCAGTTCGTGATCATGCCAGCAGACGAATGTTGAATCTGTCATTAAAATTTAAAAAAAATGAGAAATTATAATAAGAAAATTTCATAATCTGTTACCAAAAAAAATGCAGTAGTGTCGAAAATGAATTTTACATCTCGCCACCATCGCGAAAAGTTAAGCTTCTCTGATGTACAGGGTGTCCTATTTATAAAGGTCACAAGCCATATCTATGGAACCATGGAAGGTACCTTGAAGGAGTTGAATGCAACTTCTACTTAAGATTTTCGCATAATTGGTCACATTGGAAAGAGCTCTCTTCGTTTAATCAGATTTTACATTAACAGAGTCTTTTTAGTATATGTGACAGTGAAGCTCTGCAGTTAACGGTGTCATAAATATGGTCTGTGACCTTTATTAATAGGACACCTTGTATATTCTGCTCCAAATGCTGTCTAAATTCGCGCTCCTTCCAGTAGATGAATGCTAAATTTGCAATTAAATTATAATAAGAAAAGTAACATCATCAGTCACAAAAAAATGCAGTAGCGCCGAAAATAAATATTACATCTCACTATCACCCGAAAAAGGCAAGCTTCTCTCACATATATCCTGCTCCAATTGCGAACTCCATCAGTTCGTGATCATTCCAGAATACGATGTTAAATCGTTCCGTGGGACGCAGTTGAGTTGGAGGTAGGTGCGGTACTAAGAATCTCTGGTTCGAATCGGGGTTCGGAGATGGATGTTTTTAAATATACAGTGGGTTGGGTTGGTACAGCAGCTTTGGCTGAAACTCCGCCCACTCAAAAATAAAGGCAAAAAATCTGCAATTAAAATAAAAAATGCAAAGAGAATAGGACATAATTAGCCACAAAAATGCAGTAATAACGTCGAAAATAATTTTGCATCTCGCCACTATCGGGAAAATAAAGGTCTGGTGCTCACATCCATCCGATTTCAATGGCGTCCTCCCGCTGTTTGTGCCCATTCCAGATGATAATGGTAAATCTGTAATTAAAATAAACAATTTCAGACCAATTTAGACAACGAGCGGCAAATCCAAATGACCAAAATTTAAGTCCCTTGACTCTATTACTGAAAACAATTGGAAAAATCGAAACCGTTTGCGAGTTATCACGTACACAGACGAACGGACAGAAAATCCAAATGACCAAAATTTAATCAGTCTCTTGACGATTGTCTACCTTTTACTTAAACAAAGTTGGAGGGATCCCCGCAGCATTTTTGCGGGATTAATTACGCACATAAATGGGGGATTTGCGGGACTGAGGAATTTGTCGACCAAGGGGACGACTCTGTTTGCTTTGTTAATGAAACGCATAACGGAGAAATTATTTTTAAAATAATTGTTAAACTTTTTTCGTTAAAACTGTACTATGATTTTTGAGGCACTTTACAAGTTCACCTTTTGCGCTTTACAGGTGATTTTTTGAGTTCTAAGTTAGGCTGAAGGTGGGTACTTTTTTGTTGAATATTGTGATAATTAGCGATTTATTTTAATACAAAAGTTAACCGACCAAAATTGCTTATTTGCCAATTTATTTTAACATCTAACGATCCCGAAAATACCGGGATTGAGATTTTGCTGCGGGATTGCATTCCCTACTAGAAACCGATTTCGAAACAAAATTCAAAGGGCTGTAACTTTTGAACTAGTAGCCCAATCTTGAAACTGTTTGAAATTATGGATTCTACAGGCCACATTCTATAAGAAAATTTTTTTCCGAGTCGATCTGAGACAATTTTTTTTTCGGGCCTCAAAAAAAGGCAGTGTATAACCTTCCTTTTTTACCAAAAATCGGCTGCACCAAAATTTCTCGGGAAAACACTTTTTCTTATTAATTTTGGTGCGTAGAATCCAAAACAATTCGTACTTTTTCGATCAGACTTCTCAATCAAAAGTTACAGACTAGAAACATGTATATACAGGCGGACGGACAGAAACGCCAAATGATTAAAACAGAAAATTCAAAATTATGAACGAAATTGTGAGGAGAAAAGTACAGAATCAGCCACAACAAGTGCAGTAGCGTCGAAAATAATGTCTGCATCTCACCACCACCGGGAAAAAACTGCTTTTAATATTCCTGCCAATTCTTCCTCGACCTTTACGCAGTATATTTTCCGGTCAACACAGAATCTACGGGAATCATTATCTTTACGGGATTGATCTTTAGTTCTAAAGGTTCTTTCATTTTTCATTATTCACGAGCGACCTAGAGCTCGTTCCAGATTTTGGATCCGTCCGTACGCCCGTCTGTCCGTCATTATACATCAGAACGGTTTCGATGTTTCCAGTTCTGTTTTCAGGAATAGGTAGACAATGGTCAAGAGACTGATTTCATTTTCATCATTTGGACTTTCTGTCCATCGGTCTGTATTGGTCGCTCATTCTCTATATTAAACAGTGTATTCTCTCTCATGAATGGAAATATAGTCGCTGTTTTGTTTCTATTTTTTATTTAATTTATTTATGAAACCATTCACTCATTTTTGAGTAGCTATAGCTCTGGAGTTTCCACTCTTAAGTTTATTGCTGTTGGTGTCGCTTCTGCTTCGCCTGACGTCTCCATGTCGGTTTCCTGCATCGAAATCGCAAATGTATCCATTCTTCGGTTACGATCTTTGAACTCAAAAATCATCGCTTTTCCTTCTATAGCATAATCCTCTCTAATTTTCCCATCCTTTTATTTGATGACTCAACTCAATAATGACACAATTTGTTGGATTAATTATAAGAAACAAATTTCTGAAGGTTAAATTAGCATTACACTTTACTTCATTCGCGTAGAACTTGTGTAGACAACGCGATGCAGATAGGTAATTAGAATTCTAGTAATACTCCGTGACTAATCATTTTACATAATGGAAACACACCACCGGCCAAAACCGGCTACGTCTTCATTTCTAATCCCTTGACGAATTTAATAAGTTTGTATTTCAGCTGCCTATAAAGCAAAATTTAATAGCCCGTACATCAATCGAACCATTATAACATTTTAGGGCCCACTGGGAAAGAATACGTTACAGTAGGGGGTGATAGATTTTTTTTATTAACAAAAGGTCAATAGGGGTGATTATATATTGATTAGTGGAACGGGTGCTATTAATTAAGTCGCATCGCTTTTTCATGAGGGCTAGATTTTTTACAAGTGGGCGTACATATAATATTGGATAATTTAAGACCATTTAGGGTGCATGTTACGTGTCATTGCTAATTGTGCCCACTTGATTTTGACAATTTATTACTTTATTCACTTTTTTCTCTCTCCCCGTTTAGGGATATGTGGACGGTCTGGACGGGAATGATTCATACGTATTTCATTGCTAGTTTTATGTAAACCTACGCTATAACTCTAGGCTTAATCACATTTCTAGTGGGTTTCATTTCCTATTCTCGGAACACTATTACATATAAACGTTGTTATTTCGTCAATCTCAGCGTTTTTCCCTTTTGTCAGTTTCTTTAAAAATATGCTCGTGCGTACTAAATTGCGAAACAATTCCGAAACTTTCTCACGAATAACAAATCTTTCCAGAACGATATGCTAATTTACGCAACGTAGACCCAGAAGTTATGTTCGTATTGATTGCGAAAGTTTGAAAAATTCGTAATTACAAAATTGTTACGGAAACGGAAACAGTTTTATATTTAAATTAAATAATGATTTAATTGGATCACGTAAACCTTTTAAACTGTCAGAAAGTTTTTGAATTTTAAATTAGTTAAATAAGCGACAACTTTGGAACTTTACAAATTTTCGGTAACACCGTCGAAAACCTCTATACCTTAGTCTGAAGTTTGTATTTGTTTAGAAAGTGGTTTAATTTTACAGTTTCATTTAAATATTAGGGAGCACTTATAAGCAAATAAATTGCATATCCTTTATTCACGCGAATTCCAGAGAAACGCGACCTTTTCTGCTGAAGTTTGAGAGGCAACAGTCAAAGCTGGTTTCACTTTCTTCCAATCAGATAAACAGGATGTTCCAAGAGTGGAATGCGTACTACAACACTCCCACATATCGATTTTTGCATCTCATTTCTCATCAAATGTGGATCACTAAATTTTAACAGGCAGTACCATAAAATATCCCTATCCTCTCTATATTGGTGTTGAAGTAGAATTTGCGCAACCGGTAATGTAGAAATATCCACGCGTCGTTCGAGCCTCTTGCGCAAATGAAGGGTCCAAATTAAAGTGCTAAATCATCCACGTACTGCATAGGTAATCCAAAAGAAATAACGATGAGAAACAATAAGGAAATTAAAACCCTCGTATTGGTTAAATGGAGAATACTTAAAAACGTTTCGATGGAGTCACCAAGCATCAAAGAAAAAGAGAGAACACTACAAACATAATTATGGCAGCAAAACACTAATCCCTTAAGCAGGTGGACACGTAGTCAGAAAAATAATGGTTACCAAGAGAACATTATTGTTGATTAAGGTCCCTGCGCCAACATAAAACTCGCTAAAACAAATAAAAATAATATTTTTTTAAAGATGATTTTACTAATAAATAGAAAAAATGGTTGTAAACCTTTGCACTTATTCAAATCATTCGAAAAATTGCCTGTGAAGATCAAAAGAAAATTTAAATATCCTTATTTTAAAAACGTTTTAAATCGCACTGATTTAAATCACGTGATAATAACAATACGGATTTAACTATTCCTGAAAGTGATAGCTCTAGGGATTTGTAAAATTAATCGACTTTCATTTCTAAGTAACCTTAGAATCTACCTCCGGATTCCGTAAAAATCATGTTAGAACCCTTTTAAAGACGTTTTTGAGTATTCTTAGTAGTTCCCTTAGGACTATTTCTAGGAGAAGCTTTCAATTTTCAAATATTAGAAATTTTCATGGAAACCCTTTAAAAAAAGTCGTGCAGTTACACGAAATTCCTACAAATCTTAGGAATAGTTAGCAATTTTTCTTAGAGAATTTCTAAATCTTCCTTGAATTATTAATGAATTGTTCACATTCTGAGAAATCTCTCAGCTAGAATTTTTTTAAAAAACATTTTAATCGTATTTGCGAGAAAAGTCTCACACAAGTTCTTCAAAATTTCTTTCTTTGAAATAAAAGACCATACGATTCGGCGGATTTGTATGGGTTTCATATCAAAATACAATACCAACCTAGGGCCACGAACGATAACAAGTAATGTTCTTCCTTATAATAAGAAAATAATTACCAGAAATGAAAGCTTAGACAAATGTTTGACTTGCACTACTGTTTTTCCTTAACACGAATTAAACAATGAGGATGTAATTTAAAAAGCTTCGGCTACTTTTTTGAAACACATTTTTTAGTTTAATGGAGTTTTATCACTGCTCGTCAATAAATTTACGTCTCTGAGCCAAAATTGAATACCTTACGCCCTTCCGCTGAGTTGGATTACTGACCTTACAGTCAACGTGTGGGGGTAAAGTAAAATATTTAAGTACTTCTATTCGACAAACGAAGTGTAAGGTACTGTAATATTGCTTGTGGCCAGCAAATCATCAACCTTGCTTGTCCCGAAATAGGGCGACGCGACGCCTGGACGAGTAAAACTAATAATACCTAGGTTCAATTAAATCGTAATTATTAGATTTACTTTCTGCCGTTAACCAAAAGACTTGGAGAGGCAATCATTTACACACAGTAGGTGTCATAATAAAAGTGTTAGAGCGATGTCGGAATAACAACAACAGAAGAGATATACCGATTGGAAAACACCCACTGATTGAAAGGAATAAAGCATTTGAGACAATCACAGAGAATGGTTAAGTACTGCTGTCAAAGAAGACGTTAACAGACCGGCCAAAGTGTCTACTTTAATATTAAAGCAGATTATATATGAAAGAAAGAAATAAAAAGCAATAGCAGATCAAATAAAAGAAATGGTGTCGTAAAATGAAAGAGCTTTGATTGATGGAGAGGGAATTTATATAAGAACAGAAAAAGGCTAAAGCTTAGAAAAACGGAACCCGGGCGGTCGCCTAAAATTGTCAAGATTTGTCGATTATTATTATTTTCTCTTTTTTTTGTGCGCCGCAACGGAAAAAGGCATTGTGTGCGGGACTTTCTAAACGGTTTCCACATAAATAAATAAATTTGAGAAGCATTTGCCTTAAATTAACCGAAGATATAATCAGAATCACCTATTCATATGTGATAATTTATACCGCGAGATGGCCCATAATGATGACCTTAGATAGATCTTCAACTGAAATAACGTAATACACACAAAACACGTTTTCGTAATAAAGACCTACAACCGTGTATTCTGAAATGAAAAATTATAGATATAAAACGCTGCAGAGGTGAAACTTTAATTCGGCCGCAATAATTTAACAATAAATGCGGTCGATTGTTGAGTGGAAAACGAATGCGCTTTTCGGAAAACTTTTATGGGATAAGTTGGAAATAATTAGACTTTTAATAAAAAGTTTTTGAGCAATTTTCTAAAAAAAGCTTTCGTTGTGGAAATAAACACGAATTCACAGGAAGCAGATCCAGACAGCGGAAATACACACTGATTATTTATTATTATGGCGTAAACCTTGAAGGGGATGTATTGTAGTCTCTCTAATTCGTTGGTTTTATTACACTTTTTTATTACGTGTGTACTACTATTTCGCGCCCCTCCTCAAAGTAAAATTCTTTTACACTGCTTATAAATATTCCGCATTAAAATACGTTTTCAGTACAATACATAAACTCGTCTCGTGCACAATGCGGAACGTAAAGATTTGTTATAGACGTCGTTTTGGCACTCTCCTCGATGTCAAACACTTTCATTGCGGCGTGGGAATAAAACTTTATGGAGTAATCGTCACATCCATTAATTTTCTATTGAATTGCACTCTATGAACGATTTCAGAGAGATGATGAGTCAAAAGTGTGACGTACAGTTTCGACACATAGAACGAATTGATAAAACCTGCATTATTCAGGTCTTCTGTTTTAATTTCAGAAGATAAATTATTTTGGAAAAAGCACGGTTTTCGTGTTGAGTACTATAGATTGATAGAAGTCTACCGCTACCTTTAGTGTAATTGTGACTACGAGGGGGTTACTAGAGATAATACATAATGTCTTACATTGTAAGTAATTTGATCCATATACTTTTAACTGAAAAGCTTAGTAACTTAACTACATACAATAGGGTCCCCAGGCATTTTCTTAAAAGCTCATTAAGCTCAATGATATGGTGGCTACCCTCCAAGCCATAAAAACAATAACAAACGCTCATTCCTGTCGTAACTACCCTCAAAGTAATAAAAACAATCCGTAAAACACTTTCAACAATTTTTTTTCAAATTTTGCTTGCCAGAAAGTATTAATAAATGGTTAAAATAAGATTGCCGACTACTTCCGCAAAGCTCATTGTAGTCGGATGTACCCTCTATTTTTAAAATCATCCTCTAAGAACAATTGTTTTTAATTTTAAAAGCTCAATGAAGCCTTTTTTTTTACGTTGCTTGACTGAAAATATTAATTAAAAAATAGTTACTAGCATCGCCTCCTATTTTCGTAAAGCTAACTGTGGTCGTAATTACATACACAGCCAAGAATGTGTATTTGTCCGGTGTCCGGAATCCTTTACCACGGAAAACGTTTGTTTACACATACATGTAAGAGTAGATATACTTTCTGCGAAGCAAAGCCTGGTCAAGTGGGTTTATTTATCGTTGCGAATATTCTGAAATTTTCGAAAACTTTCGGTAATATTAATATTCATCTTTTACAAAATATACTATACAAGAAGTTGATTTTGTGATAGATATAGATGTTAGCCCATTACAGTACCCCCTCCTTGTTCTTGAAACAACTGATCAGTTGAATCAAAAACAACATACTTAGAGTTGATAAAATACATTCATAGAAACATAAAAAAATATCAACATTATTTACAAAAAAAACCAGAGAAAAATAAAAGGGGACCTAACTGTATTAGGTTTGGTTAGGCGAGACATAGGTTGCTACCTGTAAGTTTATAGTACTAATCTATCGATTTTTGTAATGATCTGTGTCTTTCTTTTCTCTTTCTTTCTCTTGTTCCAATCTCTTTGGTTTATTCTCATCATTCTCGTAACTGGTTCTTTTCCAAATGGTTCTTTCTTAAATTTTTTTTTAAATTCTTCCTCCTAAACATCTGCTGCTCCTAACTTCTTTCCGACTTTTCCATCTGGTAATTCTCATCAAGGTTCTTCGGTGCCCCCATTTCCGGTAATTTAAAATTTTGTGCTTTTTTGTTCAGCTAATGCTAAATTTTCTTGAATATTGGCTGTTTTCTCTTCTCCGTTGGTTTTCATCGAGTTTCAGTTCTTTTTCTAATGTATGGTTCTTCTGCTGTAGCAAGACTGACTCCTTTTCCATAATCGAATAATCGAATTTCTGCTATTTTGGTGTACTCCTTGCGCGGGGTTGTTTTTTTACTTGTTTCTCTCCTTAAGTAGGTATACTCGTATGTGTACGCTTGTACAGTGGCATGTCTATACGGAGTATTTACACTTGGGCTTGGCATATCTTTCAGAAAACGCTGTTTACCAACTACATTTTACTGAAATACTGAGCGAAATAAACTGTCTTGAAAAAACTGCATGTCAATAGGAAAATCGTTTAGCTTACAAACAATATGAAAGATACCGAGGTAAAACGAAATACATTTCAATTCACTGACTGATATTTCCAATCTCGGACAAGTTTGCGTCGGAATTGTACTGTACGTATGACAGTAATTCCATAATAGAATGAGAAAGGTTTTTCCGTAAGCTTTCTTTTGAGACTACGGAGAAAATGATCCGCCGGGAAATTAGCGTGGCGATATATCTTTGTTGATTGAAACTTGACAGCGGGTCTTTCTTTCGATTGACAATAAAATAATCTGTTAATATTGAATGGACTAGAACTACTTCGCGTGCTTAGAATTTCAAAGCAGGAAAGGGGTACGTGAAAAATAATGGGGTTACAAGGAAACGTATTTTATCGGCGGAGATTTGCCTATTTAAGCGGTTAAGGCGGTTGTGTTTTAGACGTGCAATATTACCACAGTGATCCCTTACGGGTACGAGGGAAGTTGTACATTTGCAACCCGAACGCACCTTCAGGATGAATGCGAATCAATAAAAATGCTTCGATGTACTTATTTTAATTTGGATTCGTTTCCTTCGAATAATCGTTAATCTAAAGGAACGTTATTGGGAAATGTCGGCCATAAATGCCCTTCCGCAATTCCAACAGTTATTTATAACTATCCGTTGAGTTTGCAAGAAAATTGCTGTTTGGCCATAGATCCGCTCTGTATCGAATTGATGAATAAAAGCGGCTCACACAGGAGCACTTTGAAGTCGCGATTAAACTTTTGGATTTCGCTGGGGGTCGGATGTCTATACGTGAATAAGAAGTTTCCGATGGATTTCGCTGAATAAGGCTATTTTGTTGGTACAGATGAACTAGCGAGTTCCAAAGTATTCAACGAAATAAATGCTTTGCTTGCTCCTTCCGCATATTTCAGTTCAACTATTCCTACCTTTCGCTAACTTATCCTGAATGCGCTCCATTATATCAATTTTAATCAAAGCAAAAATGTTTCGCATTTATTTACGGAAAAATTGTTTTTAATCTCCTAAAAGGCCGTTTCTGTTTGTATTGGCGGTATATTTAAAGGGGTTTAATAATAAACAAAGTGCCTAACCAAATTTTAACGCAAGCAAAATATTTACACATACAAACTATCAATAATACCACTCGCACCCTTCTAAGCCTATCTCCGTCCTAATCGAGGGTTTTGATTTTTTCACATCTCCTTCCACAAAGGTCCCCTTCAAAATATAGGGAGCGAGTGGCACACTTTACACACTACCTAACTGAGTAGCTGTGACAGTGCACAGCAGCATTTCCGGCGGAATTCCCAGCATTCCCCACGACCCTGCTAATTGCCACCTTCCACCCACTAAACCCTAATGACGCTCTTTTAAAGGGACCATGTGTGTGCGCATTTATACGTAGCGATTCCTTGATGTGCATCAAATTCCAGAAATTTTTTACAATTTATTGCCGTGACGCGTTCAATTATTTTTTCGTCATTGGCCTTTTTAAGCGGCGTAATTTAAAATGTCACTCCTTAATCCGTATCGCAATTTATGCCCCCAACTATAAATTTACAACCCCGATGACATCGCTTCCTGCAAGTCTGCAATTTAATTTTGATAATATGGAGAAATTTTACAAGTAAAATCTTTCGATAAAGACGCCGGCTAAACTAGCCACGTAATCCTTGTGTAATGATTTCGTAATTTGTCCCAATTTACTACCAATTATAAAAGAAAAATCGCGTATAAACCCGCATCATTAGAAGCTGGATGCAGCTGCTTAGCTCTTCAGTCAAAAAAATTATGAATAAATGTGTGTGTTAACATTATTGTACTGGAGCTTTTTATATTAATTTAATTAATTAATTAATTAGAAATACCATGTAAGTGTAATGCTCTAGAACAACTTTGGATCATCCTGAAATTACCTAAATGCAACTTAATTATTGGAGTTATCTACAGGAGGCAGGAATTTGCTTGCGATGAATTCTTTGACGCGCTTGAAGAAACCATTTCACATGTAATTGCGCTTGGTGATCAATTACTATATATGGGCGACTTTAACGTTGATCTTTTGAAGTTGTCGGATAACATGACCCAAAAATTGTTATGCATTTTGGAAGTATTTGGTCACCATCAGATAATAAATGAGCCGACCCGAGTAACAGGATCTAGCAGTACACTGATTGATCACATTGTAGTATCAAATGACATAGAAATTATTCAGTCAGGTGCATACAGCGTGCACGGCCTTTCTGATCATCATGTGGTATATTGTAAATATCCTGCGACCTACTCTAAAAAACATAGTCCTTTTTTTTACACGTACCGTGATTTTCATAATTTTGATTTAACTTCCTTTGATAATGACCTTAAGTCTATTAATTGGCAGCAATTGTTTATGTTATCCACTGTTGATGATAAAGTAGATTATTTAAATTATCATATCGTACAATTATTTGACAAGCATGCAGCACGTAAAACTGTCAGAATTAGCAAACCTCCAGCTCCGTGGCTGACTGATAACATTAAACTTTTGATTGAACTCAGAAAAAAAGCCTTTACAAAATTTAAAAAATCCAAATTACCTTCCCATTGGAATTATTATAAACAGTTACGTAATTTTACTACAACTGCCATTAGGTCTGAAAAAAAAGCATATATAGAGTCTCATCTTAATCAGAGTGTAAGTACGCGTACAAGTATTTGGAAAAGGTTAAAGCAAATAGGGCTATGCGAATCTTCACATAAACATGAAATACCACCTAATCTTTGTGATGTAAATAAAATCAATGAAGCATTTAATGAATTATCTAATACTAGCCATGTGAATATTGACCACTTGATTGAATTCTACAATCTGAATACGCATAAATTGTTAGATGTTAAATTTAATTTTAATTTGATAACTGAAGCAGAGACGCTGAAGACTTTCTTATCTTTAAAATCAAATTCAATTGGCTGCGATCAAATCAGTCTGACAATGTGGAAATTATGCTTACCCTATTTGGCTTCGATCATAACGCACATCATTAACTGCTGTTTGAGTGAATCGACTTTTCCCAATGCTTGGAAGAACGCCATTGTGGTACCGCTACCTAAGATAAAGAATGCTCAAGATTTTAAGGACCTACGGCCAATTAGTATTCTTCCCTGCTTGTCAAAAGTTCTTGAAAAGATCATGGCTTCACAAATACAACACTTCTTAAACAGTGAGAAAATGTTACCTCCGATGCAGTCAGGTTTTCGTCCGGGGCATAGCTGTAATACGGCACTTGCATTTGTAACCGATACAATCTTATCTGCGATTGACAAAAATAACTTAACTATGCTGATATTATTAGATTATTCAAAAGCATTCGATAGAATTTCTCATAAATTGCTTACATCCATCCTTAATTACAATAGTTTCAGCACTTCGGCTGTGCACCTGATTGAAAGTTATATATCCAACCGCACTCAGTGTACTAGGCTTGATGGAAATGTGTCTACCTCTCTCTCTGTTATGGCGGGTGTACCACAGGGATCTGTCTTAGGACCATTGTTGTACATCATCTATACCAGCAAAATACAAGATTGTCTTAAACATTGTATGTATCACCTCTATGCGGATGACACGCAGTTATTCTATACATTTCCAGCTCATAAAATTGAGGATGCGAATAGCCTCATAAATTCTGATTTGCAAAGTTTAGTAAACACTTCTGAAATGCATGGTCTAAAACTTAATATTAACAAGTGCAGTGTCATGTTATTTGGTCGAAACAAAATCCGAAACAATAACATCTCGCAAGTTGCAATACAAATTAAAGACAGTTTGCTTCCTGTAGTGTACAGTGTCAGAAATCTAGGTGTTGTGGTAGATAATCAACTTCGTTTTAAAAGTCACGTGTCAGGACTCCTTCGAAAAGCCTATCTTAATCTAAAAATGATCTTTAATTTAAGGCATAGCCTCAATCGTAAGATTAAGGTAATGCTTTGCGAATCCTTAGTTCTATCACATTTTAATATATATACGGCCCATGCCTGGACGCAAGTGACGTCAAACGAGTGCAACGCATGCAAAACTCTTGTCTTAGGCTCATCTTTGGTCTAAAAAGATATGAGCATGTTAGTAATAAGTTAAGTGAGGTTAAATGGCTTAACATGTCAAATCGTAGAGTGTTACACGCAGCATGCCTCTTATACAACATCATTTCCACGAAAACACCAGATTACCTATACAGCAAAATTAAATTTAGGCATAATGTCAATATTAGAAACAAAAACTTCACTTCTTTACCAAGTCATAATACCAGTATTTTTCAAAGATGTTTCACTTACAATGCTTCAAAAATTTATAATTCCTATTACAACGTTTTCACTGATTCAAAGTTTTCTTCTCTAAAATCTTTTAAAAAAGCAATGTATACCTTACTTATGGATAGACAGCGGAGTACTTGAAACTGTTGAGTCACTTAAAGTTTGGCACAAACCCAAATTATGCAATTCTGCCATTTGTGGTCGAGTATTAAAAGCTCGATAGAATGGGGTTAAGTGGTAGAACAGACAGTGTGGTACCCTCTTGGGTGCCCACCAGTCTGAACTTTCGCCCCTTTGAGCTAACATGCTTTTTTTTTATTTTTTTTTTTTATTCATTAGAATATGTAATATCATGTTTAGCTCAATAAATGCCTATTATTATTATTATTATTATATTTTTTAAGGGCTATTGTCTACGGTTTGTACGTAAAGAATACGTATGTTAATCCGGTATATGAGCCCTTGTTTAGTAGCTCTACTGCTGGTCGGTTTTGGCTATGCCTTTTGATTGTTAGTCTTGTAGAACGCCCCTGGAGTGCCTTTGGTGTTCTTGGTTCCCACCAGTGAGAACGATGATCTTGTTCCTTATTATGACGTTTAGGACGTTTTGGTGGAATTTGACATTCGGAGGAAAACTCACGGATTATTACGACCAATCATCCCAAAGTAATTTCTTGTGTACTAAAAATTCTGCCTGGAGTTTAGTAGGAAAGACTGCAGATACATAAATTAAGAAGGGAGCAATCCCTTAATAGGTTAATCATGTAACCAGTTTGGGAATAAGCAAAGATGTACGTTGCGAATAAATTTAAGCCCATAAACTATAGGTAATCTTTTTGTGCTTATTACATCACGAACTTGCAGTTTCCAAGGGAAAGAAAACTAAAGGAAACTTTAAATTCATGTATATTAAATGTATTTAAGAAGCTTAAAAAAGTCATTTAGAAAAAATCCCAAGATGCACATAACTCTTTCAGTTCCTGTTACACTGGTGTAGCATAATTTAGACACGAGTTACCTTCGTTGCTAGATATTAGCAGTTATTTATGTAAGCAGTTTACTTTTTATTGCGCTGCTATTAGATATTTTAAGCGCGCAACTTGTATAGGAAAAAGCGTAGTGAAAAACTATTTTAATTTAATTACGCCTCAGCGTGACAATTCGGCTTCTAATTGGCTTCAGCTTGAAGCACCGAAAGACGAAATAACCTTCATTAACCATAAAGTTTCCACACGTCATTTTAAATCACCGTGTCAGATTTTTCTTCGCTGCGAAGGTAATGAGCACGCTTGACGTGAAAAATGCAATTTTCGCCAATCGGATTCGGCACTGACCCTTTCTTTTCATTTAACTGTAGGCCGGTTTACAACATTCTATATATACAACCGGATAAATATATTAAACCTCTTTTATCCAGTAACAGTTCGTAGCGCCGTAAATTATCCTGTCAGATATAAAATGTTGCAAACTAACACAATTTTTTAAAAGAACGAAACACTCAAACCATCTGCCCTTTCTAAATGGAGCTTGAGTCCAAAATCGAACCGCTCAATCAATTTCTATTTTTAGCCATAAGCCATTCTGATCACTTCCACATCCTCTTTAGATTAATACGCGGCTGGGAATTGGAAATAAATTTTGGTCCTGTTGAAATGTATATAAACGCCGATAACGGAAATCTTGTATCTTAATTACTTGCCGCTTTAAATATACACCGTACGGGAAAAAAGTGCGGTTCGTTATTTTTAATGTCTATAATCACGTTACACGTATAGGATGCAGTGTAATTTTAGTAAGGCGATAGTTTACACTTACTTAATTTTAATCGTACGCCTTTATAACTATATCGTTGAAAATTATAATTTCAATTTTCGTGGAGGTATAAAGTTATAATTAGACGCAGCGGGAGGTGGTGAATATCTACAGGGGGTTTCTATTGTGGTGTATTAATTTTATTCAACATTTCAGTTTCCAAATTCTACAATATTTTCGATTAACATTGTGTCATATTAACTACCCTTTTTTTGCACGACTTTGAAATATCAGGGGCGGACCAATACGTGACCGGTAGAGAACTAAATAATACAACAAATAAAAATAAAATAATAATATATTATCTAGGAAATTTAAACAAAATGGAAACCGAAAATCGCTAAAACTAAATAGGAAAAGCAAGGAAAACGCAAATTTTTCATGAAACGTTAGTTCAGTACATTGTGAACTGAATCGAACGACAAAAATGACGGTGATTTGTTAATTCTCGGCTATTTATTTAAACTGCTAATGTGCAAGAAGACGAGTATGAGACATGGAAAACTGACTTGATCAGTATCATCAGGCAATAATTTATAAACTGGTATTAAAAATGCAATTTTAGTTTCTGGCCCGTTGTAGTGAATCAGATCGATTAATTATGATCCAATCACTCTCATCGCCTTCCCCAATTTCAGACTTGTCGGTTACATTAATTTCTGTTTTTAACATTGGCATTAATCATTGAGTGATCGTCGTCGAAACACGAAATATCAGGATTTTCTCTTCAAAATAGTCAAAGAGAACTATTTGATGTAGTCTATGAACGAAAGGAAACCAACATTTTTTTCAGAACAGAAAGTAAAACAGTAGCTAAAAATAATAATGGCAAAATCAAATTTTCACCCGGAAAATTCGCATTTTAATATGTAGTTAGGCATGTCGCTATTTTAATTTATATATCATATGACAGTGACAGTCGTATTGCATTTTAGATTTTCAGGTTTTGAATTTTAATTATCTTTTGACGCGTTTTATAAGTAATTTTCATTATACACAACATATAGCTACATTAATGTAATTTTTCTCTTTTGGAAATATGAATTTGGACCCGGCTCCTTGGATAAGATGCCATCTTTGCGACAAATGCTTTCACGAAACATGTGTCTCACTGGCCGCAACCTCGACATCATCAAACAAGGAGCAAACGATTCGCGTTCAAGTTCCTCCATCTCAACTGCCATCCCAAAATGACTCCATTAACTGTCCCGAATGCTCGAGAGGCCCCTTCCAAATTCATGAAAGTCTAAAGCGGTACTGGTCCTTCCCACACCCTGGCATTGACTTCCCCGCCTTTGACCAAAATCGTATCCTTCCAACTGATGACCGTGCGTATTTGATCGGTCGACTGATCATTTTCCTTGCCAAAACTTCAAATGGGAATACCTCATGAATGAAGTGTGGGAATAGAATATTCACCAAGAGAAAATGGAACGACTACACGAAGGGCATTTGTCGTTTGGGTCATGTTCCTCAACAACAAAATCGAGAAAAAATGGTCATGTATGTCGTATAGTAATTAGCATATCTTCATTATGAAACTACCATGTAAGAGGTTTTTTAATTGCCCTTTTTCTTTTGGTCATCCTTAAAGCTTATAATTATTAAAACTCCCCTTTTGTGTATTGTATGTATCAGGTCGCCGAACGTTACAAGTGTGGTGGGTTTATACAAAAACAGTCAAGAAAATATAATGGAAATTATGTTAAGTTTCCTACAATCAACGCTAGGGGGATCTGCTATTGAACTTTCGAAAAAATATAGCTTTAAAACCAGCACCGAGTGAGTTTCGTACATATTTACTTACCCCATCAAACCTCTACTCTGCATAGGTTTTAGAAACTACCACCTTTGCTGTTATTTAACTTCCCACGCAAAAGTTATAGTTTTACAATCAGTTGCGGCACAAACCTAGACAAAGTAGAGGTCTGTTGGGGTAAATTAATTTGTAGAAAGTTTTAAACTATAAATCTAGCAGAGTGGAGGTTTGATGGGGTAGGAAAATGTGTGCCAAAATTGCTCTTGGATCGCCAAACATTAAAAGTGATTTGTTATTGAAGCCATTCTGTGGTTACAATTTCCACGCTCTCATCTTCATTATTTCCATTTGAAATTTTTGAGGTGAGTGTTGTTGTGGGGAATATGTGAATAGGGTTTAATTTTTACGTGCCCCCGAAAACCATAGTTGACGTGAGTCAATGGTTTTTTAAAATTAAAGTCAATATCAGCTCATTAATTCAGGGTGGGTGGTTTCAACTGGAATGCACTGTATACATTAGTCCCCATACCTTCGGGACATCCCGTCCCTTGTGCATGCTAATAAGCCTTAATCTTCCAGGAGCGAAATTCGTAGCTGAAATTTATTCCGTTATGAATTATTTCGTTGAGCACTGCTCGGATGAGAATTATTCCGAGAGAAATAAGTGGGCTCTTGAAAATTAAAAAAAATTGCAGAATTTCCCAGTAAAGTCTTTTGCGAGTTTACCAAATGAGAATTCTGGGTAAGCTAATTGTGCGGCTGTAAAATTGAAAATTGAAATCTGGAAATTCTGAACCATTCCAGAGAAAGCTCGGCTGATCCCAACAGATCGTTAACTTAAGTTTCAAATAAAGGTAAGCCGGATATATAACTTTCATTAGAAATGGGAATTACAAGATTTCGGTTGAAATTAAGACTCGATTCGTTCGGATTTATGAATTTCAGTGTATCGGGTAGGTTCCACGAAATTCTAAGAAAACTGCTCGACTCGAATAGCCTAGCATTCAGGGGTGGGTACAGTTCGGTGAACTGCTGAAGAAATTTAAAGCTAAGCTGGACCAATTAAAAACAAACTGTGGAGGGCGTGATGACGATGTTTAAAAAATCTCAAACCTAACCTAAATTAGCATTTCTAGTGCATTTTGTTACAATAATAAACACGTTAAAGTCAAAGACTACTCGATTTTCCAGCTTGACTTTTCACCTCTAACCCTAAGTGTGCGTTTACAATGAACTTATACGTAAGAAATACATAAAACGTAAAAATAATAGGCCCGAGGTTTGTATACAATGGGTTACCGCAAGGGTCAATTTTAAGTCCCATACTTTTTAATATATACTGTATTAGTTTCCATAGAGAATTAAGAGGTAAAATTAGCATATGCCAATATGCCGATGATATATGTATATACAGAAAAGATAATAATTTACCCCAACTCATGGATCAAATGTCACAGGCAATGAGATATACCAAAGAATGGTTATCGGATCACTCATTCAGTCTGTCAACAAATAAATCCGCAGTATTATTCTTCTCAAGACACAGAAATCTTCCTACTAATAGCGTTAACCTAGCAGATGAACGATTTCCAGTTAAAACGCAGGCTAAATACTTGGGATTGATTTTAGACACTAAACTTAATTGGAAAAGCCACATAGAAGCATTAGTGCTCAAATGTGAGAAGAGCCTAAACCTTATAAGGATTTTCTGTGCGAAGCGTTGTGGTGCCGATTATACAGTGATGTTGCAACTGTATAGAAGCCTTATACGACCATTGTTGGATTATGGATCTATTTTAGGTATATATGGTTCATCGACAAAGTCGGAGTTAAAAAAACTAGATGTGATACAAAATAAGGCTCTAAGGATCAGTATGGGTGTAATGAAAACATCTCCAGTTGAGGCTCTCAGGATAGAAGCACAGGAACCACCATTGTGTCTAAGACTCGAATTTCTGGCAACAAAATACCTTCTGAAATGCAAAAACACGCATAACCAAACTATATTGTCAAGAATTGCAACAGTGTCCACTTTAGACCTAATTAGTGACTATTTTAAACATAAAACGTGTCCCATTCTCGCAGACTCATTCAGACAAGTTACTAATTTACAACTTCTAAATGTAAATAGGGCCTTCGAAGGTTTAGATTACCAAGATCACCTTATTCCCATTAATGTAAATTTTCCTCCTTATAACGGGGTACTAAAGCACGACGAACAAATACACTTGTCAATAGTATCAACAATCGATGGTCCGATTGTGTACACCGATGGATCTAAAAGTATTGAAGGTTGTGGTTGTGCATACTATAACGATTCCACAAAGAAAAATACCTTAATAAAACTATCGGACAAAGCATCTATTTTTACTGCTGAAGCTTTCGCAATCTTAAAGGCCCTGGAAGACGCTCCACGACATCATAAGGTTCTTTCAATAATGTCGGACTCAAAAGCAGTTTTACAAGCGCTCGGGAATACCAAGTACATTTTAAAGTACGACCCAATAATATTGAAGATTAAAAAGAAGATAACTCTATTAAGACACTTGGACATTCATGTAAATCTATACTGGATAAAAGGGCACAGTAATATTAAACAAAATGACATTGTGGATAATTTGGCCAAAAAATCGATTGCAGACGGAGCTGTGGATATGAATTGTTTGACGGTCGGGGATTTAATAACTGAACACCGGCATAGCATTTTTAAAAAATGGCAAACAATGTGGGAAGATTATATTGGGATGCATAAGACACAGTATGGTTATATACATCGAAACGTGAAATTTAAGAGCTGCTATGAAAAGAAAAACATGACAAGGTTCTTCTCTTCAACAATTTTCAGACTGAAATTAGGACACGGTTGCTATCCAGCCCATCTGTACCGAATGAAAATTATAGATTCGCCAGCCTGCTCATGTGGTGAAGAATTGGCAGATTTGGACCATATCATTCTAGCTTGCACAACATACGAAAATGAGCGCGTGACGTTCCTTCAAACATTAAATAAAGAACGTGTGCCGTTACCCACTAACGTTACCAGCTTACTGTGCACCAACAATCTGATCGTTTATGAAGCACTAATAGAATTTATAAGGATGTCCAAAATACGACTGTAATATTTCACCAAAAAGATAACTGTTATTAGTGTTGTAGGCCCAATTATTTTTTCAGCGTTCGGTGTTGTCTTAATGTGCTTCCTTAATTGTTTCACCCTATGCATAATCCTCTATTAGGTACACAAGGTCGTACTCCGTATCGTCATATAAAATGCCATGGTAGACCTCTTGGCGAGAAGCGTGTGTCCCTGTTTAATCCTTGTTTATATGTAATGATGCCTTTTCGTATATATCAGTTTAAAGTAATGTGGCTAAATGGGCTGTGATCCCAATAAAAGCCTACAAAAAAAAAAAAAAAAAAACGAAAAAATTTCGCAAAGTTGAACTGTATAGAAACATCGAAGGTGTTATGAACGTAATTTTTACGTACGTATACGTAAGCGATATGTAAGTCTTGCGCATAGTCGCAAAGGTTCAAAATGTTTCAAACTTACGTACGGTCAAATATCATATTACTTGTAGTATGATCTTTGGTTTATTGTAAACAGCGAAGTAAATTTACGGAAACGATGCGGATATGTACGAGTTACGGTTTATGAAATATTTACGTATACGTTCATTGTAACGCACACTAATCCCCTCCTGCTTCGGATTTGGGATACTTTTTCTTGGAGTGTAATTGATCGGATATTTTGGTAGAAAGTTTCTTATAGTAATTACGACAAACTTTCACAGCCAATTCATACAGTAACCCGGGGAAGATTCGTATGATCCTCGATTACCTTACGTACTTCACACGAGACGAGTTTTAAATACCACTTATTATAAAATCGAACGAATGCGTTGATAAATTGATAATTGAGCTATCCTGCAAGTGAAAGCTCGTAGAAGTCCAGATTGTAGCGTAATGGTCGATAAATTGTGCCCACTTAGGAAATTAGCTAACCTTTCTGTTTGATTACAAAGATGTCAAAAGTTTGTGAGTGTAGGGTTTCAATTTCGATTCTGTCGGTTTGTACAAATCTGCAACATTGAACAAACACAATTAAAGTAGAAATGAACGCTATTTCGTTGGAAATTGTTATTTCGATCCTATAAAACGATGATCGCCAGGGCAAATTTAATATTTCAAACGAATCCGTGTTCAATTCAATTTGGGGCACCGATGTTAAAAGATTGTTTCTTATCCTAATCCACTTTTAATATCAATCTCGATCGAGAACAAACATTCCAAACATTAATTTTGTAACATGCTACTTAATTACTGAATAAATTATCTTGATAGCATTAATTAGTGCTCTGTAGCACAGGTTGAGAAATGAGGCATAGCTTTCGGTTATTAGAAATATATATTATTGTACTCTTAAAGCCGACCAAGCGAAGTAAATTTTTGTCGACACTCTTTCCGCTCGAAAGGAAATACGCGAAAATACTATACGCTTGTCAATTTCTTGCCATGCGGAAAAAGTTAGGGAAAAAACGTATAGTTTAGTGTAAAGTGTTTGTCTAAAAAATGCACGAATTTTTGAAGATCGGGCGCTCGTCTTTAAGACCAATATTGTATCTCATCTCTTTTCGTCATGCTTATATCCCGTAGAGCAGCATGGTGACCTACGACCCGATTTCCCTTCCCGTCTATAATAGCCCATCTATTCTAACCCTCACGTGTTCACCCACATGTTCCCAGAACCTTATACAAAGTGTATAATTTATGTTGTTACTTAAAATCTCCTTGTACCAAATTTTTCCCTTTTTATTAATATATTGCGGGAGGAGGTGAGCGTTTTACACGTCGAAAAAATCAACGCGTTTAAACAGTCTTGTAAGATCAGAGACCGACCGAGAATTCATTTATTGCGGTTGTTTTTTCCCGTAGCTTTATCCTGACATGTGGACAGATTACAAAGATATTTTTCGGGTTGGTCTGAAAGAGACAAATTATAAGCGATGTTATTCTACCACTTCGCTTTTTTATCATTCCGGTGTTTATTTAAATAATAAAATCCGCGCTTGTCCTAATCGTAGTTGCTTAAAGCTACATTAATATCGGTGTTGCTTTATATATAAATAAACCTGGAATTAAAGTTTCATTGAGATTTGTTTCTAGTTTCTGTATTTTCTTGTAATTTGTATATAAAGTTCCTGCCAATTTTCCTGTTTACGTAAGAGCTAGAACGGAGCTTAATGCCTTACTGTAGGATTCTATTTAAAACGACAGTATAAAAAAGTGCTGTAATTTTAACTTTTATAAACTTGAATGAAGCTAACAGGAAAAAGTATGATGTTGCATTATAGAAGTGTGTTGCCTTTTTCATTACTCCCGTTTTCCGCGCTGCGCTATTATACCGGTGTAGCTTTTCATAGTTTTTCATCGCATTTTATACCATTTCTACCATGGCAATATACGATTTTACATGCTTGTACCACCATTCTCAATTTATTATACATATGTACAGCGCAACTAATGCTTCTATCGTTACATCGATTTTTTAGAGCTGCCCAATCTTTAACAATTGCTTTGTTTTTTCAACGCCGCACTTCAATGAAACAACAAGTAAACATCAGATGCAGATCCACTAAGGAGTTTCCATCCCTTCTTTGGAATAACTAAGCGATAAAAACAAAACGTTTTGCAACTTTGCTTAAAGGTAGATTTCTAGTTTTGAAAATTGACCTTTGAGATATCCGGATGAACGTTATCATTAACGCAGTCCTTATTTCGGCTTTTGAGCTCTACTTCTGGTGGTAATGTAAACTGAAACACCAAGAAACCACAAAAACAACTAAAAAAAACTGTAAGTTGTCCTCTGGCGTGAAAATGCCTGTGCTTTGCGTGGTTTGTTGGTGTTTTCTTTTAGTTTATGTTATAGATTGAATAAATATGGTATTTCTTCGTGATCTGAAATATTTTAGTAACCAGAAAATGGATAAAACTTTAATATACGTCACCAAGAGTATCAGTCTATAGAATGGACCCAGTGATAGAATGAATCGCACACTATTAGCAAAATCTGTTAATTGGCTGGCCTCTGGCACGCGTAGATATAGCTATATAGAGCCGTATTAGCGGCAAATGAAATAAATATTAGTGTTATGTTTAATACTCGTAAAAAGGAAAGATGGTTAAAGAGATTTGGTTTTCTATTACAGCGTTCAGGATTAACGTTATCATTAACACAGTTCTTATTTTGTCTTTTGAGCTTTACTCCTGGTTAAAGGGAGAGGAGGAGGTAATATAAACTGAAACACCAAGAAACCACAAAAACAACTAACAAAACTGTTAGTTGCCCTCTGATGTGAAAGTGGCTGTTTTATAGAACTTTGTGTGGTTTGTTGGTGTTTTATTTTAGTTTATGTTATAGATTGAATAGTTATGGTATTTCTTCGAGTGTTCTGAAATATTTGACCCGCCTTCACGTTTCACTGCTTGATTTTACATTGGTACAAAATAGCCTATCAATAATTAATTACTAGAGCGGAATGTTAATCCGACAACTGCAAAAAAAAGGGAACGGACCCAAACGGCTATTTGAAGACGGCTTCTGATTTTTCCTCTCGTCTACTAACCCGAACACTCTCGGAGCAACACTTTAAGTAACGAAGCACTACAGGGTGGTCATTATAAGGCGGGTAAACTTCAATGCTAGCAACGGGTGCTTCGTTACACACCTATAAGGAATGAAGAAAAGTAAAATTTGTCGTAGAAAGTGTCCTGTGAAGTGAATTTAAATTTTTCGAAAATCTCTTTTTCCTTTTCAATTTACTATCGGTATTTTAATAATAATAATAATAATAATTGTAGTGACACAAGCGAGTTCTGTATATGTATATTGCAAATGGGTTAACGTCGCCATTCATTTTACAACAAATTTGCCAGGACTGTCGACATCGAAATTGTTTTAATCAAAATGTGTCATACGCGATTAATAGTTATTTACATAAAACTCAGGAAAATTACATATTATTGCGGTTGAAGTACTTCGTATAAGTCTAAGGGTTCCTGTGAAGTATGTAGAAAGGCATAAAATTAGGTGCCCTTCAGAAGGGATTTTGTCTTTTAATAGTAGACATAGGGAAATACAATACGCGTAAATCCCTATGTCTACTTTTTAATAAATATCACTGTGTATTCCCTAGATACCTATAGCCACTAAATCTTTGCCAACATATGTGAGTGAAATAGCCAACAGTAGAATACCCATCGAGCACACTGAGTCAGTGCAATTCCCGGCCATTCAATGTGGTGTTATTTCCGTAGAACATAAAGGTACAAAATATAGATCTCTGTGTTACGCATGTTGGCGCAGATGCTCCTTCTTGCAAGTAAATGGGTGGCTACATCTATGGAATATATACAGTGTGTCCACGGATTGAGTACACATAAGATGTATATGACAATTTTTTTTAGTAGGGCCTTCATCTTCTGAGGATCGCTCCTGCTTAGTCTCAAACTAAGATATTAAAAAAAATGAATCACATCAATTAATATCCTGATTAATATGCAGGGTGTTTTTTTCCGAATTCTAAAAATTAGTCAGGAGTAAACTGTCCTAATTTGAGCAGATGTGTCAAAAATATATTTAATAAAGTTGTTAAGAATTAAAAGTTATGGAAGACTTTCAATTTTCATACAAACCAGCCTACTTTAATTTTTTTCATAAAAAAAACGAGAAAACAATTTTAAAAATCAGTAAATCGTTTAAAAAACAATCACGTCATAGACATGACAGACAGACATGTCAGCTTGACAGATATGGTAGACCTTCAATTCTTATACAAATCAGTCTGCTTGATTTTTATTACTAATTACATAGTTCAAAAGTATTGAATGCTGTCGAAAAAATCAAAATAGGCTGATTTGTATGAAAATTTAAGGTCTTCCAAAACTTTTAATTCGAAACAACTTTTTTTTACATTTTTGTTACATCTGCTAAAATAAAGTTTACGCTTGACTGATTTTTAAAATTTGCCAAAAAACGCCCTGTATATTAATTGATTTGGCTCATCTTTTTCATTATCTTAGTTTGAGAACAAGTAGGAGCAGAACATGAAGACCCAACTCTAAAAAAATTTGTCATATATACCTTTGGATATATTGTACATATACCGGGTGAATATTCTAAAACCAAACATAGGGAATTAACATGGGAAAAAGGTTTTTTGCAGGTTTATAATGACACCAATCGAAAGAAGATTTTTTCTCATCTAATGATATAAGAATTAGTGCATTTTCAGGTGTATTTCTCATTATTTTATCAAAAATTCGACAATAAATCATAAATCCAATTACCAAAATCATGGTAAGACAAAAAACAGATTCAAACGTTATTCGGAAATAGCGGAAATAGTTGCTCTAGTACGCGATATTTGTTTTCCGTGCATTTTAATGAGCATTTCGTCTGTGTCAAAAGCTCTTTCAATTCTGTAGAAAATTTCCATGGCTAACATGATTTTTCTAATGGAATTTATTGCCGAATTTTTGATAAAATAATGAGAAATACAACTGAAAATGAACTAATTTATATATGATACTAATTCATACCTATTAAAATGTTAATTAACGTCTGCTATAAAATAAAACAATTTAATCCAATACTAATGTTTTCCTTTTTATTATAGGTACCTAATACGACACAAAGCTCACGATCAAACAGCACAATTGAAGTTTTAACCCAGAAATCCATTTTTACCGAAAATCTACCAAAAAAGTTCCAAAATTGACTGGAACACTTTCTAGTAGATTTTAACCTGTAGAATCTATGAATCTAAAGATTATTTTTACAAAAACGCCCTTACGAAAGTCTACCGGAAAGATAGTGGTTGCAGACCAACCGGAAATGGCAATATGTAATAGATTTTTGCCTCTAGAACTCATAGACGAAGAAATTTTCACGTTCCCATGGATATATCAAAAGAATAAGTCAAAAATCGATATTTATAAAAAATAAAGGATTGAGTTGTTGCAGGCCGATATTTTCTAGTATAATATGAAGTATGAAGCAATTTTAATCCGAAACCAGATCTTTTACAAAGGTAAACGATGAGTTAGTATCGCAAGTCTATGTTTGCAACAGATCATTCTCTAGAATAGAATTTGTTATACTGCAACTCTGTACTTTCATATCCTATTTACGTTCTAAAATATGAATATCAAATTTAAACTCAAATTAAACATGATATTTCATAACCGTGTCGTACAACAGTTGGTCTTATTGTGAGAAACTCCGACGAAAAGCATCTGCAAAATGATGTCTAATTATGACGTTTAAAAAGCGTCATTTTTCATCACTAGTCTTTTTATAACTCACAATTAACCAAACTATTCATTTGCAAACATTTTCATTTGGTTACCTTCGTCACGTCAATTAGTTGTGAAGATGCAATTTAAAGTGTCGATAATAAAAAAAACGTTTACAAATTATAAAAGGTATAATTTCGTAGTAAGGGCTTATTACCACAATTCACGAACCGCCTACGTATCGGTGCATGCGGTTAGAGTGGTTTTTCTCATTACTTAGCTCGTACCTAGAAAATTACGTCGAGGTAACTACTTTAAATGATTGCCAATATTCGACGTACGTAGGTAAAACCAGAAAATCGTTCCTACAACATGCATAATATGCAATACCGAAAGGAAGAATCTTAGCGCCACAATTATTAATTTTCTATCGACTAAGTACGTTGTCGTTATTAAAGTCGTTGTACTTATTAATTCGTATCAATTTTCATTAATCTTTGAATGGCATTCGTTAAGATAAATAATATATTTTAAAAGCTAAGTGTATTTGAAGTGTAACATGCACGTATAAGACCCCAAAGCGGTTTGGAATGAATAGTGCCATGCATCACCGAAACCCTTCTAACGTCTACGGCACTCACTCGTTTCACGAAAAATGCAATGTCCATCCCAATAGCGGTCCAGTTTAATTTTCCTCGGTCATCTCTGTAATTTGTCCGATATTCCAAACCCTTTGAAGGGGAATTTCCAATTGAATGTAAGCTGCTAACGAAATTTCGCAAATGCATACGTTATATATAGAGTGTACGCATCCCCATCATATATTAATTAATCATTTTCGTGAATTCCGCCTCATCTCGGGCGCATTAGAAAACTTTGTACTTAATTACGGCTTAACCAGTAAAAGCGTTTTATGAAACTAAGAAACTAATCGAACAGGATACATAAAATTTTTTATATCTCTCAACATAAATTTTAATGTTGTCTGGATACTTTAAGAGCACTTAAGATGTTTTCTTGATTAAAAAGAATGCAATCAAAAGGAAAAGCTTGTCAAAGCGGAATGATTTGTACATTGAAAATTAGTACAAACAATAAATGATTTTAAAAGAAATTTCGATGCTATTGGAATTGAATACAAAATTTCGGAAATGTTGATTACGTGACCTTTCGGATAAATGACAAAATTTTAGGGGTAAAACATTGGATGAATACGTAACAACGCGTATACGGCATTATTGGACATTAGGTAAAAGCGACACATTCACGAAACAAGCCGGTTACCATCTGTGGATTGCGAAAACGCTTTGGGCTTCCACTTATTATCCCTTTTCTACGTCCTTTTTATCATCTGACGCCTTCGTTACGCACCTTTTCTAAAATTTATGGATGAAATTTACGATTGTTTCTTTGACGCCCGTTTTTGTGTCTTAATTTAATTAAAAATGTTGTTTCTCATTAATGAAGAGCCTCCAAAATGGAAAATCCATCGATATATTTAAATGCAAATGGAGTTTATCATCCCCCTTCAATCATTCCCTTTTGTTATTTAAATACGGACACGTCAAGCAACAGAAAATATTCAACTATCCTTAAATCGTATGGGGTCAAATATTGAGGCTTGTTTTTAATTAGATGGGGCTTTGTTTCCGCATCGGAGCGATTAAAAATGATGCCTGAACATAAGTTACTTGGAAAAGCGTGCAACAAACATTTCCTCCATTTAATTTGAAGCCAGAAAGCGAAACTTGAGAGCTTTAAAGTGCAGTGGAAGTCGACACTACAGATAAATTTATACAAGATCGACCTCGGTAACCATAGACATGTATAATATGATGCGTCTGTTGTAGGTTCTATTCATTATACCTTATAAAGCCCTCTAATTTTAAAAATTAGCTGGAATTTAAACCCTTCCAAACTTCAGGTCAGAAACTTCCTTTCAGCATCGCAATATGCACTATTTTTAAATCCTCAAATGTTGCCAATCAAGGTAAATTAACATAAACTGTAATTTGGTATTGGAGACCGTCCTCATGGGGGTCAGTATACAGTATACACAAATTTTAAAAAAAACAAATACAATAAAATGCATAGCCATATACTTTTCATCAACCAGTCGTGTAGCGAGTTTCAACAAATTAATATTGCTGAAAACAAATTTTGTGATGTGGACCAGCGAAAGAAAGCTATTTTCAATACAACACGAAAAACATTAAAAGACTGAACAGTAAAGCTGGCATATTTATTGTAAAGTAATATGCAAAATATGCAAATGTAAATGTAATATATTAAACCTTTCAAAAGATTTGCGAACAAAGTGGCCGGCTACAATTTCCGCATTTGTCGTTGATTCCGGTACAATTTTTTACGTCTCAATCTTCATTATTGGTTCAGAAATTTCTAATGAACCCGCACGCATTAGAAATCCAAATAATCAACTTTAAAAGGAACCCTTATAACGCAAAATCACGTTCGCGTAAAAAGGACTCGCTAAAAACTAGCCTGAGGGTTTAAATTTCCTGCCTTGTATTTACACATAAATATCCCAATTGAATTTTCGAGCGAACTTCGGGAAATCTAAAATCTGTTTACAATTTTTTTTCCCTTAAGCAGCTCCGAACAACCTGACGTCTTTATTATTTCCGGTTGACCGCTTGCTTCTTATAGATGGGGGTCGTAGGGATTTCTAGTTAAAGGGCTAATATTAGTACTCCTTAATTATGATTCTTGTCTTAATGGTGCAAGTCGGCGGCCCCTTGTGGCTCACACTTTGGAACACCAAAAGGGACAAGAATGGTAATTACAAACGCGGTTACAATAATCTCGATTTAGTTGCAAAACTATAAAGGGGTTAATCTCAGCTGTTACATCTGTTATAGGGCATGTTAAACGCCTTTACTTAAAAAACGGCTTTGCACGTTTGGTAATACCTTTTTTCTTTGTTACAGCAAATCTGGCCGATACACAAGCAGATTTAGCCCTTTACATCGGACTTACGGTTGCAATATTTCTTGTGACTTTGTTATCCTTCTTTCTTGTGAGATTTTATCGTAAAAAGGGACATCATCAATCCTTGTATAATATGGCAGCTAACGGTAAGTACACAACACCGATAAATTTTTTACACGCCAATTCTGTTTGTTTAATAATCATTTTTCCCTGGAAACATCAAAGCGCCAAGAGGAAAGTGCATTTATAAGAGAAACCTCATAAATAATTCGATCCCCATTACCAGAAGCTCACGCTTAACAATTTGCTAATTTCTTCATAAATATCACTGCACAATTAGCAAACAGAAATGTCATCAATTTCGGCAATGATAAATGCACTTCGCGGTAGTAATTCATCACATCAACCTGACAACAGTTATTTACAACCCTCAAAGCCAAAGTAGCACTATTGGGCGCGTAAGCAACGAAAATAATTTTTTTCTCTAAAAAACGGTTTGAAAATAATTTAAATTTAGGGTCGTGCGCTTTTAAATGACTCTTACGTTACATTTTAGACATGTTGAAGATTAATGATGTGTCTTAACTTTACAAGATGATTTTATGGCGTATTACAGCTAAAGGAGAAGACGATTCACATGTTGAAAAATTTCTTTATATAGTACGTTTATACGAACACATGCTCCTTTCTAAATATAACCTTTGTATTCCATTTTCATTAAAATGCTTTTTAACACTTTAAAATAAGACAGTTTCAATAGTTCTAATGATCAAAACTATCCGGTGCCAACTAATTTGATCTACTGTATTCTACAAAATAAATACATTGGTTTCATGGGGTACGGTGTGAACTGAAAATATCATGTAGTTTTACTGTGAAAACCGAGGTGAAAACGAAAGTTGGAAAATTTAGGGTTAACAGTGTACTGAACGATAATTTCGTATTTCCAATTGAAAATCACGTATAGCGTTAGGGCAAATGATATAGGCCTTCGCAACTATCAATTAGTGAAAACGTATACATTTGCTATAGATTCAAAAGTAAGCACTCAGTAGATAAGAAGGGCTATTTCGTAGTAAAGATGTGCAAGAGAAAGGAAATCAATGAGTAGGTAACAAAAACTAATTACCTTATACGATATAGGAGAGACAGTACCAAAATTATGTTCGAATAAATTGGAAATACGAAAAACTGTTGGAAAGGGCTTTGAGTTAGTGTATTATGTGACATTATAACTAAGCGAATATCCATAGAAGCACAAATGAGCAAAACTGGATTGTATAGAGAAATTGACCAACTGTTCTGTTTTTATTCCAATTATCCTTCTTAAACGAGAAAACGAGGTAAGTCACAAACTAAAAATGATCCCATTTTAAGGTAATTTCCGAAATGACGATTATCGATTCGTCAGAATTCAAAATATTTCATTTCCGGCGAGCACGAATTCTAGTGTTACCTAAGACACTTAAAAGCCGAGTGTCAGATTTGATTTTAAACCCTCTGGAATTACAATCCTGTTTCAATGCAAAATCGAGGATTTACGAAACGTGTTTTCATTTTAGAGCTTATGACTCCGGGTGCGTTTACTACAGTACTTTGATTTTTCATTATTTTAATACTTTGCCATAGTTAAAGGGCCATGTACTCATTTATTGTGATGGATTAACGTAGTATTATGTACGTGACGCAGTTCATTGTAATATCTCAAAAAAGGAATTTTGTAAAATATCGCTACGTAGCCGAAACTTGTCGATTCCACTTTAGCTAATTATCACTCAAAGCTTGCTCTAAGCACCTAAAATGTACGCATTGCATGTTTACATTTTTCCCTGAGAACTGAGACCTACCATCAGAGCTGGGCAGTATTCGATTTTGTAAATACTTTTTAGTATTCAAATCCTTTAAAGTATACAAATACTTGGTAATTAAATACTTTTATGGAAGCAGTATTTTATTTATTTATTTATTTATTTATTTATACTTTATTAGATAATATTTACAAAGAAATTCTTATCTAAGAGGGTATTTGTAACTCAAATACTTTCACAAATATTTAGTATTCGAATACTTCGCAAGGTATTTGAATACTTACCCTTCCTTTTTTACCAAAAATCGACTGCACCAAAATTTCTCGGGAAAAGACTTTTTCTTATTAATTTTGGTGCGTAGAATCCAAAACAATTCGTACTTTTTCGATCAGACTTCTCAATCAAAAGTTATAGACTAGAAACCAATTTCGAAAGAAAATTCAAATGGCTGTAACTTTTGAACTAGTAGCCCAATCTTGGAACTGTTTGAAATTATGGATTCTACAGGCCACATTCTATAAGAAAATTGTTTTTCCGGGTCGATCTGAGACAATTTTTTTTCGGGGCTCAAAAAAAGGCAGTGTATAACCTTCCTTTTTACCAAAAATCGACTGCACCAAAATTTCTCGGGAAAACACTTTTTCTTATTAATTTTGGTGCGTAGAATCCATAACAATTCGTACTTTTTCGATCAGACTTCTCAATCAAAAGTTATAGACTAGAAACCAATTTCGAAAGAAAATTCAAAGGGCTGTAACTTTTGAAGTAGTAGCCCAAACTTGGAACTGTTTGCAATTATGGATTCTACGGGCCAAATTCTATAAGAAAATGTTTTCTCGATCGATATCAGACAATTTTTTTTCCGGCCTCAAAAAAAGGCAGTACTTTTAAGTCATTCAAATATTTGAGAACAATTTAGAAATGTTTAGGGAAAGTTTCCATTGTCACAAAATCAAATATAAAAATCCGATACATCTGAATACCGAACTCGATAGTCTACGTAACTTAAAAAACAATAGGGACCTTTCTTATATCCTTAAGACCATTTTCAAAGCGATCGCACGTTTCTAAACAAGTTATCATGCACACGGACAAACGGATGGTCAAAAATGGATCTGTTCCAAAATCGCTAGGATTAATTTCAGAAAGGCGTACGTATCATGTGCACGACGTACGATCGCTTTGAAAACTGGTACAACACGTATTCTTAAGGATATAACTGGTATAAGAAAGGTCCTGGTAGGTACCTCCTATATAATAATATAATAATAATATTACGCTTTTACTCCCCTTAAATTTGTATATAACAATAGAAATATAAAAAAAAGCTAACCCCATACAAAGTATAACTTGATTTTTTAAGTAGTATTAAGCCTTTTATCTAGTATACTATTTTAAATTTTTAATGTATTTGAGTGACAAGTATTTGAATACTTTTTACTGTATTCGAATACTTTTCAAAGTAAGATAATGAAATACTTTTCAAAGTATTCGAATACTTTTTATAGTATTCGAATACATTCTAAAGTATTTGAATGCTTATTTTTTTAAGTATTTGATTACTTTTCAATGTATCTGTATCTAGTATTCGCTTGTGCTGGACGTAAAAGTATTTAGTATTCAAATACCTTTGATTTGTGTAAAGTATTTACTATTTAGTATTCAAATACTTTTTGAAAGTATTCTACTCAGCTCTGCCTACCATTCAGGTGCTCTCGACTTGTGAAGCAAGTGGAATTGTTCAAAAATTCAAGATGTGAGAACAAGGCCGATTGTTTTAGACCCAGGGAGTGGAGAAAACGGATTTCATCCCAAAAATAAAATGACCGTTGTACAATGTTGCGATAGTTACCCTCTAACCAAGAAACAATATGTACTTAGTAAGTGACAAGGAGAACCTTTGCTTACATTTTCTCCACATTCTTCACGATGTAGATAAATATGCTTAGAAGCAACATCCATCAATAATAGTCTGTATATGCTTTAAAATTGTTCGGTGTCATTTCCGTAACCGCGCACGAATTAGGAAAACAACTCAGATTTCAACCTTTTTGTTTGCCTAAAACGATTTGATTGATATAGATTGATTGCAGAAAGATTGAAGCTGACAAGAGCAAAGATGAATTGTAGTAGGGCTTTCCTTTCAGCGGAGTCTAGTGAAATGCCAATTAAAATAATTTCGAAATTTTTTTCGCGTGACTTACAGTTTCCTGCCCAATGCGGAACTGAAACCTATTATTAATCGCCGAACTAATGGAAAGGACCAAATATTAATAGTTTGCCCCAATTAGTGTTGTACGAAGGTATGATATATGATTCGAATAAAATCTGAAACATTTTAGTAATGCCATCAGTCGCTCGCTTTAATGTCCAATTCGTGGTGAGCCATATGTTTTCCATTTAGAGATTCGTAAACCTCAAGAATAATTTTAATTGGGCAACGTTTATTAATCATAACCTTATAATTAGGTAAATTCGAAAAATTGTAGCTCGCATACACGCATTTGTCATTTACATTATTATTTATATCGCGGCTCATTTATTTCTGTATGTGAAATTATTTAAATGCTTAATTTGAGCCCTAATGACTCCTTATATTAGCAGATGTTGGGATAGCTTTTTCACTATGCGCGCACTCCTTCCGTTTATTAATTGTCGGTGAACATTACTCAACCGAATTATACCGATAAACGTGGAATACTAATTGCTGTTTTTTTCTCGTTTTCAGAATACCACCCAGAGTTCTTTCCGGAGCACGACAAAAAATCCCTATCGCTGCAGCCAGATTTGACGCAGACAGTGCCCCCTTGCTACGAGTACCCATATACTACCCCTGCTACCTCAGTTACGCGTTCTGTATCAGAACATCATTACGATGTACCCCATTTAACATCTGCGAGTGATATACAGATGTCACCAGCGACAAGTTCGACGCTGGAGTCGTCGAGTGGGAAAAGGAGCCAATTGAGTGGTCTCACTAATAACTGTAAGTATAGGCGTTGGGAGAAAATGGGAATTTGACGTATTAATTCCTCCATTTGGTCAGATGGGTATAATTTTTAAGTAAAGTATCCAAGGTAAAACGTACTTTTAATTACTTTACTTAGTTCCTAATTAATATGATTCGAACCGTTGGAAAAAGGGCTCAGCTCAGTGGTGGATTCAGCAGGGGGCAAAGCCGACACACCCAAAAAGGCTTGGAGAAAAGGTAAAAAGCACCCTTTTAAAAGTTTAGGCAACGTAATTTACAGTATTTCCATTACATTCCCTACTTTCTATCTTTCTAAAAATGTGCACTACGTACAAGCTGTTCTCCGTCACCGTAATTGGGAGGTGCATCTTTGCGACCGAAGTTAAAAGTTCAGAATGTGCAGTCCTTGAAAAGTTTTCCTGGATCCGCCACTGAAGTAGCTTCTATTACCACATCTTACAATGGTCTTGAAGAGACATATGTATATCTGAAGAACAAGAAATTTGTGATTCCCCAGATTCGCGATGGTATTAGATGCACTGATTTGCAAATATGAGCTTGCAGTCTTCACCAACGGACCCTCATGAATAATTCAGAAATAACATGATTCAAAAGCGGAACCCCTTGAGACGCCAGATCCTTAAGAAAGAGTCCTGGATTGTTTTTTTATGAGTCACGCAGCCATGATTCTTTCTTCCGTAATAATCACAGTCAATAGAATATACATCTTCAGCATGTTCTAGAGAAATTAATGTTCAAATATTGGGTTCTCTAATTATTTTAAAAGCAAAATTGTATTTAAGGCTCTTGTAGACAGCAAAATCACACGTCCCTGCATATCGCCACCTTTCATTTTTCATATACAAGAAGAGAAAAAAGGATTATAGAAAAATCAACCCTTCCTTTTCAGTTAGAATTTTAGGAAAATTGAAGAGCATGCAAATGTACAGATTCAGAATTTTTTCTCACAAAGAACCTAAAATAACTAGGTAAATCCAAAAAAGTTCTCTAATAGCTCTCGTAATTGTTTTATGGGACCTACAAAATGATTGTAGCTTTTAGATTAGTTTATAAATGTCACAATAAAATAAAAGTGTTGGATAATTAATTGAGAATGAATTTTACACTTAGCTTTATATAGTCGAAGCATGAAATTGTTAAAAGTTGTATGTTGTAAAACATGTTATAATAACAATTTTAATTTCCTCCTTTCACAATATTTTTAATATTTTAATATCCTTATATATGTTCACATTAGAGTCGTATAGAATAAATTGATTATGTCTGGTGTTTACAATCATAATAAACATTAATATAGAAATAATGTTAATAACACAACACTTAAGTTTATTGTACATAAAAAAATAATGAAAAATATAACTACGAAATAAATATGATGTTCCTGCATTTATGGATACCAAACCTCTCTGTAAGGCATGCTGAGAAAAGTCAAGTACAAAACATGTCAAAATATGTATTGTAAATTAAACGGTCAACTGTAACTACTAGAAATTGGAAATGAAGTCAGTTTATATACAGAGAAAGAATAAAATGCAATTCTTTGGTTGGAATTGAAATTAAGCCCTTTCATGCCAAAAGTAATAAAGTTTAAAGCGGAAAAATGAAAATGTGATTTCAATTACATTTTATGAGTTGTGATTGCAAAGGTATTTTACTGTTAAACGAATTAAAGTTTACAATGTAATAATGTGTATTACCTTAAATACGAATGCGTTTCAATCTGTTATGTTGGATCAATAGTTCGCGTAAACTAATTAAAAACTGTAGTAATTTCTTGTTATTCGCAAGGCCCTTTAATTTTCCCGCTTCAAATTTAAATTTCACATCACTTTTAAGTAGTAATCTGTAAATTATTTCGAATATCTCTAATATCAAACTGAAATCTGTTTCAGCCGATTCAACCTACGAAGTAGCGACGGAATCTGTAACGCTACCGCTTCCTGCGTTACCGGCAGCTTACGCCGTCACCCCGGCGACGTCAGGAAACTATACGAGCGCCACAGTGACGCACATCGGCGCCTATCTGAACCTACCCGAAAGCTGCGTCAGTCTCCTAATCCCAGATGGCGCCGTTTCAAGAACGCGAAAGCACGACATATTTCTGTCAATACTGAACGAAGACTGTTTTCGACCAAAACTTGCCGAAAATATTACGCAACTTAGCCCGGTCGTCTCTTGCGGCCCTAATATTACAATAAACAAGGCTGTCGTATTAAAGTTACCCCATTGCGCCGACTTGGCAATGCACAATTGGTCAATTTCGATCCTCCAAAGTGATTGCAGTGACTCTCAATGGCAAACGGCGGTTACGTTGGGACAAGAAACGATTAATACTGAAGTCTTCTGTCAATTAGATAACGACGCCCTTTATTTAGTTACCGATTCCCTTTCGCGATACGTCGCTGTTGGCCATTCCGTCAACGGATTTGCGGTTAAGCGACTGAAGCTCGCAGTATTCGCCCCTAAGTTATGTTTTCAATCCTCAGCCGATTATAGTGTGAGAGTGTACGTTCTTGAAGACACGGATAGCTCGATGGAGACCGTTTTCGGGCAAGAAAAGAGATTGGGTGGTTTTCTCATGGACGAACCGCGCGTTATTCACCTGCAGGACGGCGGAAATAATCTCTGTTTAACTGTGGAGGGCATAAGCGAGGGTTGGAAGGCGAAACCGAGCTCGGACTACCAAGAGATTCCCTTCCGCCATTTGTGGCAAGCCAACAGTAACAGCTTGCACTGTTCCTTCACTCTAGAAGCCTACGAAATGAACCCCAACTTGAGCTTCACCATCATTGTTAACCAAAAGGGCTTTAATAACCACCAAACCTTTCGTGTGTCCTGTAAGGACGACAACAATTTCACGCATAGGACCAGTTCTCCATTTGTGCCAAAAATCGTAATACCGACTGACTCGCCTCGTTCGACCGTCGAATCGAATAAGTCGTCCAAGCATGACGATCACACGAATACCCCTAAAAGTGCCAAAAGTTTTAAATTAGCGACGCAAGACGATGCGGTTTCGTCGAAGCTGGCGAAAAACTTGATTCTGACCGACAGAGGCGTTTCAACCTGCGATGACTTCTCATTTAGGCTAAACCGGCAGGTGAAGAAGCACATATGTCAGTGCTTAGATCCCCCAAATGCAAGGGGCAACGACTGGCGCATGCTGGCGCACGCTTTATCTGTTGATAGGTATATTAATTATTTTGCAACTAAGCCTTCGCCTACTGAATGTATATTAGATCTATGGGAGGCGAGGAATAGGCAGAGTAACGCGTTGACTGAACTGGTTAAAATTTTTAGGGATATGGAGAGATACGATGCAGCTTCTATTTTAGATAATAGCTTAGGTCCCAACTGGTTATAAATAATTATTTTGTGATTAGCTTGTAAGTGTTTTGTTATTTGTATATATGCATAAAAGTAAAAGAGGTACGAGTTGATGCAGGATGTTGTTTAACATGATGATGTTTGTTATATTTGTAACTCTGTGATCCACGCCAGAAGAGCAATTCGAATGTGATGTTGCTAAAAATATTTAAGGAGAGAAGATGTTCTAGACTGTTCACTTTCATCTTAGCACACAACTCACTTTGACCACTGCATCATTATTATTATTTTCCCATGGTCGCCGTTGGCGATGGAGACGACAGTTAATTTTGGACGAGTCGCTCTTCTGTAATGGCCTACAGAGAAGTTATGTGAAATTGTTTAATTTTTGAATAGGGGACCACGGGACCTTTAGAAATCGTGCAATTCGTGGTTTCAATGGAAACAGGAACACTTGTTATATAAGGCACTTAATATGCTACTGTAACTATTGATGTATTATATAAAAGTAGAATTATTAATGAAGATGCGGCATTTATTAAACGAAAAACCACACGTACTAAATGTAAATGTAGAGTTTTATACAAGATAAATCAAAAGTAGTTTTTTTAGAAATATATATAGACTATTTGTACAGACTATATTATTATATAAGTTGCGAATAGACGGAGTTTTTACGTTGAAAATGTACGATGTATTTTAGAAATATATTTAAACGTGTATATAGTGTCAAACAAAAAAATACAATGCCATTTTTTATAACGAGGTTTTATTTTTACATTCCTTTTATTACAGTATAGATAAAATTGAGTACGCTCGGAAGAACCCTAACGGCAATGTTGGCAATATGACAGGCCATAAAATAACTGTATGTCCATCTAGAGATCTAATAGAATTGAGATCGCCACCTTCGATATTAAAGTCCCCAAGGATTCGCTTTCCTCCACTTTATAAGTCTATTTAGTTAGTATGAAGCTTAAAAGGTTTAAAATAAAATAAAGGTGAAATTCAATTTTCGCCCGATTTAGAATGATAAATTAAAAATGTTAGCCGACGGCCTCTTCTTTTTAGATGATAAATTTTGCTGGAAGAGCTAGTAGCTTGCGGTAGAAATCAACTTCAAGTTATTCCGTAATTTATTGCTGACCGAGGGGACGCGCCATAATCACGAATGGTAAAAAAGATAACACAATCCGATTTTCTTCGACGCTTCGCCGTTCAGTTTCAGTATGTTGAGAATTGTGGCTGTGTGCCAATGTCGTGCAAGACACAAATATCTCTTTTGAGAATTTTAAATTGAGATGTTAATTGCACAAGAATATAAGACGTTCACTGTGTAGAATTTGCACGCAAAATTAAACAGTTAATTAATTATTATTGACCGAAACTTGACCTACAGTACAGCCGATTTTCTCTAAGTACTTATAAATAGTATAAATAAAAATGCAGTAAGTAATGATGAAGGCGAAAGCTGTCGTGCCTTATGGTTGTGCTGAAATCGGTATGCCTACAAGTTTTCAAAATTACCATATCCTCGATAAATAATATAGAAAAATGATTCAATTATACGTAACCATATAGCTTATTAAAGGTTAATAACTATTACATTAACCTAACTAACTCTAAAAAAAGTTTGTCTAGTATTTGTGCGATTTCTTTGTTTTTCTTTGTATGTACTTCCATTCTCCGCCATATTCAGTTACGCTATATGATTATGATTTAAATTGGTTTGGAAGTCAACTTTTATTATTCTTCTTTGCTAATTTTATTAACCATCGATTACAGCGAATATTAAACCTTTTTTCTTATACCATATATCTTGTTGTTGAATACGATCTGTAATGCCTTTTGGGCAACTAGTTCCATCAGTAACTCCAGTCCACAAACTGGCCCAAAACATAGAGGTTAATATCACATTTAATATAGATAATTTAGAATTATTATTATCCTTGGCTTAGTTCCATTATTTCATTATTGTTACCATTCCATAGTGATACCTTCTCTGTTATATGGACATAAAGGCATTAGCTGGCACCTGTTTCTTTGCAGATGACCAAGATATTTCCTTCCGCCCTCTCATTTCTTGGGATCCCCTTAGAATCGCACTTCATTATTCCTACTTTGATCTCTTCCTATGACAGAGATCATGTGCCCACTGCTACCACCTTCCTAATGATCTTAATTGGTATTATATGATTGACATTATTTCGTAAAAGATTAATATATCTAAGAGTCAAAGTGCGTAGGCGTGATATAAGGCCAACTTAAGGAAAGAACTACAGTCGCCATAAACAAAATTTGCATTCTTTTGCAAATGATAGCCGATTTCGTAATTTGGGCAGTCTGATATATAACCATAGTCATAAATGGTTGTTTTTTGATAATTTTCGTTTGTGTTAATATGTTGATTAGTTTTTACGAAAATATAGCATAGACTACTGCATTTTACCACCTGCACGTTTACAAGGGAGGTATTTCATTGAAATAAAAAATGATCCCACTTTTTGACGGAAACACAGGTTTTGGGGCACCAGGAATCCGAATCCAACAAAATCTCGATGATGTCTGTCTGTCGGTCTGTCTGTACTCTCATTTTTTGCTAAACGGCTAACCCGATTGGAACTAAATTTGATACACATATTCTTAGACCTATAAGGAAGAGCTTTTGGGCAAAATCGCGCATGGGCAGGTAGGCTATTTATAACCACAGCAAATATTTGCTCTACATTAAATAATTTATACCGATCTAAGTATGGCGTAATATGAGTTTTGAACCAGAGCTGGGCAGTATTCGATTTTGTAAATACTTTTTAGTATTCAAATCCTTTAAAGTATTCAAAGACTTTGTAATTAAATACTTTTATGGAAGCAAGCAGTATTTGTTTTCTAACTCAAATACTTTCACAAATATTTAGTATTCGAATATTTCGCAAAGTATTTGGATACTTCGTAAAGTATTCGAATACTTTGCAAGGTATGAATCGACTACTCCAAAATTTTGGTGCGTAGAATCCAAAACAATTCGTACTTTTTCGATTAGATTTTTCAATCAAAAGTTATAGACTAGAAACCAATTTCGAAAGAAAATTCAAAGGGCTGTAAATTTTGAACTAGTAGCCCAATCTAGGAACTGTTTGAAATTATGGATTCTACAAGCCACATTCTATAAGAACATTTTTTTCCGGGTCGATTTGAGACAATTTTTTTGCGGGCCTCAAAAAAAGGCAGTGTATAACCTTCCTTTTTTACCAAAAATCGACTACACCAAAATTTCTCGATCTCGATCTCAGATAATTTTTTTTTCCGGCCTCAAAAAAAGGCAGTACTTTTAAGTTATTCAAATATTTGAGAACAATTTAGAAATGTTTAGGGAAAGTTTCCATTGTCACAAAATCAAATATAAAAATATATACATCTGAATACCGAACTCGATAGTCTACGTAACTTAAAAACAATAGGGACCTTTCTTGTATCCTGAAGACCATGTGTACCAATTTTCAAAGCGATCACACGTTTCTAAACAAGTTATCATGCACACGGACAAACGGATGGTCAGGAATGGATCTGTTTCAAAATCGCTAGGATTAATTTCAGAAAGGCGTACGTATCATGTGCACGACGCTTTGAAAACTGGTACACTTATTCTTAAGGATATAACTGGTATAAGAAAGGTCCTGGTAGGTACCTCCTATATAATAATATAATAATAATAATACTCTTTTACTCCCCTTAAATTTGTATATAACAATAGAAATATAAAAAAAGCTAACCCCATACAAAGTAAATATAACTTGATTTTTTAAGTAGTATTAAGTATCTAGTATACTATTTTAAATTTTTAATGTATTTGAGTGACAAGTAGTTGGATACTTTTTGTTTTTACTGTATCCGAATACTTTTCAAAGTATTCGAATAGGTACTTTTTATAGTATTCTAATACCTTTGATAGTATTAGAATACTTTTGAAAGTACTCGAATACCTGTGAAAGTATTCGTATACTTTTGAAAGTATTCGAATACATTCTAAAGTATTTGAATACTGTTCAATGTATCGGTATCTAGTATTCCCTTGTGCTGGACGTAAAAGTATTTAGTATTCAAATACTTTTTGAAAGTATTCTGTCCAGCTCTTTTTTGAACGAAACGAATACATGAATTTTCCAGTTTTTGTGTTTGTTTTTCCACTTCTGTGTCAATGTATAGTAGTACCTACAATATAAATCGCTACAGTATTCGATGTGTGGATACACTATTGATTGTATTGGTCTTTGAATATAGACTATAATCAAAGGTATTGGTTTAGCTTAAGTACTTCTTGTGGTTAGTACAGATCTTAAATAATGCATGTATTTAAGTTTCATTAAAGCTAAACTGTAGTCTGTAGGACTTTCAAAAGTAACTGCATTATCAAACCGTTCCGCTTAATTTTTTTTAATGTTACTGCATCGCTAATTCCAAATGATGATGATATAGCTGTTAGTCGCCTGCGTACATTAACATATGGTATTGCTGTCTAGTTTATCTCATCTACCAAGTCACTTGTAATACGGGTGGTGACTTGAACAACGCACCATAGGAATTTCAATAGTAATTTTTTCATTTCTGATTATTGGCTTCCCAATCAAACAAAGCTAACTAATGGCAAATGCAGGCGCTTTTATTTGATTTCATAATTCCATGCCATTACCGACTTTATAAACGCACAGTTTTTAATTTTTAAATTTATAAAACAGGAAACAATAGTATGTACCGGATTCGTAATTTTTTCTCTACAAAAACCTAAATAGACTTTATCTCTAAAATAATTAGGGGAGCCAATAATCGGAAATTAAAAAATTACTATTGAAATTCTTATGGTGCGTTCGTCAAGTCACCACCCCGTATATAGAAAATAAAATTGGACCAATACACTTCTCTGAGGAACTCCATTAATTGTAAAACAGGATCCAGGTACATCACTGATACAAATTGTGACCTATACTTATGTCACTATTGAACCATTCTAAGGACTTTTCAGTAACTCCAATTGTCATGAAACTTTGGGGAACGGTGGACCTATGCCCCCAAAGGTTTCGATTTAATAAAACTGCATGAAGTGAGGCGGCATATGTCCCACCCAGGAGCGGAATACTTGGACGAGGTGGGGTGGCACAGCCGCCGAAACCTGCTTTTGTCCCACCCGGGAACGGGATATTGACAGATATTGGCTACGAAGTTCGCCAGGGCCGCTAGTTACGTATATAGCTCATACGCATACACCAAAAAAATAGGCATTTCATATTTTCTGTTTTTTAATCGAAAAGTTGGCATCATTCTTTCTATAAATTTAGCCATTGAGTTTTATACCCGATTGCCAATAAATAGAATACATTGTTAATAGAATCCGGAAGATCTTAAATTGAAAACTTATATTTGTACTAAACATTAGTACTCCATTTACAGTTATCCGTACAAAAGTGTCCCAAGGATGTTTTTCGATTGTACTGGGTTTATCAAATTGTATAGAAATGCGTAGGTAACTTTGATATTCATGAAATGGAAATTAAGTTAAATCGGCAAAGTTTAGCACTCTTGTATGCTAATTATTAATCCGTGTAGATAGTTGCAAATTTGTGTTCGGTTAGCGTTTTTTTCGTTCCTAAGAAGAAGGTTTATAAAACGTCAAATTTTAGTCAATGTTTGAATGATTACCTACCTACCTTAATTTACATCGAATCAACACATTGATTTAAAAATATTTAAGAATTTTAATTTCTATTAGGAAAGGGACCTCAAAACGGCGTTGTGCTTAGGGCCTCCCAAGGGTTTAATCCGCCACCTGAACTGCTGCATTATTGCAATTTCGAAAGGTTCCAAACTGTCAAAAGCTCGAACTATTCTCATTCTCAAGTTTTCGTAATCTGCGATTAGATTTGTGTACCTACACTAATTCTTTGACCCGACCCCACAAATAAAAAACTGAAAGGATAAGATCAGGAGACCGAGCGGGCCAAAGCGATGGACCTTCTAGTTTCCGACCAACGATCTTCAAAAGGTTCAGTTAATTTAGCATCTACGGATCGAGTCTTATGAACCGGAGCTCCGTCCATTTGATACCAACGATTGAAAAGTCGATTAAGCGACATAGGTAGATTTCCTCAATGGCTCTTAAAATTCTGAAGTAACCCTCGCCATTCAAATTTTCATGGTACGCATCTCACTGTCCAATATCTATTAGCAGAGAAAAAAATATTAATACCGATTGGTTTTCCCTTTACCCAAATTTTTAGACAAAAATTGACATATGTATATCAAAAACTAATAAGAATAATAAGAATAAGAATTTTTTTTATTTTTGCTCAAGTACAGCAGCAGAGTAGTTGAATTAACATCAAATAAAATTAACAGTAGTGATCGACAAACTAATAATTTCATGACAGATAATTCAGAATAAAATGGCGCATTTAGCAAGAGATAGAAAATGGTACGTTTCTATATTAAAAAAATGCCCGTCGAAAACATGGGCTGAAATGTTTAATCTTTTATTGCAATTGTAGTCAAAATCTCTCTAATATTGAGGCAGTTACAAAACAAGAAAATGTCGTGACGTTGTTGATATAGCCACTCGCAGTACCAATAGTGCGAATAAAAGGTTGCATACGGCGCATTTTTTAGCCCCCCATCTATTAGAAGTAAATTAACTCACCCACATAGTTTCACAAAACTATTTTTGTAAAACTGTTGTAAAAATGTTGTAAAATAAAAATTAAATTTAATAAGTAGTTCAAAATTGCGTAAACGGATACCTCCCTATCTCTTTTATAGGTCAAATTTGAAATTTCCCTTGACGCACAAGCACCTTAGAGCTATTTTTTCAGTCGAATTTTGCGGAGTGAATTTTCATTGGTAGCCTCTTAGTGACTTTAATAGATTTTAAAAGCGGATTTTCTGTGGCGAACCTAATTAAGCGCGAATACTTATTGTGACAGAAATAGTCACACTTAACGTCAAACTATTCCTCGCATTAGAACGAAATCTACACCCCAATTGGATAGATAATGCCATAAATTTGCGCGCGCTTTAACGTTCCATAATCCAAATCATAAAACATTTAATTACGTTCAAAAGTGCAGAAATCAATATGATTACAGCAGTGGGTCGTATATTTAACAGTTCGTTAGAATTACTTTATTTCCTTCCGCCGCAACTCCATTTAAATTCCCGAATTCGAGGTGAATTCCTTTCGCGCAGTTTTCGCTCACGGTCCTTTAAATAAATATTTCCATCTTCAAGAACACAGCGGCAGCCATATTTGAGCTGAAAGAAATCGGCTATATGCTCAATGACGTCGTTTATTACCAGTTATTAAAAAACGTGGCGAGTGGAGCGAACCTTTTTTCCAGTTGTGCTTTAGACCTAAAATCGTTTAAAATCAGCTTACTCGACCCTCTTGGGTAATCAAATATATTTCGCGTTTCTGACATTTTCCACATAGTTTTCAAAATTGTATTTCGTTTATCAGCTGAAGTGATAATCCAGTTGCCGTCGCCTGTCCTTTAAGAGCTTTTCCGTTTCATGTCTACGGTTTAAATTGGAGTTTTCGAGTAATTTCGAGAAAAAGTAAGGCGGCAGGATAAGAATTCAAGCTGTAACTAAAGTAAATTAAGGGACGAATCGGTAAGTTTTAAGGGTTGTGATGACTTGTAGAATTACAAATGAGTTTATCGGTGGGTAGTGAAGTGGACCGAGACAGATCTAGAAATTCTCGTTCGGAATACTGATGTAATCAGGTGTAAATTTTCGGACCTTCCCCTAAGTACCTGTTAATCTAAAGGACGTGCCGAGAAATAATGGTTTATGCGAAAATAGATGGGGTCTGCTTGATGTTTTCAAATTTAGTTCGTATTTCGTTTATTCTTGTGATTTCCCCAAATACCTACATCGAAAATCCAACCGAGAAGTATTAACTAATTCCTCCCAACTTATCTTACGAATTTATTTATATCCAATAAAAAGCAATGCAAAAAATACATACAAAAACGTAGGCCTATTGATGATAATAATAATAATAGCTATTTTGAATCGTTAACGATCTTAAATATAGGAGGGTTCGTTTGTACTTTTTTTTGCAGAGATTTGAGCTTTCTGTTCTTCCAGGTTAATTGTAAAATTAGATCTGGAAGTTTCCACGCTTAATTTAGCAACAAAAATAATTACCTATACACCATTCCACTACGGGTACTCAACACGTCGTTTTCTATTTAATGTACTTTAATCATTTAATAAAATTGAAGGCCATAGCCATAGCCGTAGCTGTTCATGCCAATATATGACTTTGGTGGCTTGGATTTGTAAGTTCTAATCCAAAGTTTTTTATATAAACAAAATTGAGCCTTATAGAAGAGTATATCGACCAATGATTTAAAAAAAGGGGTTTTATCTCTTGAACATAAATTTTTCTGAACATGGCATTCGTATTGGTGCTCAGGAGGGTCATACGGATTATTTCTATTAACTTATAGATGCAGATACCTATAAACTTACACATTTATCTGAGAATTCTGGGAATTTACAAACAAAAATTAACGTAGAGGTTGTCCAACGACGAACTAGTCGAGTGCTATACCTTGATGGGGTTTAACACATTTCAAATCTTATGGTATTTTAATAGAAGAGGGCAGTATGAGTGTAAAGAACTGTATTACAAGTGTAACACAAACAGGAAGCTTGTATGCAGTCTATTACACTTCCACTAGTGGACATATGCTGTCAGGAAGTCACGATCAAGAACCATGTGCAAAAAAAATTTTTTTCGCCTCAAAATATGTGAAATAATTTCAAATGGAAGCGTTCTCATTTTTATGACTATATATCTCAAATGGTTTGAGCGTAAGAGCTTTGGATCCATCTTTAACAGCGATCCTGTATATTCAGTTTTATACGACTTCTGATAATGATACCATACCTAATCAATAATCTTAACAGCCGATTCAAAAATGAAGGTGCCAGAAGTTTTGGTTTTAAGAATGACACTGCTAAATAAAGGCAGTTTTTTTCTAAATTCATTATATTTAAAAAGAATAGTAGAAAGGAGCTAAAACTGTGAACTACTGAATGGGTTTGCATTAAAAGAACTATCACAAAACGAATGAAGTCCATGGAAAAAAGCAAATTGTTATATATATCCGAGATTTTTTCTATGTATTGAATATTGCATTACAATACAACATGTGATGAGCCAACACAAAAAGCTTTAAAAGTAAAAGATAGTTCTGTTTGACAAATGCATTTGCTGAATTTTCACCAATCGTCATGAAAGACAAGAAGTTTTCGCTTATGAAGAAATAATATTTGTTTGCACCAATACTGTCATAACGAAGATATACTTTCTGAATTTCCGTGATATCAATAGATTTAATTAAGGTTCCTGATGGAAGTTATACTAGAAAGCCTGTAAACAGTATTCGCAAGGATCTGCATTCAATGTCAATACCACAAATTTCCAACCACATTCCAATTCATTACTACCATTTTGATTAATAATTATTAATTCTTTGTTTAATCAAATTGTGCCTAATCCCAGATTAATACTAATTTTTTACATTTAAAAATGTTAGTAGAACATAAGTATAGTTACACATAAATCTCACGCTAAGTTGACACACAAATATAGTAGAAATTCCCATTTCCAACTTCGTACATTTAAAGACAAATGAACAAACCAATAATGAATAATGGCAGAGAGTAAATAAATGTTAGGGTCCGCGTGAAAATACAATCCGTCTCGCTTAATAAGAAACGAAAATCACTCTGATACAATAAGCTGTAACCCAACACTTGTTCACCGTTTTTTTTTAACCGGGACACAAACTTAATTTTCCGGGTCGTGAACTGAGCCGAACGGACAAGGAGGAAGATTTCATCAGATTATGCGGTTAAAAAATATTAATAGAAATCTGTCACGAGGGAATTTTAACATTTGCGAGAGATTATTCTAAAAACATAGCGCACTAAAAAATACGCGTATCGATCGCATAGAAAAGCACATGTAAGAAGAAATCGTTCATGTAAATGTTCCCGGGGGACATCAAAAATGTAGACTGATATATAGGAAGCCGATGCTACGGACTCGGGAATGCATTGGCATACATTATTGGTCAAAAGACTCAGCGAGCGTATTCCAATTGTGAATTATGATTTTCAACCCGAAACGAATCATATTTTCTTTGGATTTTCAAAGGATTTCCCGTCTTTATCTGACGCGTTCGTTCAAATCCCTTTTATCTCAACTTAACACATTGCAGTAGCCATATACGTTTAGAAATTATTCCGGTCCTCTCTTTTCTACTTATTCAAGCTTTGAACGTAAAAATTATTATTGATACGTAACACTTTGAGGGTGCCAAATGGAAATGTTATATTCATAAGGACGAAGGAAAAACTAGCGTAGCGACGGAAACTATTGTGTTCTTTGATATTCAACCTAGTGTTCGCCCTTCGTGTACCAAATTATTACTGTTATTGTGGCTGGCAAATCTTAGAACAGCATAAAACCGGCGGTCACATAAAATGGAATTTCTGCAATTGCCTCAAGTAAGTTGGCAAAATCATCGTTCTAATTGATTTTTCTTTTATGTTCTAGTCTGCACTTAACTATACTTTTAAGAGACAGTAAATAGGGGTTTAGATAGTACGGGAACTTTCTAACGGAACATTGGGAAATAATATGGGAAAATGCATTATATCGAAATAAAAAAGCACCGATGAATAAATAATTAACATCTCATGCCGGTGACACAAAAAATTGATTGAGGAAATCGGAAATTTTGAGCTCCTGTGTTTTGGTGTATGAACTAATTTATATCTTTTTGTGTTTATATTCAAAATTTAATGACAGTTAAGGTTGACAGGTAGTACTGATGAAAAGACACGACATGTTTCGGAACGCACCTCGTTCCATTATCAAGTGTTACATAAAATTATCGTTACATAAGTAATTGCTAAAAAAACGCATTAAAATTAGACCTAACTCAATCATAAGAAATCCTTTTTTTTCTTATGATTGAGTTATATGGAACGCCGTTTTACTTTTTATTACGAAAGTTTACAATGTAACATTATAAACAACAGTTAATTTTATTTCCCGATTTATTATGTTTGTTGTTTTTATGTGAAACATTAAATATGTTTGTTTAAAAAACTTCACTTAATTGAAATGATGTATGAATTATATAGCAATGTGTATAACGAAAGTTTAACAATACAAATCAACAAACGAATACATAAACGAACAGTAATATAACTAACTAGAACTAATTCAACAAACATAAAAATTTATTCATATTAAATGTGGGATTAAAATTATGAACAAAAGTAGTATAGTAAGGCCGATCCTGGCTCACTTTACATTGAAAAGTGCCATATGATTGAAGTGTTAGCGTTTCAAGGTCAAAGTGGTGTTGAAGGTCAAAGTGGTATTGCGTAAGTGGGTGGGTGGGTTTCAAGGTCGAGTGTTGAGAAGAAATGGGGTGTATTGTTTGTGTTTTTCGGAGGGGGGGTGATGGGTGAAGGCCATTGGATTTCAAGGTCGAGTGTTGAGAAGAAAGGGGTGTATTGTTTGTGTTTTTCGGAGGGGGGGTGATGGGTGAAGGCCATTGGATTTCAAGGTCGAGTTGTGAGAACAAAGGGGTGTATTGTTTGTGTGGAGGGGGGGTGGCGGCGGCTCAAGGCCATTGGATTTCAAGGTCGATCGCTGAGAACAAAGGGAGGTTGTGTATGTTGTTTGTGTGTGATCAAATTGTTTGTGTTTTTCTGGGGTGCCGCCTCAAGGTCACTTGCGGGATTATTCGATTCACGGAAGTGATCGTGTACAAGGTCAAACGTGTTGCAATTTAAATATAGATATTAGAAGATGTTAGCTTGAAATGTGGTTAGTGTTAAGGGGGAATATGCGGCGAACGGCTGTTGAATGCCTTCATCAAACCTTATTGGTATTGCTATCTGATGCTGAGCATGAGGCGGTCTATGGACCTGAGACTTTTAGGGAACAGTGTCAAAACATTGTCCAAACGTATGAGTTGGGGATTGAACTATGTAGACTCTTTTTAAATTACAAAATATGCGTTGATTGCCTTATAAACGGACTGAACGAGACTCAGTTGGGTGAATACATAATATGGTGATGAAGAAAGTTACATTTGACGATAGTAACAATCGCGTGTATGTACTGATCGCGTGGTCCTTTGCATATAGTGCGGCACGAAAAGGGCCTTGGGAAACTATGGCCTTGGATAGATTTCGCTTTAGTACAAAAATAGAGCAATTTTGTAAGATATTGTCTCCCGTCTTAGCAGAAAATCATCGTTTATCAGTTTATCTGACTAGATTTCAAGGTCACCAGAACTCAATGTAATGGTATATCGCACTAGATTTCAAGGTCACCAGACAGTAATGTTTATCGCATTAAATTTCAAGGTCAACAGACAGCAATATAATGGTGGTAGAAACGGTGAATGGAATCAGTCGAATAGTGTTCGCTAATCAGTTAAAATGGATCTTAATCAACTCAACAGTAGCACCTACTGCAAACCTTTCAAGAACGTCAAGGATATGAAGGTCGGTGAAAAGTATAAAGTGATTGGTATCGACCTAATCAATACCAAATATGGCGACCGAATACTGATCGATACTGAGAACTTTAAGTGCATCCTTCCTTTGCGCTTTTATGACTACTTCAAGAGCGACAACCGTCTGCAGATCTTCAAGGACACCTTGTCCAGGGAAGAAGTGTTTATAACAAGCGCCGGAACGGCGGGGAAGACTACTAATTTAACATTTATGTAAAAAAGTTGTAAATGAGATAGAGAGAAATAATAAAATGTTGTTGATGAGAGAGAGAAATTGTGTCTCTTATTTAAATGCATATCCACCCTTAGAAACACTTTAGTTGTTCTGTGATCGTGGGGTCGAGATCATCTCAACGAAAAAAAGCTCCAAAATGGATACAATCAGTTGTACTAATAATTATTTCTCGTGCTCGTGCTGGTGCTGTAATAACAACAAAGACACTAGTGATGATTCTATCACCCAGTTTGCTGAAAATGTGCATAGTAAAGCTGCCGACGAACGTTTAATCGATTGCTCATCATATGACCTCTACGATGGTGAAAGCAATTCGAAGAAATATATTGAAATTGGCTACAGTACGCATCTTAATTTGGCCCCAGTTTTACGAATTGTGCACTCTCCATTAAATGCGATAGTGATGGTGAAAGAAGATTGGGAAATGCTTCTAAAGCACCAAACATATCTCGAGATGAAGTTCTTTAGATCTCAAGAGCTCGAAAATTGGATCGACTGGTCCAATGTTAAGGAAGAAGATATTGAGCACGACAAAAGTTCTGAATCGCTTAACGCAAATTTTACTATTCATTATAACAGGAAATTTGTGCGGGATCCCACGACGACTGAGAAAATATTAGAGAGCGTAACAATACAACGTGATAAGCTGCATTATTGCACGATGAGTAAGTACGTCGTTGAAGAATTGTTTAATCTAAAAGATATAATCAACTATCGTTTGGATTTACTGGAATCGTACGCTCTGTCCTGTTTCTATCAGGATGTTATCGAACAGGTGATTAACTACCGTCATTTTCGTAAAATGGAGTTTGGTAACGAGGACGAGGGCGACGATGACAACATCTATCGCGATATTGAAGACGTATTAAACTATAAGTTTAACGTCAATTCTCATAATACAGTTTGCATGATGGAATTATTATACTATCGACCTACTTATTTTATGTATCACATATGTCAATAAACGTACTTTATTTGAGCATTTTTGTTTTATTTGATGGATGGATTTCCTATAAATATGGCAACTTATTGCCGCAATTCAACAATGTTGAATCGGAAGCGGAAGTGTACGGATGGGAGTGGCTTGGTTAATAATCTCATAAACAAACTTCCAGTGGAACTACATATTCCTGGCTATCAGTATTGCGGACCTGGTACTAAATTAGATAAAAGGCTAAAGCGAGGCGATCCCGGCATAAATCCCCTAGACGCTCAGTGTAAAGAGCACGACATTGGCTATAGAGATAACCAAGACTTGGAAGGTCGACATCAAGCAGATCGCCTTTTAGAGCGGAAAGCTTGGGAACGATTAAAAGCTCCCGACGCGAAGTTAGGAGAACGAGCAGCCGCTCTTACGGTAGGTACCATTATGAAGGTGAAAAGAAAGTTGGGGATGGGCGTTAAGGGGAAGAAGAAGAAGAGCAGTAGTTTATTGAATTTGCGTAGGACAATAGCCAGGAAAATGAGGAAAAGCGGCAACACCGCTGACATAATAAAGTCGGCTGTTACGGCTGCAAATATGACCGTAAAAAGTTTAGGTGGTAAGAAAAATGTAAGTGTGCCTAGAATAATTCCCATACCAAAACAGGGTGGGGTTTTACCATTCCTGATACCTTTATTCGCCGGTCTATCGGCAGTTGGAGCTTTAGCCGGCGGAGCGGCGGGGGTTGCCAAAGCAGTTAATGCATCTCGTGACGCTCGTAAAATGCTAGATGAAACCTCGCGCCATAATCGCACGATGGAATCGCTCGCTATAGGAAATAAAAGTGGCGGTGTGCTGTTTCTGAAACCTTACAAATCGGGAGGCAGTTTGGCGCTGCATTTAAAAAAAAAAAAAACTTCAAAAAATTGCCAAACCGGCCGTTGACTGATGTAGATCTACGTAAGCATGCAAAGGGGTGTGTACCATATTTTAGGGACGTGTTTATGCGAGATAATATGCCTACGGCCCCATGGGAAAATGAAGCTGGCGTTATTAATTTAGATAGTCAAAGGGGGCGTGGCACTCATTGGGTCTCGTATAAGAAACGTGGTGGATGCGTTTGGTACTATGATAGCTTCGGTAATATTCCACCACCGCGTGAAATAGTCGAGTATTTCCGCGACTGTAAAATCTATTATAATTACGGGCAAGAGCAACAATTCGGTACGACGAATTGCGGTCATCTGTGTTTAAAATTTTTGTATAAATAACTCGAATGTCGTTGGTGAGCGCGTAGTAGTCATGTCGACGACGTTCAGTATAGAGGGCGTTGGAAATACGGCGAGTCACGATTTCTATCCACCTATTGAACTTCATCCGGGAAAAATGTACGTCATCGGGATGGTGGGGTTTTACGGCTGTAACAGCATAAGAAACATTCACGCGGGAAACGATAAGTTTTACTATAAAACTGAGTCAAATAGCGTATACTCCAAGGTGATAACAATTCCGCACGGTGCGTACGAGTTGGAAGAGATAAGCGAGTATATAAAAGCTCACATTCCTACAAGTCGCTTTAGTCTACGTGCAAATAACAATACGCTCAAGTGTGAACTTAGCTGCGAATTTGATATAGATTTCACTCAAAGAGACTGCATAGGACGCATGCTCGGTTTCGAATCGAAGATATTGGATGCGAATGTTCTACATACCTCTGCTTTAGATATACAAATCATTAAGCATACCAACATTCACATAGAGTGTAATCTCATTACGGGATCCTATCGAAACGGAAATCGCGCTAAAGTCCTTTACGAAATAGACGTTTCCGTTCCACCAGGTTATCGCTTAGATAAAATTCCCAGTAATACTCAATATTTGGAAGTAAATACCAGTAGAATTAGTAATATAACTATAAAATTGACAAATCAAAAGGGCGAATTGATCGATTTCGGGGAAAGTGAACCGTTTACGGTGCGATTAGAGTTAAAAGAATATGGGGTTACGTATTAATCAAGGTCCGCTGCCATCCTTCCTGAACACTATAAATAAACGAGATAAGCGGAAATCGAGTTATTCTCAATCGGGACAGGGTCCGGGCACATTAACGCCAGCAGAAAAATATTTCTTGGAATCCATTGGTCTGAAAGTACAACATGGCGGCGGCAGCAGACTCGTTAAACGTCTTTCAAAGCGTACACTTTGACGAGACGATTGTTAAGTCCGATATTCATACTTATCTTCCATATGGAGGATCTTCGGATTACGGTCTTTCCAGTGAAATACGAATATTAATTCAAAATCAAGAGCTGATAACCGCCACATACGATAGCTTCTTGTACTTGGAAGGAAAAATCGAATGGAGTCAGCCGCAAGAAGAGGGTGCCGCTGCAAAAACATGCAACCTTACAAACAATTTCGCGCCATTCCTTTTCGAAGAAATTCGCTACGAGTTGGGAGGTCAGAAAGTGGATGTATGCAGGAATCCTGGTATTACATCCTCACTGAAGGGATACGTATCATATACGTCTACTGAAAGCAAAGGTCTTAAACATTTGGGATGGTCACCCATCGATGATGGATCTCTTCAAGTAGACTACGACAAGAGCAACAAGGAGAAGCATTTCGCTGTTTGTATTCCGCTAAAGCACATATTCGGGAGCATGGAGGACTATCGGCAGGTCATCGTAAACATGCGGCAAGAATTAGTATTAATTCGTGCTAGAAGCGATGCCAATTGCTACATCGGCACCGCCGCCGATGCAACAATAACATTAACAAAAATCCAATGGAAGGTGGCCCACGTGACCCTTAGCGATAGTGCCAAAATTGGTCTATACGAACGAATCAATAAAGATGCAAAAATTACAATGCCATTCCGTCAATGGGAACTGTACGAATTGCCCGCTTTAAAACAGGCACAGTCGGATATATGGCCAATCAAGACTTCAACTCAACTAGAGAAACCGCGATGGGTAATTGTAGCATTTCAACGAAGCGGAAAAAAGTTTTCGCGCGAAGCAAGAGCGGCCAATTTCGATAACATCAATATTCGAAATTTAAAACTTCATCTCAACTCAGAAAGTTATCCGTACGAAGCGATGCATTTAGATTTTAATGTCAATAAATACATCATGGCATATCAAAACTATGTAAACTTTCGACGTGATTATTACTCGAAAGATGAGCAAGACGCTCTGTTTGACTATTTGTATTTTAAAAGTTGTCCGATCTTTGTGCTGGACTGTTCGAGACAAAACGAGTCTCTGAAGCATTCAACGGTAGATGTTAAGCTGGAAATGGAGTCGTTGGAGGCCTTCGAGGCGGGAACGGTTGCTTATTGTCTGATCCTGCACGATGCGCTAGTTCAATACAATCCTCTGACCGGGGAAGTGAAGAAACTATAATTTGTACTTTTTCTATAAATAAAATGTAATGATAAAAATGTTCTTAGTCTTATTTCAACCGCCAAAAATGAAGGTGGTGATGCAAAAGCAAAAGCTGCCCATTCAAAATCTAGATACGACGCCAAATGTGGAGTATAAAAAAACACACGGCGAGTTACTTCCAAACAGTGTGAGATGCTTAATATGCGGACCGTCTAATTGCGGTAAAACGAATACGATGCTCAGTCTGTTAACTGAACCCAATGGTCTACGCTTCAAACACGTGTACGTCTATTCCAAATCGCTGAATCAGGACAAATATAGGCTTTTGGGTAAAATTCTTCAGCCGATGAAGGATATTGGCTACTTTACGTTTAGCGAAAACGCTGATATTATGGAACCCAATGCGGCCAAACCTAATTCAGTTTTTATCTTTGACGATATCGCATGTGAAAAACAGGATAACATTAGAGCGTACTTTTCAATGGGCAGGCATAACGTCATCGATTGTTTCTACTTGGGTCAGACGTATTCTAAAATTCCTAAACAATTGATTAGGGACAATGCCAACTTAATTGTTCTATTTGAACAGGACGACTTGAACTTGCGGCACATTTATGAAGATCACGTTGCTCCCATAATAACGATGCCGTTGTTCCGAGAGATGTGCTCGGAAAGTTGGCGAAATCCGTATGGATTTATGGTGATAAATAAGGATGCGGATGTGCAAAACGGCCGTTTCAGGAAAGGTTTCGATCACTATATAATACCGTGAAAACGTGTTTGTTATTCAGTTAGAAATAAACAGCTATCAAGTCAACAGCTTTCAAAATAAACAGCTTTCAAAATAAACAGCTTTCAAATAAGAGCTCATTGAAAAACAGGCTGTTCCCCCTGTTTGTTTACCTGTTCCCTTGATCGCATCATCATCATCATCATCATGGATACTAAAGAGATGGCCTTGAAACGACGAATAGTTCAAGCGCGTAAAGCGATACAGCAAAAGTACAATCGTCTCAAAGCGGATCGTTTTATTAAAGAAGTGGAGTTTGTACGAACGTATAAACCGTTAATTCAACCGCTATCCCAGATCGTAAAGAAAATCGAACCGCCGCCGTCATCATTGGTTATTGATACGAAAAAGGAGGAGCCAGAGGACGAAGTATTTACATCGCCCCCTAAAAAACGCCAATCTCCTGCAAAAAGAAAGTCACCACTACAACGTACGACTCCTGCGATACCTTATTACATGCGATCGAGACGAAGACCCTCTTCCCTTACCGAGATCAGTCCGCTGGCTAGACTGCCCTACTTTCAAAAATATCCGCCAACCGATATGAGTCCGATGGTTAGTCCTTTTCACCCGACGGCTACTCCATCATTGAGACAGCCGCCGTCATTTCTACAGAGTACAGTGATAGGAGAGCATCAACCGGAGGAGGAAGAAGAAGAATCCTCTGTCGCATCATCATCTGCTTCATTACTCGATATGCAAGGTTCGCAAGCCTTTTTGGAACAATACAACCACCTACCGCGGATATACGTCGAGCGCATGATAAGGGATACGAGTAATGCAATTGACACGACTTTTGGAATTCATTATGATGTCGAAACGGATAAGTGGACGATGGGCAGGACGCCGGTGACGATAAGTGACGAAGATTTGGTCGTTAACGGGATCCGGTACAAAGGTACTGCGGGCCTATACGAACTGATCATTATGAATGAACCGAATGAATCGCTAGTATCCAATCAGGATAGAAATAACTATAAGCAGATAATAATAGCAACTCATGTCGCACGGCGCAATTACGATCCCACCGATCAGATTCGAGGCAATAAGAGCAAAAAGTATAAGCTCATAATAAAGCCTCTACTAAAGGAGGAGGAGGAAGAGACGAAGAGGGGGCGTGCGAAATCCGGAAGCGGTATATTCAAGGAACTCGGCCGACCGACCGAATACAAATACTGGAATAGCGTGCATGAACTGATTAGGGATTTAGAGGTTTTATGGGGTGAAAAAATGGCTGGTAACACTGGAGTACAAAATGATATAATATCAATCGTGGAAGAGCTGTACGAGGAAGGTTACATAAAAAAGCCCACGCGACCGTTTTTACGTCAACTAGTATAAATACCCCCTTTTCCGTCTTCTTGCCCACATTCGCCATGGATAAATTCGGACGTTCTCATACCCACGCTCAATTTGGGAAACTGCTAAAGACAAAATTTTCCATTACCGACGATACTATAAATGTGGAAAATAAGAGACTAAGTAATGTTGTGGATCCTATTGAACGTCACGATGCCCTAACGTTGCAACACTACCTATCAACAAGACTAAATCTCAACGGAAACCGGTTAATGAACCTCGCCGATCCAGTAGACGACCGCGATGCCATAAATAAAGGGTACCTCACACAATACATGCAGATTGCGAAAGCGCCCGTAGACAGTCTTCGCAATTACGTAGCGGTACTAGAGGAAGAGTTGAAAGCGGTCAAAGAAACTTTACATAAACTAATAGAGGATGCAGCAGGTGGTGAACGAGTTACACAAAGCGGCGCGCAAAAACTTCCCTCGTAGACGTACCATCATTAAAGGCTTCGATGATCTTTGGCAAGCAGATCTAGCCGAATTTATACCTTACGCAAAAGAGAATAAAGGCTACAAATACATATTAGTAGTTATCGATTGTTTTTCAAAATATCTATGGACGCGAGGGTTGAAGACTAAAACGGGTGAGGAGGTGACAAAAGCCGTACAGGCTATTTTCAAATCTACGAGACGCAGACCGAAAAATCTACAGACCGATGCAGGGAAGGAATTCTATAACAAATCATTCGCCAAATTAATGATGCAAGAACGCATTAATCACTATTCCACGTACAGTACGAAAAAGGCCGCACTGGCCGAGAGGGTTATAAGAAGTATAAAAAACCCCTTGTACCGGCAGTTTAGTTTACGCGGAAAATATGTATGGATAGATGCAATCGAATCGATCACGAGCGAGTACAATAATCGTAAACATCGAACAACGGGGATGAAACCGATCGAAGTGAAGGCCGATACAAAGCTGGACGCCTACAACCACATCAAGCTCTTCAACAATAAGAAATGCCGTTTTAATGTCGGCGATGTAGTTCGAATTAGCAAATTTAAATCCATATTTGCGAAGGGCTACACCCCCAATTGGTCCAGTGAGCTGTTCAAAATTATAAAAGTACAAATAACAAATCCGGTCACGTATTTGTTGGAAGACATGAAGGCTAAACCGATTTTAGGTGGATTTTACGAACATGAGTTGCAGAAGGCCAAGTATTCGGACGTATACTTGGTTGAAAAAGTCCTGCGTCGCAAGAAAGACAAAGTGTACGTGAAATGGTTGGGTCTGGACGAGAAATCGTGGATTGATAAAAATAATGTTGTTCTATAAGGTTATGATGTGTCGATTTGAATAAATAAATAACTAAAAACTTAAATATTTACTTTTTATTATTGTAATTCACCATACAACATATTTCCTAGTGTCTCTTTTTCTCGATGTCATCTATTCCACCACCCTCCTTTTTTATCGAGATATTTTTCAATTGTTGTTAGAAGTGATTATTGAAATATGTCGAACAATATCAGATTCCATTTTCCATCATATCTACCCATAACACGGTGCTGCGACAAATTCCAAGAGTGGCAGGAAATTCGTTATCGTATCTTACATAGATAATCGTTTGTCCCAGACACTCACACCCCACACTTCTTGTTAGGGGTTATGCAAAATTGACGAAATGCGATATACAGATACTACGTCAATGATGCACAGAAGTCATGAGATCTCACGGATTAAAGCTCATTTAAAGTTCATCTTCCCAGTACATTAATGAATATTATCATTGTTAAACTGAGGTGAATGGTCTCTGCCGTCTTCTGGGAATCTTCAATGTTGCAGGTGTTTCACGGGTATCATTTGGGACAATGGTTGATATGTGTGTGTGAGAACGTCCTTGATGTTATTTTAGAATCACTCTTTTGCTAACTCCAACAAAAACCTCCACATATATACCTAGGGGTAGACATTTTGCGGCACAAGTGTTAATCTGCACGTTATCGTCATGTCTTCAACCAAACGCGCCAAGTTGACTTTAAAAAAAAGTGCAACGAGTAAGAAGCCTTACATAAATGCCTGTGGGGGTGGTGGACGCTCAATCTTAAAGACCGCCTTAGAAAAACCTACAAAGTTATCCGATGGTGATGTGATCAACCTCCTCACGGAAGATAAAGAAGGACATCCGGAAAGGTAAGTTGTAAACTTGTATAATAATTTAGTTCTCGCTCTCCACCATCCATATAGATACTAATGTTGTATTATTTTATTTTTTATAGAACAATAGCTACCACCACCACCACCACCACAAATGAACTGGAAGATTTTTTCTAAAAGAATATGAGGGAAATTTCAATCATGTTTACGCTCCTCCAATTACAACGATTCCTCCATCTCACATGAGACCACCGGTGATAGATCCCAGACATGGCCAGCAACAACAACACCAACAACAGTTAAGGTACAAATTATTGTTCACGAAAAAATAAAATTTCTAATACATATATGTTTTACAGCCCGTATCCATCAGTACAAATATTGGAGCATATTATAATTCCTGCGCCGCTACCCCAGGCAAATACTCAAACGCAGCCGTCAGAAATGGTAGCTTTACATCCACAATCCGCGATGGGTGACATGCATCAATTTCCGTAAGTTTACTCATTACTGTACCTCCGTTTATGTGGAAATACTTATTTTATTGTTACGTTACAGAAATAATCCAGCTCAACAACAACCAAATTTACCACTACAGCTACCTGTAAATAACGGCGGCAACAATCACTTTCAGTAAGTTACTTTTATTCTACATATAATCTATTTTTAATATTGTTTCTCTTATTGTTACAGTGCCCCGTTGCCTAGGGGGGAAAAAGATATGCAATTACTAAGAGAATTTTATGAACACGTCTCGCCGCCGTCTTCAGCAGCCATCGACCGAGAAGAGGCGCCACCACCACCACCGCCGCCGCCATCTCATGAATCGCCCAGATGGCACGAGCCGTCCACACCCCAAGAGCTGGCGATGTTATCAATGGGGTGTCTGGAGAAGATGCTGACAATTTTCCAGGCCAGACAAAGAAATTCCCAACTCCAGACGGAGCGTTTAGAACGGGAATTGGCTGCACCACGGCTTCAAGATGAAAACCTGCATCGAGACATGAAGTTTATTATAAATTACATGCAATTTTTAAAGAATAGCTAATTTTTCTTTTTAAATTTAATTTCACATTTGTAATAGTAGGTACTTCGGTAGGTACTTACGAGTAATAAGTAAAACATTAATGTAATGTAGCTAATTTTACGTAGAAAATACATGGATTATTTAATGCGATTGTTGATATTAATTAATTTAGTTTACCTGCCACAAACATTCACGGTATAACTTTAAATGCAATATTTACGTACCTACCTGAGTTCGAGTGAGAATACTAATCGAATTAATCATTATCACAAAGAAACACCAAAATTATTTTCCACAACACATCGCGAATCGGCGAATATCACTGTGCAATGAAATGAGTGCATACGCAAGTCGACATAATGCGAGCTGATAATTTTCTATTTTTACCAAATGCGCGATACCAAGCAGAACGTCTATTCACCGTAGGTACAGTGTACTCGTTTTAAAAATTGAGCGTTCATTAAACACCAATCCCCAAACTTTTTTAACCCTCTCGCTCGCAATTCCTACACAAGAAATAAGCGTGTTTGATCATACCAGCACCCTTTATACATTCTTTTAATTCGCAAACTTTACATACAAATTGTCTTAATTGGTACACAAGAAATAACCATCGTCGTCGTATTTATGCCATTGCCTCACACACAAAGAAATAATCCTTGCCTTAACTGCCACTGTATGAATCATTACAAACGTCCAAGCATCACTACAAAATCAGTTTTTTCATACGGCGCTGAGCCGCTGACAACCCAGCATTTCAACATCCCACTTTAATTTTCTAATTTTCAGTAACAGTTCGTCAATTCTTTTTTCCCCATTGCATTGCAAAGATGATGTCGGTGCTGCTGCTGTGGATGATGATGATGGACAATGGCTCTTGACATCTCGCCTATTATTGAATTATTCAGAGCAAAGACCCATTACAACAAACACTTATATATTAGTTTAAACCACACCCATTCTTAAG